>NC_091129.1:892500-1222500 GCF_040183065.1 Periplaneta americana | reverse complement strand
TTACTTAAAATGTATCTCAGTGAAACTTACAGCAGAGTCCGTATAGGCCAGTTTCTATCTTATGCTTTTCCAATTCACTGTGGGCTAAGGCAAGGAGATGCACTATCATCTTTACTTTTTTAACTTTGCTCTAGAGTATGCCATTAGGAAAGTTCAGTATAACAGAGAGGGTTTGGAATTGAACTGGTTACATCAGCTGCTTGTCTATGAGGATGACGTGAATATGTTAGGAGAAAATCCACAAACGATTAGGGAAAATAGGGGAATTTTATTGGAAGCAAGTAAAGAGATAGGTTTGGAAGTAAATACCGAAAAGACAAAGTATATGATTATGTCTCGTGACCAGAATATTGTACGAAATGGAAACATAAAAATTGGAGATTTATCCTTCGTAGAGGTGAAAAAATTCAAATATCTTGAAGTAACAATAACAAATATAAATGACACTCGGGAGAAAATTAAACGCAGAATAAATATGGGAAATGCCTGTTATTATTCGGTTCAGAAGCTTTTGTCATCTAGTCTGCTGTCAAAAAATCTGAAAGTTAGAATTTATAAAACAGTTATATTACCGGTTGTTCTGTATGGTTGTGAAAATTGGACTCTCATTTTGAGAGAGGAACAGAGATTAAGGGTGTTTGAGAATAAGATTCTCAGGAAAATATTTGAGGTTAAGAGGGATGAAGTTACAGGAGAATGGAGAAAGTTACACAACACAGAACAGCACGCATTGTATTTTTCGCCGGACATAATTAGGAACATTAAATCCAGACGTTTGAGATGGGCAGGGCATGTAGCACGTATGGGCGAATCCAGAAATGCATATAGAGTGTTAGTTGGGAGGCCGGAGGGAATAAGACGTTTGGGGAGGCCGAGACATAGCTGGGAGGATAATATTAAAATGGATTTGAGGGAAGTGGGATATGATTATAGGGAATGGATTAATCTTGCACAGGATAGGAACCGATGGCGGGCTTATGTGAGGGCGGCAATGAACCTGCGTGTTCCTTAGAAGTCATTTGTAAGTAAGTGAGTATAGCAGAAGGACAGTGTTTTACATATACTAATGTTCATTCTTGTATAAGATACAGTAATGGAAGAAAAAAATATTGAATATTTCCAAAATTTTACTGTTGTAAGCTGTACCTGAATCCATAATGTATTGTTAATGGAACAAGAATATAACTGCAATACCTAAGATCAATATTCGCACATAATTATTGTACAGTTTTAGAAAAAGTTTTGCCGCACAGACACTTTGTAAGTCCCAGAAATAGACACTGCGCCTAATCAGAGGACGAGCGACCTGGTTCACTAGAGAACGACTAGTTGAGGTAATAAAATTAGTTTTGTTTCGTTGTATGCCTGATCGTTCGCACTGCTTCCTTTCTGAGACTTAGGCTACAAAGTACCTGTGAGATAAAACTCTTTTCTAAGACTGTACGTCAATATGATCAAAGTTGGAATGGAACTACTGTGCAGTCCTACACTCCGGTCCCTTATTCTGCTTGAAGCCTCACTCACTCTGAATTTTCAGTCTGCCGTAGCCACCGTTACATAGAAAATAGCGAACGCTTGAGATTGTTTTTCATTTAAAGTCCCTGCTTCAATGAATATGGAGGTTATCCGCAGAGCATGTTTTACCATTAGAGTTTGTGGTTATAAATAAATAATTCCTGCGAAATAATATTTTTTGACATCTGCATTATAGTTTCGGAGAGAAGGGTAATTGCTTTACATGCAAAGCTAAATTTATAAACAAGGAAAATCCATTTTTAACTAATTTTCAACTGACAACGGTTTCATTTCTTGATGTGAAATCAAGTACTTATCAATGTGCAATGCATCAGGCAAAAGAAGCTCGTGCTATGAGTTGTGAATGCTTACGTCCAAGCACTCTACATGAAAAGCAAACTCGTAAAAGCAGTTGCCTATATTTCGGTACAAGGCTGACATTTGCATTATAACAGAATTAAGAAAAACTTGAAAAAAAAAAAGAAAAACGCGACGACGAGATTATGCTACGCACTTCACACATGTGTATTGCACGCTATTTTTTAGACGATCATGTATTTAGAATTACAAATGCTAGGTATCTCATTTTATGTTGTTTTTTTTTTCATTCAAAATATTGAGTATTACTTGCAAGGACTTTGCGTATTTATTTCGTAGAAGGTCAATATAAATTATTTATTTACAACAGCAAACTGAAATGCATAACAACTGAAATGCTATTCTTCTACAGAGTGATTTATATAGAACTGACACATTTCTTTCTTTAATTATTCCGTTGGAAATTCATTCAATGACCCAATTATAGCACCAAATTATGCAGAATGTACTGGAGTTTCGATTCCTTGTCACTAGATGCGCAGATGTTTGTGTTTTATTCCTATTGTTGGCAGCTGTTTTCGACATTTTGTGTCAACGTGAAAATGCAATACACATTAAATCAACGACTCTTCCTTGTGAAGCAATACTGGATTACGAATTCAATTACAGCTACTCAAAGGGCATACCAGAGAGAATTTGGTGTTCGCAATCCTCCCGAAAGAAACACAATACTGGGACTGGTAAACAAATTGGAATCAACTGGATCTCTGGTGAGTGAAAAGGGCAAGCATCGTTCATCTAGGCTTCCCACGGTTGTTGTTGACGTAAGAGCACGACTGGAGCAGTCACCCAAAAAAATCATTAAGGTGTTTGTTGCAGGAGACAGGGTACACCTACTCAATGTGTCAGAGAGCCTAAAGCCATATAGGGTTACGGCTGTTCATTAGCTACAGGAACCAGATAAGGATAAAAGATTGAATTATTGTCGTTGGTTTCAGACATTCATTGTGCAAAATCCTGCCATATTGTCCATCACATGGTTCAGAGATGAAGCATGGTTCCATTCATCCGGTTATGTGACGACCGAATAATTTCCAGGAACCTGTGGCCACCGAGATCTCCGGATTTGACAACGCCGGACAACATTTGCTATAGAGGTAAATAATCTCCCAAAATTCCTCTACATTTTAGGTATAATAAGTTGTCGCTAGCACAATTCGTTTTGAAACAATTGAGTAGCTTAATATCAAAGACGGACATCTGACCTCAATCGAAATTTAGATAGCTGTGGTTTTTTATACAATTTTTGATGCTCTTTCCAGTTATAGTGAAACCATATGCAAACTCTAACACTACATTTATAAAATAAATTGTGTTAAATATTACAAAGAACACTGTGAATCAAAAAATTGCCTCTAGATCAAAACTATGGAGATGACAGATGTCCGCCTTTGACACTAAACTACTCAATTAATGAAAGAACTGTGTCAGTTCTATATAAATCACTGTGTATGATGTTCTTTAAACCATTGTTTCCTTGTCTTAATTCTCCAAGCTTAATAAGGGGTGCTCAAAATGAGTCTGGTTTTTATGGCTCGCCTTCTAATATGGAGAAATGGAGTTGAACACATCGGGTATTTGCACTAGAGCTCTGCATTTCATTAAGAACAGCCGGCCGAGAGTACGATAAACGCTCGTTCTGTATTATACGCAGCAGGGTGGCAACCGCGTGTTCTGACTCCGCAGAAAGCGAAACACCCAATGAAGCGTCACGATCGCATTGAGCAGTCATGTCAACTGATGCCCACAGGAGCAAGCGCGCGCTTTAGACCTAAGGAGAGCCTGAGCGCTTTACAGTGAAAAGGAAAGATACTGACGAAAGAGATATTATATGCCGCTTGCTCGAGCTATATACAGGGATGGCCAAAACTGATTCAATAGTTAAAGGGAAGAAAAATTAAAACTGTATCCATGTTAATTTTTAGATTTGTCTGAGAAATATAAGTGCATTATAAGAATGTAAGTTTTAATTTTAATGCTCATTTTTCACAAGTTTGATTTTTTTTATTCAAAATAAATATTTTCTCAACTTTCCTTATAGAAAAGTGAAATTTTCAGATATAAGCCTATTTATTTAGTAGCCTTACATAATGTTTTCGTAAATCTAATATGCCGTAAATACGTATTACTGAAGATAGTGTTTTGAAAATTTTGAAAATATCCGCATGAAAATCGTTTGTAAGAAAATGAATTAACAAAGCAACTACTGTTACATCATAAGCAAAAGATACGTGCCCATCTGTTGTAAAAATGTCAGCTCTATAGCTTCAGCAGATTTCGAGAAAATAATTTAATATTCTGATGATAGGAAGTTGCTCACCAATATCACCTTAAAGGCATAATGCGATAAGAGTTTTGTTATGTAATATTAGTTACACTTAAAACAGATACAGTACCTAGGTAACTTTGCTTTGTACTGTAATATTGTTTTGATTAGTTTATTGATTACTTTTGTAAGGCTAAAGATACCATCAATATCAATTCCAACTTATCATGTCATACTCAATCTCTTTCTTTGGGATATCACTTTCTTTATGAATGATGTGTTTCATCCATTTAATACAGTATAGTTATACTTCTATAGAATTTATGTGGATATTCCTTCTTAACTCTTTATTATGTTATTAAGATTTAAAACACAAGTGCAATATTAAGAAATCAACAGTAACACATATAAATGATACTCGGGAGGAAATTAAACACAGAATAAATATGGGAAATGCCTGTTATTATTCGGTTGAGAAGCTTTTATCATCCAGTCTGCTGTCAAAAAATCTGAAAGTTAGAATTTATAAAACAGTTATATTACCGGTTGTTCTATATGGTTGTGAAACTTGGACTCTCACTTTGAGAGAGGAACACAGGTTAAGGGTATATGAGAATAAGGTGCTTAGGAAAATATTTGGGGCTAAGAGGGATGAAGTTACAGGAGAATGGAGAAAGTTACACGACACAGAACTGCACGCATTGTATCCTCCACCAGACATAATTAGGAACATTAAATCCTGACGTTTGAGATGGACAGGGCATGTAGCACGTATGGGCGAATCCAGAAATGCATACAGAGTGTTAGTTGGGAGAGCGGAGGGAAAAAGACCTTTATGGAGGCCGAGACGTAGATGGGAAGATAATATTAAAATGGATTTGAGGGAGGTGGGATATGATGATAGAGACTGGATTAATCTTGCTCAGGATAGGGACCGATGGCGGGCTTATGTTAGGGCGGCATTGAACCTGCGGGTTCCTTAAAAACCAGTAAGTAAGTATTATTATTATTATTATTATTATTATTATTATTATTATGACGACGATGAAAATAACTTCGGACATGAGTGAGATACAGGGATTAAGTTGTTGCAAATAGTACTATGTGTAGAGAACAAGTACATCTCGACTTGGTGTCACCCACTTTTCTCTTATATATATATAAGGATATGACTTCGCTGTTACATGTGACTGAATCCAGTTGATCGACTGCCTTTAAACGTTGTAAGGAATGCAGATCGAACCTTGGAAATGTCCTCTGTGCACTCGTGCAGATTCCAAACCGACTCCTCACACACGCAGGCTGTGTAATTCAGTTTCTGTTGTATCCTTTTTATTAATTTATGTTAATTTTCACATTCAGGTCCGCACAAAACACATTCAGCCCCTCTATTCAGCAAAAGTAGTTAATTGTGACTGTCGAGTTATTCAGAAGTTCAGTAAAATTGCAACGCTGTACACTCGCGGCATTAGTTCCAATTTCAAGCGTCTAATTATTAGAAGTGAATTAATTGTTTCCGATGACATTTGCGCTGCACCACTTCCTATTAGTGCAACATCCATGCAGCTCGTTTATTCGGCCTCGATTGAATTAATAACGTGCCAGTGTTCAGAGATCAGTTCTAACATCTTCAGACCAGCAGTGCGATGGTTCACGAGATCTGTAGGCTGCTGAAATCTTGTAAGAGTTCTCATTATGTCGTAGAGTTCTCCACAGTATTCCAGACGTGAATATCGTCCTTGTTCCTGCAGTAACTCCTATGTGATATATTCATCGATTTTCAGTTCTTCAAACGTCCCTAAATTTTCAGATCTTAATTGTGTGCTGGAAAGTTTGTGACAGCAGCCATTTAGTGGACTTAAATATGACATGCAGTGTGGTACAATACAGCAGGGACGGCCCACGTCACAACTTACTAATCTGAGTAAAAAAAAACAAAAAGTATGTTCGCCATTTCCAGGGATCATGCTAGTTACAAGTGTCGTTTTACCGCTCTGTCGTTGACGTTTTCGACAAGAACCTAAAAAGCAAATGGCATAGTATGTGTCCTCAATTTAGGATAATTCGTCCTAATAGTATAATAATAATAATAATAATAATAATAATAATAATAATAATAATAATAATAATTCGCTTATTCATCTATTAATTTGGCTTAAATCGTTCACAAATATCTCACTCCTCACCACTCGTCGGTACAGTACAATTATTTAGTCCTGACAGTCGCCGGAGATGTGCCCATGGGTCAGGCGAGTCCATTTAGTTTCACCAAGGGGTGTTTGGGTTAGTTACTCGCTTGCCTTCGGAGCAATCGGATGTCATGCGTGTGGTAGAGCGGTATGTTTCTACTGGGTGTTCATTTCAAAGTGTGTCATGACGTCACTGTTGATGAGTCAGCTTGATTTGAAGCGAGTTTCAGCTTTTATGTCAGGGAAGTTGCCTATTAATCAACGCGTTCAATCTGAACTTGAGAACGTGTACGGTATAACTTGAACGTCGTAGCAACAGATGGCGGTCTGTACGGTCTGTGTGCTACCATAACCTCTTTCGAACTGTGTTTTGCGCGGGCAAGTCGTACGCAGGGTATTTATCATCGGTTGCGTACGGCAGCATTCCACAACACAAATCAAATGCTCCGTGTTCATGTTGACCGTCGAAGTTAATGTCAACAAACACGTAAGTAATCGTCTTAACACTCTCCACATATCCCGACAGTAAGAAAAAACTCACCTCAGTACATGTTTCCAAATAGTTCACATTCCTGCCACTACCGACGTTACCGTACGTATCGGTAAGTACTCTTCAGAATGAACGCCGTACTTGCTAGGCAACTTCTCTGGCACATAGGTAATACGCCTTTGCGGAGGTGTAGGAAGATTGAATTCTCTAGGCTCATCGGCTAGCCACATGACGGCATACAGCGAGCTATGAAACACTTTCAATGAACACGCAGTAGCACAATTAAGCTGCACTGCATTCCTTTACCGTCCGCTCGCCATTATCTATAGTTCGGAGCTCTCCCCACTACTCCTATTACTTCCCCTCTTTCATGCCGCTGAGCTGTCGGGACTAAATAATCGGTCAGTACTGCTGTAGATGTCTACGCCGCGCCGTAATCGTCTAAGTCAGTACTATAGGGCAGGTAAAGAAAGAATTAAAGAAGAAAGAATCAGTTATCAAGATACAATAGATGTGAATTAAAGTAATTAAATGAATATATTTTAGACAAGTTTCTAAAACGAAACTGCGTCTTGTACAGGGAAATCATTTTCTTTTTACTTCAATTTTTATTGTACCTGAGTTTTTTAATGTACTTCACCCCCATCCCTTCTACTAATGAAGTTCCAACTATCCTCCACACAGAACCAAGGCCGCATATAGTAAACAGCACTGAGTGAGTATAGTTTGTTCCAGAAATATGTTCGCGTTTTCCAGTGACGAAAGAGCTTTCAATATTGAATCATATTTTCGCACAGGTACTGCCCGTTTGCCTACGTCGCATCCCGATTTCCCCCACCTTCTTCTGCTCGCCCCTCTGTAATAGCTAGGCTGTCTTAGCTCTTTTCTGAAAACATTAATTTCTCTTAGGAATTGGACGTTTACGTAATATTATACAGCTGTTTAATTTAACTTAAATAAAAGGGCCTCGTTAAGTAATTAACTGTCACGTGATTTCCTCCCTTTCTACAATCCTGCGGCATAACCACTTGGACGGACAGTAGATAGCATGTCTGAGTAATTTTGTATTTTCGGTTCAGGCAGAAGTGAAGATTGAATTCACAGTACGTAGAGTAGGTACAGAATTATTTCAACATGAGTTACTAGTACGAAGGACGAAACTGGCAATTGGAATTAGATGCAATAGTCTATAGTGCGATAATATGCACAAAAGAACTTAAGCCTATATCGAAATGAACGGCCACCATTTTCAAAATTGTGTTTAAATATTCATATTATGATTATTTTTCAATTTAACTTCTTTCTCTATATTGTACGCTAATGTGCTGTAGACAGTATAATATACACTGCATAATGAATACGTTCGCATGGATAACTCACTTCGTGAGTAAAAACACTTATTCTTAATACAGTACTGTACTTTGATTAAAGAAAAACCTAATGAAAATTATCAAATTCAAAATCGCGATATTTCCTAGTTTACGTAAATGGATGAACTACTTTTCTTCCATCCTACACCTAGTAGAGTGATTTGTGTTTTACGCCAGTATCATCGAACTCCAGTCTTGGAGGGGGGAGCAAGCGGTGTTTCCGGTTCTCTAAAGGTATAGACAGGTTAATATTAAAAATGTTAGTAAAAATAAAATGATGTCCCTGTATAATATACACTGCATAATGAATACGTTCCCATGGATAGCTCAGTTCGTGAGTAAAAACACTCATTGTTAATACTGTACTGTACTTTGATTAAACAAGAACCCAATGAAAATTAGCAAACTTAAAATTGCGATATTTCCTAGTTTATGTAAATGGATGAACTATTTTTCTTCCCTCCTATACCTAGTAAAGTGATTTGTTTGTATATTACGCCAGTATCATCGAACTCCAGTCGTCGAAGGAGTTAGCGAACACTGTTTCCGGTTCTCAATCGTTAATCCAAACGTATAGCCAGGTTAATATTAAAAATGTTAGTAAAAATAAAATGATGTCGCTGTACCTTTGCAAGAGTCTCACTGTTACACAGGTCGCTGGCTGACTGCAGAGAGCAAACTAGCTTCCTCATCCAAAGGCATGGACAAAAAGCAAGATATATCTCGAGGCTATTCCCACGAAGATCTTATTCTTCCTCTGCTTAACCTTGCCTTCTACCCGACTTGCACTCCGCTGTGAGGAGATTCACACTAGACGTCTCACAAGTCCGGGCTTCTCTGTCGTAGGATCTGATTGACGCAGGGCCACCACAGAGACATCACATGGCAATCACCTGTGGCATTGCCGCAGTGACGTCAGACCTCAGCGATGCATCAAACTTACCTCCTACCTTCCCCTTCCCCCACTCCATGAAAATACTGCGCGTGAACGTGGCGGATTATACTGGATTGCTGTACTTCAGAGCTTCACTAGTGATACAATGTCTTTCGCAGAATCATATGAATCGAGAGGATATCACACTTACAAGAAAGGCGGTTCTTTCATTTCTCATGTTTACGATCAGTTACAAATATTCAGGACGCGAACTTAAATATGTACATTCTTAAAATAGATCACCTGTTATACGAGTTCAAAGAACACAGATTCAGTTGATTTTCAAAGGATGGAGAAAGATTTCAATATTTTTGCCACTCCTTTTCATGTTTAAATTGAAAATGCTATTCCAGAATTGCAGTTAGAGGTACTGGAGGTCCACACCTGTGGAGTAACGGTCAGCGCGTCTGGCCGCGAAACCAGGTGGCCCGGGTTCGAATCCCGGTCGGGGCAAGTTACCTGGTTGAGGTTTTATCCGGGGTTTTCCCTCAGCTCAATACGAGCAAATGCTGGGTAACTTTCGGTGCTGGACCCCGAACTCATTTCACCGGCATTATCACCTTCATTTCATTCAGACGCTAAATAACCTAGATTTTGATACAGCGTCGTAAAATAACCCAATAAAAAAAGGGTATTGCATTTGCAGAATGATGGCTTCTTGAAAGCAGAATGTGAAGGTCTACTGGGGGCTAAAATTTTTTAAAAGATGTCCAGTACTACATATCCACTGCTTAGACAGTTTGCTTCAAAAATAATGAGTACCGTCACTTCCCTTAACTATGGTCCTGGAACATAACTATTGTCCACGATACAACTAATCAAATTTTGTACTCCATAACGTAGTACCTCGTTTATCTATATTTTTGCTGTACTGTAGTTTGAAGTCAAGTCACTGCAGCTATCTACTAACGGTCAATGTTACTTCTACAATGATCTTTGAATGGTTGTATCGTGGACCATAGTTGTGTTCCAGGACCGTAGTTATTGGAAATGACGGTATGTATTCATCAACCTACCAGTGCGAACAGCTATTTTCTAAAATGAAATTTATAAAGTCCAGCCACAGATCCCGCCTAAGCGATGCTCATCTCCTTGCGCAACTGATAATAGCATGCACAGATATAAATCCCAATTTTGAAGAAATTGCTTTGAAAAATAATTAATTAAATATCACGTGAATGGTGTATTCTAATTACATATGGCAGGTAGGAGTGTAGTGGCGCAACTGTCTGTAAATCCGTCACTGCACTGTAGAGTGCAACCCCTCCCACAGTATGTAGTCGCCATTTAAATCCTGTCTTGTGGGTTGCGTTCATTTTCCCCACAACTGCAATAGACTAAAGGCAGGTTCACAATAAACCGGAAACGAGAATCGGAACGAAAACGAAAACGGTACAATTGTTAAAATGTGTAGTACATTTAAATGTGAGCATTCACAATTAACGAAAAGCTTGCCGGAGCCCGGGATCGGGAACTGAGAGTTGGCCAAGTTTCAACTTTGGCGGTCACGTTTCCGATCACAGCCCACTAGATTCATTCTATTGCCATCTGAAAGCTATTTTGTCGTCGTATATTTTGTAGCAAGAAGACCGTGACATAACCTATGCATTATTTTGTCCTGTGCTGTGCATCATGGAGCAAGTTTTATTTGATGAGATTCTAATATCGAGTGTTGAGGAAAATCCTCACGTTTACGATAAGCGGCGCGCCTCGTATAAAGATGAGAAAATGAAGGAGAATACGTGGCTTTCAATAGCTGCATCTTTGAACATCGATCGCAAGTGAATCATATTTTATTACAGTATTGGTTGTATTACGATGCGTTTCCAATTCACTGTGGGCTGAAGCAAGGAGATGCACTATCACCTTTACTTTTTAACTTTGCTCTAGAGTATGCCATCGGGAAAGTCCAGGATAACAGAGAGGGTTTGTAATTGAACGGGTTACATCAGCTGCTTTTCTATGCGGATGACGTGAATATGTTAGGACAAAATCCACAAACCATTAGGGAAAACACGGAAATTTTACTTGAAGCAAGTAAAGAGATAGGTTTCGAAGTAAATCCCGAAAAGACAAAGTATATGATTATGTCTCGTGACTAGAATATTGTACGAAATGGAAATATAAAAATTGGAAATTTATATTTTGAAGAAGTGGAGAAATTCAAATATCTGGGAGCAACAGTAACAAATATAAATGATACTCGGGAAGAAATTAAACACAGAATAAATATGGGAAATGCCTGTTATTATTCGGTTGAGAAACTTTTATCATCCAGTCTGCTGTCAAAAATCTGAAAGTTAGAATTTATAAAACAGTTATATCATCGGTTGTTGTGTATGGTTGTGAAACTTGGACTCTCACTTTGAGAGAGGAACATAGGTTAAGGTTGTTTGAGAATAAGATGCTTAGGAAAATATTTGGGGCTAAGAGGGATGAAGTTACAGGAGAATGGAGAAAGTTACACAACGCAGAACTGCACGCATTGTATTCTTCACACGACATAATTAGGAACATTAAATCCAGACTTTTGAGATGGGCAGGGCATGTAGCACGTATGGGCGAATCCAGAAATGCATATAGAGTGTTAGTTGGGAGGCCGGAGGGAAAAAGACCTTTAGGGAGGCCGAGACGTAGATGGGAAGATAATATTAAAATGGATTTGAGGGAGGTGAGATATGATGATAGAGACTGGATTAATCTAGCTCAGGATAGGGACCAATGGCGGGCTTATGTGAGGGCGGCAATGAACCTCCGGGTTCCTTAAGAGCCAGTAAGTAAGTATTGGTTATATTACATACTACATATTCATGTTTCAATTCAATAACTACTGTTGTGTTCATTTTTGTTCTATTACAAACGTTTCTTCTCTAATTATTTTACGTTATGGTAGACTTAAAATAGGTTGTGATAATAAAGATGCATGGGCATATTTATAGTACCGTACCTAATGAATTGTCTCAGTTGAAATTTCGAAGTTGGTTAACCTGTGTTTATGTTGGCTGCCTTGTACTCATGAGAGAACGCCATTGGTCAATTATACACAAATAACATCAGAATGCGTAATATCGACTGTACATATCGTTATTGACATGCATATCGATATGCATAGTCGTCTACGTTCTCGGTTTATTGTGAATCAAAAATTTTCATATTCACGCCCTCCGCTTCTCGTTTTCATTCTGGTTCTCGTTCCCGGTTTATTGTGAACCAGCCTTAACGTTCAGTCCCGAGAAAGGAAAATAAATTTCTTGCACTGCCCGAGGCGGTAATCGAACCTCTGAGAGCGCACACAGCCACAACGGCAGACTTAGGTAAAGATATGATATTCATCATAGAATATCCTGACCAAAGCAGTGGTCCTCTGCAAAGATAGGAGTCAGCGATCACTTCTGCAGCACTGTCTCTCCTTCAGTACTCGCATTAGTGCAAGCGAGTGGAGGGGATAGAATGGAGGCAGAAAGAGCGTCATACTCATTTCCTCTACCCCACGAACCTATTTAAATTTGAGCCTATTAATTATTTTTTATTTCTCCTCCCTCTTCACATTCAATCCTAACTTCCTCATTTCTCAAGTATTGCGCTTTTGTGCTTAGCAGCACTCATCAACGGATGCATCCGCTGCGCCTCAGACTAAAATCAGTTTGACGAGGACTTCCAAGTCAGCGTCGCTATTACACTCCTTCACGCTATATGCAGGACCACGAATTACATTTAATTTGTTCACATAAGCTTATTACTTGACGCTGTTTCAGGTTTTAACCTTGCCTTCCTTTGTGTCCGCACGCACACAACAGGTATGATAAGTAAAGGCAGGAGTTCGATGAAATTGTAGGTTTTTTCCTGGTAAACCAGAAATACAGCTGTTTAATACAGGGACATCATTTTATTTTTACTAATATTTCTAATATTAACCTGTCTATACCTTTGGATCAACGATTAAGAACCGGGAACACCGTTTGCTACCCCCTTCCACGACTGGAGTTCGATGATACTGGTGTAATGTACAAACAAATCACTTTACTAGGTATAGGAGAGAAGAAAAGTAGTTCATCCATTTACGTAAACTAGGAAATATCACACTTTTGAGTTTGATAATTTTCATTAGGTTTTTGTTTAATCAAAATACAGTACACTATTAACAATGAGTGTTTTTACTCACGAACTGAGCTGTCCATGTGGACGTATTCATTATGCAGTGTATATTACACTGTCTACAGCATATTAGCGTACAGTATAGAGAATGAAGTTCAATTGAAAAATAATCATAATATGGATATTTAAAGGCATTTTTGAAAATGGTGGCCGTTCATTTCGATACAGGCTTCAGTTCTAATGTGCATATTATCGCACTATAGACTACTGTACCTAATTCTAATTACCAGTTTCGTCCTTCGTACTAGTAATTCATGTTGAAATAATTCTGTACCTACTCTAGAAAAGAGTTCCTTAGGTACTGTAAATTCAATCTTCATTTCTGCCCGACCCGAAAATATAAAATTACTCAGACATGTTATCTACTGTCCGTCCAAGTGGTTACGTCGCAGCGTCATAGAAAGAGAGGAAATCACGTGACAGTTAATTAATTATTTAACGAGGCCCTTTTATTTAAGTTATTTTAAACAATTAAATGGGTATAATATTACGTAGACGTCCAATTCCTAACAGAAATTAATGTTCTCAGAAAAGAGCTAAGACAGCCCAGCCACTAGCATTTACAGTGGCGAATAGAAGAAGGTAGGGGAAACCGGTATGCGATGTAGGCAAATGGAAAATGATGCAATATTGAAAGCTCTTTCGTCACTGGAAAACGCGAACATATTTTTGGAAAGTACTGTTTACTATGACCGTAAGGCGACTATGAGTGTATATGCGGTCTTGGATCTGTGTGGAGGACGGTTGAACTTCATTAGTAGAAGGGGTGGGGGTGAAGTACATTAAAAAATTCAGGTACAATAAAAATTGAAGTAAAAATAAAATGGTGTCCCTGTATTAATGCCATTTTGACTTCCACCCAATGTAATGAACCATTCCATCCACACCTTCAATATATATTCCACCGGCTATACCTGCTAGTTCGCGATAAGTGACTGCACGGCAATTATGGACATATTGGCAAAACCATAAATGAAAATATGCAGAAAGTTTTAAATAAAAATGTGGGATATCGATGGCCATGAAGTGATATTCGTATCTACAAAAATGTTAATTCAGTTTAGCTACATTATTATTTAGACTAACTACATTATCATGATTTTCACAGAATTGGACAGTTAACTAACATTTCGTCGTCGAGTAGAAGATCTCGTTATATTAAAATGATGTCTAGTTTGGGAAAATTAATTTTTAGAACAGTTGTTTGGTTCACCTGCAAATTTACAGATACGAGTGCATATCATCGATATGGAATGTTATGCTCCATATCAAAAATTCTGTCTGGAGAACAATTTTCACTGGAGGCATTTGACAGTGATTTAGTGACCGGTGATAATGTGTGTTTTAAGTACTGTATGCCCCTACTGTTTCAGTTAAGGTACAAAGGACATTTTTCAGGTTTAATTCCTATAATAGGCCTAAACATTATAGGCTGCATTATAGTGTTTAAAACGCACACGAAAAGGAACCTTCGAAGACAATGCATCCATAGATATCAATATGCAAATAGTTTTAATTGGTGAATATAACTTAAGGGAAAAGCATGATATAAAGTGTGATTCACGAGGATTTACCGTCCCTCACGGGGCTTATTTCCGACGACATTCTGAGCAAAAATTGTCATATAAACATTTGTCCTAATCTAGATATTTTCAGAGTTAAGCTAATTTGAAGTTGTTAGTAAAATATATTTTTTCTTTAGTTTTAAGGGTAAAAAAATATTAGAAATAGAGAATGAATAATTCAGAAGTGTCATTTCTTTAATTAGCTAGTTTTTTGAAGCTAAAATGTGTTGCGAATTGCTTTTTACAGATTTTGTTTTTCAATTTAATAACTAAAAATGTCATTCTTACGCACTTATCACAAAAATTGTTACAAATCATACGACCATAGGAACTTGATTCTTTACAGTTTAATATGCATCCTAATGTACAGTCTTAAAGAATTTACAAGAATGACGGGATTTGTAACAATTGTTGTGATAAATGCGTAAGAAAATGTAATTTTGTAGTTAAAAATCGAAAAAAAAAATCTGTACGTAGAATTCACAACACATTTCTAGCTTCAGGATACTAGCTAATTAAAGAAATGATACTCCTAAATAGTTCATTCTTTATCTGTAATATTCTTTTACCCCTAAAACTCAAGAATAATGTATTTTACTACGAATTTCAAATTAGTGTAACTCTGAAAATATTGAGATTAGGACAAATGTTTATATGATATTTTTTGCTCAGACTGCCTTCGGAAATAACCTCCGTAAGGGATGGTAAATCCTCGTGAATCACCCTGTAGAAACTTAAAAACATCCGGGAACAGAAATTGACCTATCTTAAAGTCAAACATGGCATAATTTCATGACTCCAACCATGTCTCGTCGTTGGTCTGCGGTGTGTGCGACCAAACGACGTTACGATCCTGAATCACACTCTTAGGGTCGATTGTATAAACCATTTAATCTTAGATCAGAGGTTAAATTGATCCTCGTTCTAGCTGAACTTGGAATTTTGTGTTGTATAAAGTCTAATCTGAGATTAATTTGTCTGCAACTAAAGTCAACTTTGACTGAAGAAATTTCTCCGATTAAGTTAGATGATCCAAGTTCAGTTATTTCTTTTCTGTTTGAAATATACGAGTGGCAGATTGTGCAAAAAGAATATCCATTATTATTAACATTAATAGATATGGTAAGTACATTTATTTATTTTTTCAAATTCTTGCCTTAATACACAAACATTCTTATATTTTATAAGGCTTTATCGTGTTCAGCAGTATCAAATAACATAACCTATAATTATATTATGTTTATAACAACCATTAATTATTAATGGATATGATAGGTACATTCATAAATGTTCAATTAACTGTATTACTAAACGAAAATTGTCGTTTTATAAAGCTTTATTATGTTTAGCAGTATCAAACACCATAACATGATAACAACTTGGAGAACAGTCAATATTATTCTTATTGTTCACGATTATTTACAGTGCATAAAACAAACCAATGTCTCCAACAGAGTGTACGAAAAGTCCCCAAAAAGTAGTTGGAAAGTCGCTAGATTTCTCATTATCAACAAAGAAAGATTAAATTTTGTCACTATGGAGTGTTAAAAAGGTCGCTAAACCTCTATTTAAGCAATAAAAGTTAAAGGTATCCCCGTAACATGCCATGAAGGCACTTGGGGGGCATGGAGGTAGAGCCCCATGCTTTCCATGACCTCGGCACTAGAATGAGGTGGTGTGGTCGGCACCACGCTCTGACCGCCTTTTACCCCCGGGAAAGACCCGGTACTCAATTTTATAGGAGGCTGAGTGAACCTCGGGGCCGTTCTGAAAGTTTGGCAACAAGAAAAAATCCTGTCACCACCTGGGAATGAACCCCAGACCTTCCAGTCCGCTAAACCTCTATTTAAGCGATATAAAAGTTAAAAGAAATTGTCGTCGAAAAAGAGTTAAAGTCGCTAAATTAGCAACACTGAACAAACCTGTACAACATGGCCCGTGCATCACATATATCACCTGTTTATGCGATGTTGCCAAATCCTTTTCACGTGAACTTAGATTGCATTTGAACCAAGGTAATTTGATCGCAGAAAAGTTTTATGCAATAGATGAAGCGTCTGAACTCGGTTCACTTTCCGATCTTCGATCAAAGTTGATCTTTAGTCAGGGAGTTTTATACAATAGGGCCTAAGGATCTCGCCGCATCGGAATGCAGAGCGGGTAGCCTATCCGACACGCCACCAGCTCAATAAACATCCAACCAACAAAGAAGATTCCTAGATCCGTGACGACTTAAGAACGGCTCCAAAATATTCGCGGAGGAGGAGGAAGAGGGCAGAAATCTTCGCACTGTTTTTATGCGTCCTCCTCTTCGCTCCTTCAATGACTCGTCACAATCCCCCCCTACCCGCTCGCCTTCTTTTCTCTTTGTTCATTTGCTTTCATCCCTCATTTCTTTGTATAAAATATGTACAACCACCATCACCACTCTTGTTCATTTTTCCACCTAAGGCAATTCTTTCATGTCTATTGTTTTACATCCACTTGCATCTGCCCCCCCCCTTGTTCTGCATTATTTTTACTCCTCTATTCTCCCTCTCTGTCTCTCTTTTGTGCCAGAGCTGGAGGGTTTTGACTTGGTCAAGCACACTTTTACAAAGTTATAACAATAGTGCCGTAAGTACGGCCTGCAGCTGTGCTGGGCTATCAAGAGGTCCTTTCTAACATTCTCTGCCTTCCTGTCTTTCTCTGTAATTCAGCTCTCTATAGATGCATTGTATGCAACCCGTCAGGCGGTCTTATGTTAAGAGATAAAAAAAATTGCCGCCATGTAGACTTGCACATAAAAAGGCGTGGCCTATTATTTAACATCATTTCCTTCTGCACATAATGCTGACTTCATACATCAGGTCCTTCTAGTCACATTTCACAGCAGATTTAACATTAATTTTCATTTATTTTGAGTGATGGCATATTATTATTACTAGCCGACCCCGTGCGCTCCGCTGCACCCGTTAGAAATAAATATGAAGTAATTGCCTAATTAAAATAGGACATTTCATCCAGGGAACATTCTTGTTTGATAGAAGGATATCTCATTTATTATGTTACTTAATTCAAATTGTATCAAAAAATTAAAATGCTATCATTTTGATCCAGAGACCACTCATTTGGTCATAAAAATTATTATAGGAAATACAGGAAACGAATGTACAGAATAGCCTATCAAGTTTTCTGTGCATAAGAAGCTATTTTAATCTTACCTGTCCTCGATTCACTCAGAAGTTACTGTAATAACATTATAGCATTATGTCCATCTAGAGAAACTACACTTTCCAATGGTGAATTAATAATTAATTATACAAATCGGTTAATTTAGCTTCCGGTATTACTTCATACAAACACAGAAACATTCTCTGTAGGCTATTTTTCATAGCTTTCGTTGTTGTTGTCCAAGGCCCCTTATAGACGAAGTCATTTGTTTTTTATTTCATTACACCGCCTTAGATGGCGTTGTTATTGTAATTTTTAAACTCATTTATCTCATTAAATATCAGTCCGATCAAAATTTTGCATAGGATAAAACTTATCGGAAATTATGTTTAAAGACAATTTTGTTATGTAATATCTTTCGTGAAAATTAATAATAAGGGAGATATTTCGATTTATTTAATTCGAGCTCCCTTATAACCCCCCTTTTGAATAAAATATTTTGAATTCCATATAGCCTAAATTCTAAGTTACAAGGAACTTAATTTATATTCCAAGTTTCATATAAATCGGTTCAGCCATTATCGCGTGAAAAGATAACAGACATCCAGACAGACAGACAGACAGACATACAAAATAAAATTTTCAAAAAAGCGATTTTCGGTTTCAGGACGGTTAATTATATATGTTAGAACCAATTATTTTTGGAAAATCGAAAATTACCAGGAAAATTTCGGCTACAGATTTATTATTATTATTATTGTTATTATTATTGTTATTATTATTATTATTATTATTATTATTATTATTATTATTATTATTATTATTATTTCGATCCTTTTTCAGCAGATGTACGAATATGCGGTTAGGTCTTCAATTTAAACTCACAGATTTACAACGTAATGTTACAATGAAAGCTAGATGTAAGGACTTGACAAATGTCGAACTTTTCAAATATTCGTTCTTTCGCTTGCTCTGTTGAAGCCATGTTCGCTACAACTTACGTTTGTGAAAAATTATTTTCAACAATGAAAATAGTAAAAACCAAATTTAGATCACGACTGACAGACAAATACCTTCGTGATCAACTACGACTGGCAGTAAGTGACATAATTCCTGATTTTGAAACTCTGTCGCAGAGACATTCTGAAGACAGTTAATTTTAGGTTGTGATAATGTGTCCTATGTTTTCTTGTTCATTTCTTTCTTCGTTACACGTACTAAACATTAGTTTGTAGCCTTGTACTGTATAAAATTATATTTAAGTGCTTGACGTAAGGAAAATGAAAATCCGTTAATAAGTCAGACAGTTGCTTCACTTCCCCTTCGGGTGTCCGCCTCCCTCCATAGGTGCTATGCACGTTGCAGGTTACACAGTGGCTCGGCGCACGATCACATTTTCGCCACAGCTGCGTTAGAGTGTCATTTATGCTGTGACGTTACCCTTACTACACTGGATCCTGGTTCTTTCTTTCTCGTAATAACAGAAAATATCCACATCCTTTCCCATTCCCACTAAACACATCCCTAATATTTTGCCTATTGTTGACTAACCCGTGGTCTGCTGCTCGATCCTCCCTTAGGGTTGCCCAACTTATCAACCACTAACATGTTTACCTCGCGGGATATCGAAAGGTAAGCAGAGCCTGGTTTCCGTTCATAAATTTAATTGATAAATTTGCCGCAATTTGGGGACTCGCCTTTCGCTTAGTCCACCGCTGACGAACTGGATGACAGCATTTTATTTAATAGGGTCTACGACAAAACCGTAACGAAATTAGTGTTATTATTAGTTCCAATTGTTTACTAACGATGCGGCGTCCAGCGCTGTGGTTGGACGGATGTGGCATATTGATTGGCGTTCACAGAATATAAAACCACATGTTTATGCCTCGTGAGGACGGACGCGTCACATGCACGGAATTTCCTTAATTGTATGTTCAATAAATTTCATAAGAACGAGAATATCATTCCAACTGAAATAATTTACTCAACAATCTCCATACTTGCTGCAATTTACAGAACTAATTATAAGTGTATCGTAAAATAAAACTTAAGACTTTTTAATGTAAGTTGAAACCAATCTATAAATGAACATTAAATTTCTGTAAGCTTCAGACACCAACACGCATTTAAAAGTAGCATCCGAACACTGATATCGCCGTAACACGAAGAAAAACTACATTAGATGAGAGAACAAATTTTAGAAACAAGTACCTGACTTTAATTGTTCACATTGTCATATTATATTTACAAATAACCATGATAAAGAATTAATAAATAAACGAAGTATTTTAAGGAAATTGCAAGAATTAAAACTATAAATTCAAAAAAAAGAAAGACTAGAAGAGTGACAATCGCAAAATTCTACAAACTTACTGCAGTCCCAGTATTGCTTTAGGGGAGCGAATCTTGGACATTACGAAAAGGAGGTTGCTATAAATTCCAATCAGCACAGATTAAATTTCTAAGAACCATCAACGGTTATTTTAAGTAATGAAGATACAATAATTAGGAAAATTATTTATTTCAGCTGACGGTGCGTTTTCTCGACAAAATGTATTCAGAAATCCTTTCTCTCACTTGGGGAAAACGTGTAAATTACAAAAATTGGGCGGAAAGCAACAATAAATAACTTAATATTGTCACGGTCCTCGGACTGACGTCACTTAGCTGCTTCCTCATCTAACAGCGTATTCCGAATCTCACTGGTCCGGTGGCATCAATGACGTCACGTTGCAGCGAAATAAGGAACAAAACTGCTGGAAGGATCGATGCTGTCATGGCGACTGTACAAGTTGTTTTCTGTGCTGCGGTAGCAAAATTTTGCGAAATTTTCGTACTCCTATCTCGTTCAAAGAAAAGGTAGCATACACAATTTATTTCTTGAACCGGTAGTAATAACTGGTCCGTTGACATGTTCGCTCATAAGCCATTAACATATTGTTTTTACGTTGTGCTCATTACAAACAATACAGCAGAACACACCGCCATGACACAACAGTGCACGATGTCATTCGTCTGCTAATTCCCGCCCTATACAAGAACCAATCAGATTCACTGATGGCGGCTGATGGAGACTGCCACCACTTCTGCAAGTTGATGGCACCGGTGCGACACCGGTGGAGCATCAATGACGTCATCGGTGGAATTCGGAACACCGTGATGCCATCGGATTGCTCACCGGTGAGATTCGGAATACGCTCTAACCTAAGCTAACCCTCAACTCGCAATATTTATGGAAATAAATATACAGGGTGTACGGAGTTTAACTGCCATTATTTTAACTGATGATTATTTAATAATATTAATAATAATAATAATAACAATAATAATAATAATAATAATTTATTTATTTAATCTGGCAGAGCTAAGGCCAGTAGGCCTTCTCTTCCGCCCAGCCAGACTCTAATTCTAACTGAATACAATTGCTTATATAGTTATTACATTAATATCTAGACCATAAAACAACATGAAAGTAAATAATGAAAGTTGGATAAGTAATGTTAGTGTGACAATAATAAACAATGGTAAGAAATAGTTATAATAATAATAATAATAATAATAATAATAATAGTAATAATAATAATAATGAGATAATATATATATGTATATATATATATATATATATATATATAAAACCATTAAACATTGAGAAACCTGAAACAGCTATTATTGTTAACAAGAATTGTTAGAAAATTATTTCGTTCGTCTACTCTTAAATTGGTTTGACGTCTGACAGTCCCTGACATTACTCGGTAGGGAATTCCAAAGCCGAGGAACAGACACAGTGAAAGAAGATGAATATGAGGATGTTCGGTGGGAGGGAATGGATAATATTGAGGAGTGTTGTGATCGTGTGTCTAGGTTATGGTGGGTGGATAAATTTTGAAAACGAGACGCAAGATAGACAGGAGTGGAGAAATGCAATATGTGAAAGAGAAGGGAAAGTCAGTGGATTTTCCTACGATCTTCTAGACGGAGCCAGGACAACATTTCGAGGGATGGTGTTACGTGATCAGCCCGGCGAATATTGCAGACGAAACGGACGCACATATTATGAACACGTTGTAGTCTCTGCGCCGAAGTAACGCTTAGGTCAGTAAGCAGAATATCACAGTAATCGAAGTGGGGCATCACGAGTGTTTGCACTAACATTTTTTTCATAACATTTTATGTCATAAGGAAGAAAAATTGTCCTCAGAATTGTTTTCTAATTGCAATATTTAACGAATTATTAAGGTTGGGAGGAGGGAGTCTACAGGTAGGCTACACGGTACAGCTGAAGAAGGTGCAATATTTTAATCTCTCCCGCTTCCGTAAAGTACTAACATTTTAAAGACACTTAAAGTTTGCAGTTTGTCATATTTGAGGACATAACACTCGACGAAACATATCTTACAGATAAACGATTCATAATTGGTTGTCTCAGTTCAGTTTATTTTCTTGTCAATAAGAACTCGTTAAATTACATTTGGAAATTGTACATACCGATTTAAATCAGATTTTCTACATGTCCACCGTCGTTCTGAAGGCAGGCCTCACATCTTCTAGTCCTGTTGTTGCGGATATGTTCAAGACTCCCAGTTTGTAATAATCGTGAGAAACTGTTACAAAAGTTCGCCGATTAGGTAACCTTCTTTGAGGAAAATGTTGGCGGTACATCCTTCTTGTCGCACTTGAATTACGGCGACTTTCTCCATAAATTAATGACATATGCTATTCCTAAACCAGGCATGTCAATTGATGCCCACAGAAGTAAGCACGCGCTTTAGAGCCCAGGAGAGTCTGAGCGCTTTACAGCGGAAAGGAAAGAGACAGACGAAAGAGGTAGTATATGCCGCTTGGTCGAGCTATATTCAGGGATGGCCAGCACTGATTCAATGGCTAAAGGGAAGAGAACTTGTTAAAACTGTATCCATGGTAATTTTTAGATTTGTCTGAGAAGTATAAGTGCATTATAAGAATGTAAGTTTTAATTTTAATGCTCATTCTCCACAAGTTTGATTTTTCAATTCAAAAGAAATATTTTCTCAACTTTTCTTATAGAAAAGTGAAATTTTCAGATATAGGCCTATTTATCTGGTAGCCTTACAGAATGTTTTCGTAAATCTAATATACCGCATATACGTATTACTGAAGATAGTGTATTGAAAATTTTGAAAATATTCGCATGGAAATTGTTTGTAAGGAAACGAATTAACAAAGCAAAAGATACGTGCCCATGTGTTGTAAAAATGTCAGCTATATAGCTTCATCAGATTTCGAGAAAATAATGTAATATTCTGATGATAGGAAGTTGCTCACAAATATCACCTTAAAAGCATAATGCGATAAGAGTTTTGTTATGTAATATTAGTTACACTTAAAACAGATACAGCACCTAGGCAACTTTGCTTTGTACTGTAATATTGTTTTGATTAGTTTATTGATTACTTTTGTAAGACTAAAAATACCATCAATATAAATTCCAACTTATCATGTCATACTCAATCTCTTTCTTTGGAATATCACTTTCTTTATGAATGATGTGTTTCATTCACTTAATACAGTATAATATTATACTATTATGGAATTTAATTGAATATTCCTTCTTAACTCTCTATTATATTATTAAGATATAAAACACAAATGCAATATTAAGAAATCAGTGTTAGTACTTTTCTTTTACAGACAATACGGATAATATCAAACAGAAAGAAGCCATATAAAAATAACGACATAAAATTTCACGTTCCGTTTGAAGTTTGTGCACCACTGTTTTCTTAATCGAACAGGCTGCTTATTCATATACACAACCCTTCCTCTTTCCATACTTAGCGCTTGCTGCCCGCGCACGACGTCAAGGTCAGAAAAATGCGCTTCCTTTGACATCATTGTCCTAAACTATGAATGATATTGTAAGTTGTTTATCGAATACCCTGTACTGAACTGTCATCCGCTCGGCAGTAGACCTATGGACAGGGAGCTTGAACTCAGCTGACTCGTACTTACGTCTGTGCAGAGTACTGCCTGCTGAACACGTTGCCACGTCTCTCACGCCAAAATATTAACACATTTAAGCATGCAATTTAATTTAATTTCACGAAAACGTAATAGAACACAGAAATATTTATTTAAACTAATATTAACTCTTTGCTAGATGTCTCTAATGATGTAATTGTTTTCGTAATTTTAGTAATGATACAAGCAGTAGGCTATAACGCAAATAAAATATAAAAATAAATAATTTTCTGGGGAAACTATCGAGTTTTGACCCTATGTTCTATAGATATTTTTTGATCCTATAGACCAGTGATGTCAAACCAAGCGCATTTTTCTGACCTTGACGTCGTGCGCGGCCATCAAGCGCTAAGTATGGAAAGGGGAAGGGTTGTGTATATGAATAAGCAGCCTGTTGGGTTAAGAAGACAGTGGTGCACAAACTTCAAACGGAACGTGAAATTTTATGTCGTTATTTTTATATGGCTTCTTTCTGTTTAATATTATCCAAATTCTCTGTAAAACAAAAGTACTAACACTGATTTCTTAATATTGCAGTTGTGTTTTAAATCTTAATAACATAATAGAGAGTTAAGAAGGAATATTCACTTAAATTCCATAGTAGTATAATATTATACTGTATTAAGTGGATGAAACACATCATTCATAAAGAAAGTGATATTCCAAAGAAAGAGATTGAGTATGACATGATAAGTTGGAATTTATATTGATGGTATCTTTAGCCTTACAAAAGTAATCAATAAACTAATCAAAACAATATTACAGTACAAAGCAAAGTTGCCTAGGTACTGTATCTGTTTTAAGTGTAACTAATATTACATAACAAAACTCTTATTGCATTATGCTTTTAAGGTGACATTTTTACAACACATGGCCACGTATCTTTTGCTTATGATGTAACAGTTGTTGCATTTTTAATTCATTTCCTTACAAACAATTTCCATGCGAATATTTTCAAAATTTTCAATACACTATCTTCAGTAATACGTATTTACGGTATATTAGATTTACGAAAACATTCTGTAAGCCTACTAAATAAATAGGCCTGTACCTGAAAATTTCACTTTCTGTACGAAAAGTTGAGAAAATATTTTTTTTAATAAAAAATTCAAACTTGTGGAGAATGAGCATTAAAATTAAAACTTACATTTTTATATTGCACTTATACTTCTCAGGCAAATCTAAAAATTACCATGGATACAGTTTTAATAAGTTCTCTTCTCTTTATCTATTGAATCAGTGCTGGCCATCCCTGAATATAGCTCGACCAAGCGGCATATACTACTTCTTTCATCTGTCTCTTCCCTTTTCGCTGTAAAGCGCTCAGGCTCTCCTGGGCTCTAAAGCGCGCGCTTGCTCCTGTGGGCATCAATTGACCATGCCTGCTGTAGACCGTCCCCGACGACTGTTAAAAGTTGGCACTTATACGACTTACATTCTGTATACGCAGGTGGAGGGAGAATCCTTAGGAACAGATATTACAACTAATTTATCTGCCTCCATGATAGCACAAGACGAAATGACAGACAACTTATTAACACATCAAAATGCCTTCTAAACAATGAACACAAAGACAAAAACACCAACCCTAGGTGCCCCTGTTAGCCATACCGTGCACTGAATACATACCTTAAAGTCCGGAGAACTAAGAGATCAGATAAAATAAAAAGTATGCTTTTCGCTCAGTTTTACTAGTTTCTGCATACTTCCCAAGTAAGATCAAGAAATTCTGAATAAATTATTCCGAAAAATGCGCCGTAAGCTAAAGTGAAATGTTAAATGTTATGTTTTATTTAACGACGCTCGCAACTGCAGAGGTTATATCAGCGTCGCCGGTGTGCCGGAATTTTGTCCCGCAGAAATTCTTTTACAAGCCAGTAAATCTACTGACATGAGCCTGTCGCATTTAAGCACACTTAAATGCCACCGAACCTGGCATAGAAGGCCAGCGCTATACCAGCTCGCTAACCAGGTCAACGCTAAAGTGAATAATTACAACAATTGGAAAAGAAGATATTCGTAAAGAGCAACACTAATTTTCTCTTATGAAATACTCACCGAGCATGAAGACGGACTGAGCTGCCATGTTTTAATAATGCCAATATCTCGCATTCCGCCATAAGCTTACGCATACATGGAGCAGGAAGACCAAAGAAAACATTGAAAGAATCCATTTCAGCTGTAATATATGCCGGGACATGATAAAGGAATTTCTCCTACACCATAAAGTGATGACTAGGGACCGGATTTTTATGTAATATCAAGGTGTGAAATATGTACATATTTATGTAAGAAAAATAAGCTGAATATGTACCGAAATATGTCAAATCATGAAAATATTTAATATCAATATCTGGCAGGTATAGGATAGGTAAGACTCTCCAGTTGTGATTTCATAGAGCACCCGACTTTTTTACCGCACACTTGACACATTATTATTTTTCCATCTGTAGTAAAAGCTTCGTCCATCGCAATCCATGATTTTATTTTTGTCGTTAGGGTTGAAGATACACGGACCATTTTAGTTAGTTAAAAGCAGTAGATAACCTTTATAGGTACTGTAAGTACTAAAACTAGAGAACTGAGCGAAATGAATGACACAACAGAACTGCAAGCACTGTTTCGCTTTACTGGATTAGGAGAAAATAAGAGGAGATGTGGGACACATGCATTTTAGCTTCTCCCTGTAAGAAACAAAGGACCTACTGAAACCTCAAATTATAGGCATTTACAAACTGTTGTTTGAAAAGTGACATTCCTGTCTCATTCAGAAGGGTAGGATTATTGCAGCCGAGAACCATACTTTCTAATTGCTCGGAAAATCCCATTTCCGTACAGGTCTACTAAATTTAAAGTAAAGAGGTCAAGCAATATCCTGAAAAGCTATTTATTTTAATCGTTCAACATCTTCACGGTTTGTTCCTTTACTCCAGCTTCTTTTCAAAAGTCGGCTACTTTATTGCGGCTCATGCCAGACTTGACACGGGTTTTCCCTGGAAGGATTAGGAAGAGGATGAGTAAGGTTGCAAATTGCATGGGAACGGCTGGTTCGAGAGAAATCATGTCGTCCTCGTCCCACTCCACCGTATGAAGGCAAAGCTACTTTCTGAGTAATTTTTACAATACAAGGTAGTTCTATGAGAAAGTTTTCCTTTTGTTCACTCATATTTACAGTGGATGGTATGGGGTGAGTGCCTCTATTACTTTCTGGAACTAAGGACGTTTATGTTTCGTCCCGAAATACATCCTTTCTTGGGTATGTAAAAAGGCTTATTAAATCTGTGTATTTCAAATTGTAAACTTTCCCAGGAGAAGTTATTTTTTTCCCTTTTAGAGAAGTAAAAAATGAATAAAACCACTAAATATGTACATTTATGTAATATCAAGCCATAATATGTAATGCGGGGTAAATATGTAAAAATATGTAGTATTAAATTTTAATACAGTGAAACCTGTTCAAATCGGAACCTGAATAATCCGGAATCCTGTCTATTTCGGAACAATTTATTGGTCCCGGCGAAATTTGTATGTATTATATGTAATTTTTCCTGAACAAAACGGAAACTGTCCAACGCGGAAACGGAAACTGTCTGCTATTGTTCAAAACGGAAACAATATTTTGGACACACTATATTTTGTAACTATATTTCGAAACAGCGTGTAATTTCAAGGAATATACGAAATATGTAGATCACTAAGATAAAAATAAGTTTTCTTTGCAAAATTCTAGAGGGTACGAGGGTGTGTTGGCCTGTCGATCATAAATTGTATTACCCTGTTCACTAGGCAGACGAGTCCCTTCAAAGATTTTCAATGCTTCACACCCGTATACTGTCGTAGCTAAACAGAGTGTAAGTGTAGAGATTTCCAGGTAAAAAAAAGTTGCATAAAATGTAGCATTAACATTAAGTGATGAAGTGAAACTTATCGAGGTAAAGGAAAATTAGAAACAAAGTCTATGTGAAATAATATTGAAGTACAGTTGTGGAAAACTCAGGTGTGACACTTTAAAAAATAAAGATCATAATGAGTGAGTGGCATGCGGCCAATATTGGTGACACAAAAGGAACCAGAAAGCAACTGTTTATGTGGAAATAAATGAACTGTTGTGGGAGTGGGTTCTTCATGACCTTTCAAAGAACAAGCCAATTTCTGGATCTATTCTGCAAAGCAAGCTATTGAACTGGGAGAGAAATTAAATAAACCAGAATTCAAGGCTTCTAATAGATGGCTCCTAGTCCAGTTAATTAATAATGTGCAGTGATATGCAGTACAGTATTAGAGTATAGTGTTAGATATTAAATAGAATGAGATTAGTAAACTTTAGTAATGTTTAATGACTAATGAGTGAGTTATGATAATATTTATACAGAAAATGAGATTTTAATCAAGATGATCCACCAACGTAATAAGCGACAGAAAGCTGATTTAATGTGATGAGTGTTAAATGGAATATTTTGTACAGGGACATCATTTTATTTTTACTAACTTTTTTAATATTAACTTGGCTATACCTCTGGATCAACGCCGTTTGCTACCCCCTTCCACTATTGGAGTTCGATGATACTGGCGTAATATATAAACAAATCACTTTACTAGGTATAGGAGGGAAGAAAAGTAGTCCATCCATTTACGTAAACTAGGAAATATCGCGCTTTTGAATTTGATCATTTTCATTAGGTTTTCGTTTAATCAAAATACAGTACAGTATTAACAATGTGTTTTTTTACTCACGAACTGAGCTGTCCATACGGACGTATTCATTATGCAGTGTATATTATACTGTCTACAGCACATTAGCGTACAATATAGAGAATGAAGTTAAATTGAAAAATAATCATAATATGGATATTTAAACACATTTTTTAAAATAGTGACCAATTATTTCGATACAGGCTTCAGTTCTAATGTGCATATTATCGCACTATAGACTATTGTACCTAATCCCAATTACCAGTTTCGTCCTTCGTACTAGTAACTCATGTTGAAATAATTATGTACCTACTCTATAAAAGAGTACCTTACGTATTGTAAATTCAGTCTTCACTTCTGCTCGATCCGAAAAGATAAAAGTACTCAGACATGCTATCTACTGTCCGTCCAAGTGGTTATTTCGTAAGGTCGTAGAAAGGGAGGAAATCACATGACAGTTAATTACTTAACGAGGCCCTTTTATTTCAGTTATTTTAAACAGTTGTATAATATTACGTAGACGTCCAATTCCTAACAGAAATTAATGTTCTTAGAAAAGAGCTAAGACAGCCCAGCCACTAGCTGGCGAATAAAAGCTGGTGGGGGAAACCGGGATACGACATAGGCAAACGGGCGACAGTACCTGTGCGAAAATGATTTAATATTGAAAGCTCTTTCGTCACGGAAAACGCAAACATATTTTTGGAACGTATTGGTTACTATGACCGTAAGGCTACTATGACTGTATATGCGGTCTTGGATCTGTGTGGAGGACGGCTGAACTTCATTAGTAGAAGGGGTAAGAGTGAAGTACATTCAAAAACTCATGTACAATAAAAATTGAAGTAAAAATAAAATGATATCCCTGTAGAATCAAATTAGTTCAATTTACAAACCTATTTTCGTTAAGCTATACAAAATTGTACAATTGATATGAAGTAGATTACTACTTTTCTTTTATGAAATACTCCCCGAGTTTGAAGACAGACGGAGCTGCCATGTTTTAAGAATGCCAATATCTCGCATTCCGCCACTAGGTTACGAATACAATGGACCAGGAAGACGAAACCTTGGATGACCAAAGAAAACATTGAAAGTATCCATTTCAGCTGTAACATATGCCGGGACAGGATTTTCTCCTACGCCATAAAGTGATGATGATGATGATGATGATGATTATGAGATAGTGAAAGTGCATGCAGGTGATGATAGCGGTGATTATTAAGTGGTAATGGTGCTGTGGTGATTTTTACGCCAAGCCTTGAGCTGCTCTTTGGTTCGCACAACACGGACGGCATTGCTAATCATTATTCTGATTCAAGTTGGTCGCAAGCCAGCAGCGCCATTGTGCAGTCTGACCAATGCCAGATAATTTAAAAGACCGAGAATGCCTTTTTTGTCGAAAAGGATTGCTAATTATCCTAACAGTTTCATGTTTCAATTTACCGCCATATTATAGAAGAGTGATTGAAATGAACATGCTTTATGGATGGTAAATCTAATTTGATATCTGCGATCCGCATCCTGATTGCAAATTGGAAGTCATTAAAATCAATTTAGGTTCATTCGCTTCAAAATCTTAATTGACAAATATTACAGTTTAAGGTGGCCTAATTGGTCTGGATTAGCAAATGTATTTTTGCTAATCGTAAATTAAAGTTCCGATTTTACGCAGCTCTAAATAAAAATTAATTCTCTTCCAGTTACATTACTGGCTTCATATTTTAGGAACACAAAACCTACTTCATACAATGATTATTTCAGAATGTAGGAACATACGAAGGAATATAAATGTTTACGTAACTGATCTATGATAGTGCCTTCTTCAGGCATAAGGCGGAACAAGAAAAACTATTTTCATGAAAGTTGCGAATGAATGTTTCACAAACATCGACCTAATGTAGAGTACAAATAGGATACATTTTTCATAGCACACATCTTTGTCACATATTTGGTGTACTTTGTGTATTGTACACTAAGTTATAAGTAAACTTCGAAAGTTGGTACCAAAACATAGTTTTCAGGTTGTGTGCAGCCACGCATATAGATTGCACTAGCTGTCTTCTGTGTGTACTACAGGGACATCATTTTATTTTTACTTCAATTTTTATTGTACCTGAGTTTTTGAATGTACTTCACTCCCACCCCTTCTACTAGTAAACTTCCAACCGTTCTCCACACAGAACCAAGCGTATGCAGTCAAAGTCGCCTTACGGTCATAGTGAACACAAACAGTACTGACTTAGTGAGTATAGTACGTTCCATAAATATCTTCGCTTTCAGCTGTTGAATCTCATTCTCGCACAGGTACTGACGTCCGTTTGCCTATGTCGCATCCCGGTTTCCACCACTCGGTTCTGCTCGCCCCTCTATAAAGGCTAGTGGCTGGGCTGTCTTAGGTCTTTTCAGAAAACACTAATATCTGTTAGGAATTTGACGTCCAAGTAATATTGTACAAGTGTTTAAGATAAATAAAAGGGCCACTTTAATTAATTAATTGCCACGTGATTTCCATCCTTTCTACGACACTGCGACAAAACCACTTGGACGGACAGTAGATAGTATGTGTGAGTAATTTTATCTTTTCGGACCGGACAGAAGTGAAGTACCTAAGGTACTCTATCTTAGAGTAGGTACAGAATTATTTCAACATGATTTACTAGTACGAAGGACGAAACTGGTAATTAGAATTAGGTACAGTAGTCTATAGTGCGATAATATACACAAAAGAACTGAAGACTGTATCGACATAAACGTCCACCATTTTAAAAAATGTGTTTAAATATCCATATTACGATTATTTTTCAATTTAACTTCATTCCCTATAGTGTACGCTAATGTGCTGTAGACAGTATAATATACACTGCATAATGAATACGTCCGCATGGACAGCTCAGTTCGTGAGTAAAAACACTCATTGTTAATACTGTACTGTATTTTGATTAAACAAAAACCTAATGAAAATTATCAAACTCAAAATTGCGATATTTCCTACTTGACGTAAATGGATGAACTACTTTTCTTCCCTCCTATACCTAGTAAAGTGATTTGTTTGTATTTTACGCCAGTGTCCTCGAACTCCAGTCGTGGAAAGGGGTAGCAAATGGTGTTTAAGGCGTTGATCCAGAGGTATAGGCAAGTTAATATTAAAAATGTTAGTAAAAAATAAAATGATGTCCCTGTAGATTTCTTTGTGTGAGGTGAAGTGGTACAGTGACTGATCTTTATTTCATTTACAAAACATTTGCTGGTACGATTTCTCTCTGGATGAATACTGTAAACAATCTCGCTGTCTACTGTACTGTACTGTAAAATATAGTGTTGAAAATGTATGAGAAATTTTAATGTACTGTATACATACTAACGATTTTCTAAATAGCGGACACTTCTCAATAACGGACATTTAATTTCTCCCCGGCGGTGTCCGCTATTGAGAAGTTTCACTGTACTACGATCTTAAGAAATGTTGTTTGTTATGTACCCACAAACATCAACCCCGTATAACATAATGATCTGCACATACCTGAACCATTGTACTCTGTGGTAACGTGGCTCAGTTACGAAATGCTCAGTGCAGAGGGCCTTCTCCAGTACAAACATTTCACAGCTGCTGGTGCCTCACATTCACGTGTTTCACAAATACTATTTCCAGTATGCAGAATTGTTTGGAGAACATTACTGAAATTGTTTATTCTTTCTCTGTCATATATCCAAGCTATATCAGCAAGCCTCGGAGTTCGAGTGACAGAACTGATGGTACAGAACAGATTGCATTTTAGGATAAAGATCCTATCATGTACATCTTTTGTCCATTCCTGAGTAATTTGTTTGGACCTTAAATAATCTCCTACTCTACGAATCACAATTTTATATTGTCTAATAGTAATATACGTTACAAGAGCGGTATGTTGACGTTTTCATGTTCCAGGAAAAGATTGAAAAATCGAAACGTAGTTGAGCTTTTTTAATTTCCGAGAACATGAAAACAAACATACCGCTCGTGTATCGTACATTATTTTGTGCGAAGATCGTTTATTACATACCTGAAAGACGAATTTCTAATTAGTTGCAATGAAATCTCCATCTTGGTTTCTGTTTAATGACGCCAACTTCGGAACACCAAAATATCTTTCTTCAACTTTGTTGCTGTAAAATGTTTTCTGTGTTTACTATACTCCAGCAGGCCGTGATATACGTCTGTCTTCCCCCCCCCCAGTCTATAAATGCGAACTTAAAACAAACGGTAAGGTTATGTATTGATTTATTTTTCATTTTAATGGCTAAGCGGGATGAAGTTACAGGAGGATGGAGAAAGTTACACAACGCAGAACTGCACGCATTGTATTCTTCACCTGACATAATTAAGAACATTAAATCCAGACGTTTGAGATGGGCAGGGCATGTAGCACGTATGGGCGAATCCAGAAATGCATATAGAGTGTTAGTTGGAAGACCGGAGGGAAAAAGACCTTTAGGGAGGCCGAGACGTAGATGGGAGGATAATATTAAAATGGATTTGAGGGAAGTGGGGTATGATGATAGAGACTGGATTAATCTTGCACAGGATAGGGACCGATGGCGGGCTTATGTGAGGGCGGCAATGAACCTTCGGGTTCCTTAAAAGCCATATGTAAGTAAGTATATTTTAACAATATTATTTATATAACATATTGCAGTAATAACATCGGCATCTGGAATCTCGTTGATTTTTTCACGGCTTCCTTAATGTTACTTGTATCAGGAATGCAATAAGTTTCGTGGAGTAGTAGACTTTACTTAATTTTTGCAAATATTTAAAAACAATAATTAACATTGAAATTTAGGTGAAATTGCAGTGGTAAGTTTCCAATTTATAATTATTACTATGTTAAACGTCTCTAAAAATAATATGTTAAAAGCCTAAAGCAGTAAAATGAATGTCGCGCTTAAGCGGTAAGAAGAGGGAAATTGTTATGTGTGTTAGGTTGGGAATACTGAATGTGGTATTTCACACTTACTGCGTATTGGTTCTGTGCGGAAAACAAGCAAATACGCACGATCTCGCACAAAATATATACATCTAATGGCTGTAAAAACCGCGTTGTTTTGGGTGGGATAATTTCCATTCGTATAGATTTCCGTCCAACATGCGAATTATTTTCTCATTTGTGAGTATATTTATATTGTATTGTATTGTATTGTATTGTATTGTATTGTATTTATTAACATTCCATGGTATTCTTACATTGCTTTACAGCTAGAATATGGAACAAGTCAAAAAACTTAATACTATTATAAAGTCTTAATTTATAGTCACAGTCTAGATGGAATATATACAGACGAGATTTACAATATAGTCTACTAGTACAACACAAAGTTTTAGTATCAATTTCATGAAGTGTTATTGAATGTCATGAATTCACCTACAGAATAGAAGGCGTGAGAAATTAGGTACTTCTTTAATTTGGCCCTAAATAATCTTATGTTTTGAGTTTCATTTTTTATATCGATAGGGAGGCTATTAAATATTTTTACTGCCATATAACACACTCCTTTTTGATAGTACGATAGACTTGCCGATGGAGTATGAAAGTCATTTTTTGACGTGTATTTATGCTATGAACTGCTGAATTAGTTACAAAGTTTTCACGATTACATACGAGGAAGATTATTAATGAAAAGATATACTGACAAGCCATGGGCATTATTTGTAGTTTTTTTAAAATAGTCCTACACGATTCCCTAGATTTGGCACCTACTATTATTCTTATTACTCTTCTTTGTAATAGAAATATACTGTTACTATCTGTGGAATTTCCGCAGAATATTATTCCAAAACTCATTACCGAGTGGAAGTATGCAAAGTATATTGTTTTTAAGGTATTGATATTTACTATAGATCTAATAGCAAAACAAGCTGAATTTAGTTTGGGGGTAATTTCTTTAATATGATTTTCCCAATTTAACACATCATCGATTTTTAAGCGAAGAAAATTTGGTTGTTGTTGTTTCTAATAGTGATCTATTATTAATTATTGCGCTAGAAATTTGTGAGGTTGAATTTGGACAGGATTTAAATTGAATTATGTCGAAAAATCGAAAGAGAATTGGGAGGACAAATTTAAAAGGTACGCAAAACGCGTCCTTGCAAGGGATTGGGGGCTGTACAAAACTAAATATGTGAGCTCCAAGCCTGTTGGCCACTAGTCTCACTCCTGGTTACGCTGCTCCACTGAAGGAGCTCTAGAAAATTTTGGAGGGGAAGCCGAAATTGGACGTAACCTCTTAGGTACCACATACGCGAGGGGGACGGAGATTTGATCAAGTGATCACGGAACGGGGCGAGGAGGAGATGGCTGGTGTTTGCCGTTAGGATGGCAAGACGCTGCCATCTGTTGTTCGATGGCAAGGCATGTGAAGGCCGTCGGAAGAAGCGTCGCGAAATCTAAATCTGCAATTTGAGAGGTCCCTGTCCTTTCAAATTGCGACTAATTGGTTGACCTCGTACATTTAATAGACAATTTATATGTTCTGAACTAGCGCATACGTCGTTTACAAGAAAAAGGGAATATATATGGGGAAGGGCATATAGGTGCGTGGCCCATTTCTTATAGGGCTCATCCCGACATTTGTCTTACGCCTGAGGAAAACCACGGAATACCTTAAGCAGGATGAGTTGTCTCATATATAAGAGACTAGCCAATTTGGCTATTATTTAGGAGGTGATTGTTGTCATGAGCCTTGTTGAATCGTCTCAATTTAGAGACCGGCCATTTGGCTTTATGGTGACTCAATTACGAAAAGAGGGGAGAGATGTAATTATTAATTAATTTAGAGTAATTAGGGACATTCATGGGGATATGAATGCAGGTCCGTGGCCCATTTCTTTTAGGGCTCATCCCGACATTTGTCTTAGCGCCTTAGGAAAACCACGGAAAAACCTTAGGCGGGATGAGTTATGTTATGAATTCTGTTAGTTTTGTTACAATTTAATACCAATTTATTGCCTGAGAACCAGTCACATATTTTGAAGAGAATTTCCTCTGTTGAAGATTGTCCACTCCAGGAATCTAAAGTAGTAAGGTATCTTTCTGTACATCAAAATGAAAACTTCCTTCAGCCAAGTTTTTACATGGAGTTTAGACAATTTACCTGAGGAGCTACTAGCATCTACTACAATATTAAAAGGACTTTTGCTCTCTATCAATTGCTTTACTCTAGGACAAAATTCGCCTTTCGGTTCTTCAAAACTTATAAACAATCGCGAACCTCCTGCCAGCAGAGGAATGTGATTTTGGATAGTATTTAGTATTAGTATTAGTATTTAGTATTTATTTATTTAACCTGGTAGAGATAAGGCCGTCAGGCCTTCTCTGCCCCTCTACCAGGAGATTCCAACTACAATATCAACAATAAAATTACAATTAAGTTAGTATTAAATTTACAATTATAATTACAAATAATATTACAATTAGTATTAAATTTACAATTACAATAAAATCAAAGTACGAAAAGATTACCTGAATAATTAAAGCTAGATAATTTATCATAGAGAAACAAAGAATATTTTATATTTACTGAATTACAAATTAAATCTAGAATAACAAAATTGTATAGTGATGAAATTACTGAATATTGAAATATTTTGTGATAGATTAAAGAAACTATTTACAAGTAATCAATTACTGACCAAGAGCCTAGTAAGTTTTCGTTTGAATTCAATTTTATTTCGACAGTCCCTGATGCTAGCAGGTAGCGAATTCCAGAGTCTTGGCAGGGCTATTGTGAAAGAAGATGAGTATGAGGAGGTGCGATGGGATGGTATTGTTAGTATTGTTTCATGACGAGAGCGTGTGTTCAGATTATGGTGGGAAGAAAGGTAAGTGAAGCGAGACGACAGGTACGAAGGAATAGAAGAGTTCAAGATTTCGAAGAGAAAGAGAAGTGAATGTAAATTTCTTTTCTTATCTAGTTTAAGCCAACCTATTGCTTCCAGGGTATAAGAATGTGATATGGACTGGAAGACTGCAAGCGCCAATTTGGAATTCACATAAATCAAATTACTTTGTCTTGTATTGAAGTTCTCCAAGCGGTCATTCAAGAAGGCAGAGAATGTTCCAGATTTTACAACAACTGAATACCATCAGTAAAGGAAAATGAACCAAGACTCGAGAAATGCGGCGCAAGTTAACTGTCAACATTTCTTATGGAATCTGAATTTTCCTTCGCGGAATAGATCTCGGGTCTTCTGCAATCGAGAAAGTCACTTCGGCATGAATCTCAACGTAGGGCACAGCGTCTGTGTAACAACACTATACAGACGATGTGCAGAGCAGCGTTTGGAAGATAGATAGAAAAGAATAACTCTCTTTTCTCCTGGACAGTGAATAAATCCCATCCAATTAAATTCTATCACTGGCACACAGTGGAGAAGACAATTAAATTAATAGGGATCGATCTTCATTCATTTAGTGTTCTGTCCAAGGGCAAGTCTTTCACTGCAAACCCAGCTTTCTCCAAATCTTTCATATTTTTAGCCTTCCTCTTTGTCACCTCATATGATCCATAGCCTATATCTTAATTTCGTCTATCATCCGATATCTTCTTCTATACCGAACTCTTCTCCCGTTCACCATTCCTTCAGCAGGCAGTTTCTTCTCAGCCAGTGACCCAGCCAATACCTTTTCCTCTTCGTAATCAGTTTCAGCATTATTCTTTCTTCACCCACTCTTTCCAACACAGCTTCATTTCTTACTCTCTCTATCCACTTCACACGCTCCATTCTTCTCCATATCCACATTTCAAATGCTTCTATTCGTTTCTCTTCACTTCGTCGTAACGTCCATGTTTCTGCCCCATACAATGCCACATTCCATACAAAGCACTTCACTAGTCTCTTCCTTAGTTCTTTTTTCCAGAGGTCCGTAGAAGATGCTTCTTTTTCTATTAAAAGCTTCCTTAGCCATTGCTATCCTCCTTTTGACTTCCTGGCAGCAGCTCATGGTACTGCTTATAGTACACCCCAAGTATTTGAAGCTGTCCACTTGCTCTACTGCCTCATTTAGAATTCGCAAGTTTATCTTCTGTATTTTTCTTCCTATGACCATGATCTTCGTCTTATTTGCATTTGTATCCATCCCATACTGCTCACAGCTGTCATTTAGTAGCATATGTTTTAGTATCATCTCCTCTTCTATGTTATCCGATGTTAAATTAGTAACTAAATTCATCGTAATGACAACCTTAAAAAATACTATTCGTGTTGCAAACAGCCGGCTACTGGCCCACGTCCATATACCTCAGCTGAGGTGAACGATCATCCAACCAGACCGTAGCTATCGTGTGGTTAACATGATTATCCTTCCAACTGTTATAGCTGGCTTTCTTAATCGGGTTTCGCTACCTATTGTACATCCTCAATGCATCACGATGCTGGGTGGGCACCGGTCCCATACACTGTCGGAAATTTCGTGAAGTCTCGAACCAGCGCTCATCCTGTGTCCAGGCATGAAGCTTCGAGCACGACCCTACTGCGCAGGACCGCTGACAACTGACTACCTTCATCCGCATTGAAACACACACAGGGTGGCCAACCGTGGAACATGTATCAATGTGACCGTGATAACTAGGCTTCGAGACTTGGGACCCGATACAATAAGTTTACTGTGCATTCACTATAGGTTGTTGACTCGCTGCAGGTAGACAGAGATGTGTTGAGGTAACAACGTTGCTATTTAGAGTAGAGTACGGTAGTATGGGGGAACACACATATATGTACATTCTGAAAGTAAATATACATAACACAATGGCAATGTCAAAAGAATGTGAAAAGCATTTATTCTCCTGTCTTTTATAAGCATTTGTGTTTAATTATACACAGTGTTAATGGTGGAAATAAACATGTAGCAATTTTAATTTTTTTAATTTATCCTATTGGTCGTCTTTAGGAAGTGCAGTTACAGTACCGAATTGCAATGTATTACAAGATACATTCTCAGTGTCTCAAACGTAAATCTTTTTCGGTTATCTGCCAAAGTTTGTACTGTGAAAAGCTGCGCTCTACGTCGCATGACGTCATAGGAGCAAAACATCATTGCAGTCTCTAAGAGACAGTCCTTTATTCTCGGGTGACTCTATGTCCACTAATTTACTGTTTATGTTACACAATGTTCCATATCCGTTATTTTTACATAAACTTGATTTCCACTTCTGTTTCACACGTTCAGTAACCGGTGTACTTGATGTCTCATTAATTCTCTGCATCATTTCAAAAATTAATTTGAGAGCTTCCGGCATCTCTTGCTCTGACTTTTCTAACCGTGTAATAGTTTCAGACACAGTTTGTATGAAAACCAAATTATTCGTCAGAACCTTCAAATCCAGAGCGTTTTCCTTTGCGTATTTGTTGGCATTCATTCTACAGTACCCCCATCCACTGTACGCTTTACCACTATACTCAGCACGCCGTGATGCGGATTTCCCACTGAACTGCTCTATCGGGTCCGAAGTCTCGAAGCCTGGTGATAACACACCGTCGACAAAAGAAATGTTACGAAGTACATAACTGGAAAATCAAAATGTAATTGATTTGAGGATATTGGGATGCTGTATTCAAAACTCCAAGACTGGTAAAGTGGGAGTTACTGTTAGGAAGGTCATGTGGGAGACCCGGAAACAGTTCCTTTTAATGTATGTATGTATGTATGTATGTATGTATGTATGTATGTATGTATGTATGTATGTATGTATGTATGTATTCACACTGCAATGGGTATATACCCGGTGGCAGTGGTAACTAATTACACTCAATAAAGACAATAATAAACTTATTAATTAAAAATACAATTAATAATAATACTAATAATTAATACTAATAATAATAATAATAATAATCATAATAATAATAATAATAATAATAACAACAACAGGGAATATACTAAATTAAATGAAACGATCACTTAAAATAACATTTGAAATAAATCTAATTTGTATCTTAAACTAAGATCGAACTGAAACCCATGAGTATATAATAGCACCCTCGTTATAACAAAATGTAACAAGAGAAGAACGGAAAGGGGAACAAGAATGAGATGAGACGGAGGAAGAATGGAGGAATGGGAGGAGATAATCTTAATTGCAGATCTTTTTAACTGGAATATTTTACGACGCTGTATCAACATCTCAGAGTATTTAGCGTCCGAATGGAATGAAGGTGAAAATGCCGGTTAAATGAGTCCGTCCAGCACCGATAGTTGCCCAGTATTTACCCATATTGGATTGAGAGAAAACCGGGAAAAAACCTCAACCAGGTAACTTTCCCCGACCGGGATTCGAACCCAGCGTACCTGGTTCCACGGTCAAACGTGCTCCACAAGTGTGGACAGGGCTGATTGTGCAAGTCTGATTCTGAAGGATGTTTAAATAACAGAATAAAAACTGCAGCTGTGCTTTGAAAACGATCTGAGGGAGCATTCCGCCACACTACTACTGGCTGGGCTGCAAAATCGAATCAGATTTCAATAAAAGCCTGTTCATATTAATGTATAGAATATTACATTTTGTTTAAAAATTCATCATACTCATCAGCTAGAGATATTTGCGTCTGTAATCCATTTCTACCATGAAAACTGACAGAGTTAATTTTCAAAAATTTAATTGGATACAGTTCCTCGAATACATGAATACATAGGTGCAGTCTGAGGCCCCGTACAGCTACCCCTGCGCTGTGACGGGGGACTGAACGGTTCAACGTGACAGCGTATTGCAATATGCGGTTAGTTCAAGATACACAGCGAAGACAATGTTCCCTTAGGAATCACATGACATATTATTGACAAGAAAGCTTATAATTTGAACACAATTATTACAATTTCATGACACATGTCCATTCAGTGTTCAATTCTTTCAAATTGGGCTATAAAGATTCAGTTTGATTTACATTCTCGACAAAGTAGGAAGGCAATCATACAATACACAGCAGTCCGGGATTCCCAAGGGCAAGTTATATCGAAATTCCTGCTTAGAGTTATTGAACACGTGGCGTCGATCACTTCGAGAAGTCGGAACAAAATACCGGAAGTGTTCTTATTCCTCTTAGCTCACTCGTTCGAATCCAGTATTGCCATCTGTACTTACATACCGTGTGTGTAAATGAATCGTGGCGAAAATGTGACTCACGAGTACACTGTGGCTCGCAATGGTAGCTGTGCATTTCACTTGCTTTCTACCTCTTACAACCCCCACCCTCTGACTCACTGGAGTCAAACTCCGTTCTATTTGTATTTGCCTCTGACCTGCGAGTGGCGTATCGTCGCAATGTCTCTCTCGAAACCATGTACCTCTATAAAAAACGAAAGTTCCAAGTAGGATGGGAGGACGCATTTTTTTGCTGTCAATATGATGAGAATATTAAATGTATGATTTGTTCACAAGCATTACGAAGAAAACGGTTGTATAACATAAAACGGCATTATACTACATGTTACTGATGAAACATTAAAAGGTTAAGTGTTGTTGTTGTTGTTATTGTCACTATTATTATTATTATTATTATTATCTCTGTACATCAATCCTTTTTCAGCAAATGTACGAATAATGCAGTTAACTCTTCAATTTGAACTCACAGATTTACAATGTGATGTTAAATGAAAGCTAGATGTAAGGACTTGACAAATGTTGAACTTTCAAATCTTTGCCAAAAAATAAATATCCGAAGCTTCGTTCTTTCGCTTGCTCTGTTGAAGCCATGTTCGCTACAACTTACGTTTGTGAAAAATTATTTTCAACAATGAAAATAGTAAAAACCAAATTTAGATCACGACTGACAGACAAATACCTTCGTGATCAACTACGACTGGCAGTAAGTGACATAATTCCTGATTTTGAAACTCTGTCGCAGAGACATTCTGAAGACAGTTAATTTTAGGTTGTGATATTGTTCATTTATTGTTCATTTCTTTCTTCGTTACACATAACAAACATTAGTTTGTAGCGTTGTACTGTATAAAATTATATTTAAGTGTTTGACGTAAGGAAAATGAAAATCCGTTAATAAGTCAGACAGTTGCTTCACTTCCCCTTCGGGTGTCCGCCTCCCTCCATAGGTGCTATGCACGTTGCAGGTTACACAGTGGCTCGGCGCACGATCACATTTTCGCCACGGCTGATGTAAATTAATCTCTTAAAAGGGTTTCAACCATCACCTTTGCTTTCCATTGAAAGTTTCCTCTTATTACAACTTCATGGGTTTTTCATCGTGCATACAATAGTATATTACGATACAAGGTTGGGAAGTAATTTTTACAAAAGAAGGGAAAAATATGAAAAAAGAGCAGAGCGGTTAACTAGAAGTGCACTGTAATGGACCTATTTCAGTATAGTTTTTTTTTTTTTTTTAGCCCGAGTTAAACATTTAGCCAAACTGAAAGTAAGTGTTATCTTAACCCCAAGCTTAACCCCGTGTTGAAACAAACTTCTCATAATGAAACAGAATTTTAGTCAAATCTAGAGTTAAAAATGTATAACACGAGTTTAAGTTTTAACTTCTGTTGATGAAATCGGAACTTAATATCTTTATGCTCGACCATGCCGAAATGTAGTAATTATACACCTGGTAGCAGCCCTTTAATGCACCTCATTAAAGTACACCTATGCATTAAAGTTCAGGTGTTCTGCCAATGAGAAATCACTATTGTACCATTATAAAACCGCAAGTATCGATTATTCTCGGATATGCAACCGAAAGACAACTAGCGAAACGTCATGGAGGCTGGAAATCCAATACTGTCGCAGAAGGTTATGCTCTGTTACTATAATAATTAGCGTTAATTGTAAATAATATTCAAATAAATTCAATTTGTCATCTCGTTTTTCAATTCTAAATCAATTTCCAGGTTATATCAGACTAATGTTCATTCTTATTCTGTGCCAAGGCCAATGAAATTCGGCCTCGGAAAAAATCAATAATTTCGCGTCTGCGCACATCTCACAATTCAGGTCACTTGGCTACTCACATAACCATAACATGACCTACTTTTGAATAATTTCAAGTTATAAATATGGTCGAGCATAAAAAGTTGTATGAAACTTGGCTATAATGGTAATTAAGACGCTTGTATGAAAATTATGAAGCTCGCTTGTGCTCGTTTCATAAACAAACATACTCGTGTCTTAGTTACTACCATTATTGGCTCGCTGCATTATGTACTATTAAAATATTTTCCACTTCTAATTTCATTTCTTATATTCGTGTTAGAAAACAACAATTATTCATGGTACCTATCGACAAGAATTAATTCGCTCCATTTGGCAACGGTGACGAAATCGGAAGTGAAATAACAGACAAACAAGGAATACTAAACAGATGGACGAAATAAGTAGAAGATTTGTATGAGACAGGGAATCGTCCAGATGACTTAGCTATAGAAGACGAAGCACCCGTATCAGAAGAGGAAAAACATTTATATTTTAAGGGAAGAAGTAGAAGTAGCGCTTAAGGAAATGAAGAATGGGAAAGCAACAGGAGTTGATGGAGCCCCCACTGAATTAGTGAAATGCTTGGGTGAAGACAAGAAGCAAATTCTATCATTATGCAACGAAATATATGAGTAAAGCGACAGGCCCGAAGATTTTACAGAGATAGAGTTGCTTCCAATACCGAAGAAAAATAATGTCAAGAACTGTAGCGAGTTCAGGGCTATCAGCCTGATATCACACTCTGCGAAAATTTCCTGCGAACACTAAATCGACGTTTATATTAAAAGTTGGAAGGAAAGTTGGAAGAGCAGTTTGGCTTCAGGAAGGAAAAGGTACGAGAGATGCAATTGGACTGCTACGAACAATCGGCGAAATATACCTAGAGAAGAATAAAGAAGTGTACATAGTATTTGTGGACTTAGAAAAGGCTTTTGACAAAGTGGATTGGACTAAACTGATGGGGATCCTAAAGAAAATTGGTGTGGATTGGAAAGAAAGAAGGCTGCTCAGTAATCTTTATATGAAACGAGTCAAAGTCAGAATTGGAGAAGAAATGTCAGGAGAAAGTGAAATTGGGGGAGGAGTACGTCAAGGATGTCCTTTATCACCTACCCTGTTCAACACCTACTTGGAGGATTTAGTGAAGAAATGTTTTCAGAACATGGGAGGAGTGATAGTAGGGGGAAAAAAATAGTGTATAATATTTGCTGATGTTACGGTGGTGTTAGCAGAAGAGAGATGATACTAAGGGATATGCTACTGAAGCTAAATGACAGCTGTGAGCAGTATGGGATGAAGATAAATGCAAACAAGACGAAGATCATGGCCATAGGAACAAAAATACAAAAGAAGATAAATTGAGAATTCTAAATGAGGCAGTAGAGCAAGTGGACAGCTTCAAATACTTGGGGTGTACTGTAAGCGGTAACATGAGCTGCTGCCAGGATGCTAAAAGGAGGATATTAAAGATTTATTAATTTGTGCTACAGAATAATCTCTGTAATGTTAATTGACAATTAATATTTGAGGAGAAAATTCGCTCCGGCGCCGGGGATCAAACCCGGGTCCTTGATTCTACGTACCAAGGACCCGGGTTCGATCCCCGACGCCGGAGCGAATTTTTCTCCTCAAATATTAATTGTGAAAAGGAGGATAGCAATGGGGAAGAAAGCTTTTAAAATAAAAAGGAACATCTTCTGCGGACATGTGGAAAAAGAACTGAGAGACAGATTAGTAAAGTGCTTTGTATGGAGTGTGGTATTGTATAGGGGGCAGAAACATGGACATTAGGACGAAGTGAAGAGAAGCGACTAGAAGCATTTGAAATGCAGATATGGATAAGAATGGACAGACAAAATAAGAAATGAAGCTGTGTTGGAAAAAGTGGGTGAAGAAAGAATGGTGCTGAAACTGATCAGAGAGAGGAAAAGGAATTAGCTGGGTCACTGGCTAAGAAGAAACTGCCTACTGAAGGATGCACTGGAAGGAATGGTGAACGGGAGAAGAGTTCGGGGCAGAAGAAGATATAAGATGATAGAAGGGAAGGCAATTTTTGCTGAAGGTAATCGAAAGTAATCGGAAATGAAACTTTGACAGATCAAGAAGGAAATGAAATGATTAAATGGTGAAAACGTCACCGGCTTTGTACAGAGGTGTGAAAATTATTAGAATAATCTTAATTTTAAAGGTTTTTTAATAGTTCCTTCACAAATATTCATTGAATTGATGAATATTGGTATATAATATTACTATACTGATGTAGGATATATTTACTACTAACAATGTCGGAAAGCATTGTTGTACATTGGTATTTTTCTTGTTTTACAATTGTTATGGGAATTCAGAAATTATTATATTATGTTGGCGGAATTGGAAACATAAAAAATTAATGCTTTAAACAAATTGTTCTTTGCGTTTACATTGTTGTGAAGGTTCAAATTAACGAATACATCTGTTTTGTGTATATAATTTTTTATGTTTCCAATTCCGCCAACATAATATAATAATTTCTGAATTCCCGTAACAATTGTAAAATAAGAAAAATACCAATGTACAACAATGCTTTCCGGCATTGTTAGTAGTAAATATACCCTACATCAGTTTAGTAATATTATATACCAATATTCATCAATTCAAGTAATATTTGTGAAGGAACTGTTAAAAAACCTTTAAAATTGAGATTATTCTAATAATTTTCACACCTCTGTATGCATAAAAGCCATGCAAAACACGCATATTTCGGCCTTAAAGGTTCCCTACTTTCCTAAGAAGAATATTTATAATTAGGTTATTTCCACAAAACTCAATACCGGTACTTAAGACTTATCGTGTGCGTTCATCCCCTCCCATATTGTCTCAAAATAGAATATGTAAAGCGGAGTAGAAAAATAAGTGCAACTCACGAAAGTTTGGCACTGCATAAATTCAAATTATTGAAAAATGTGAGAGATACACGAAAATATAACAATAATTCAAGTAAGAATATATTTGACTTAGGGACTGATTTCAAAATATTGTTCTTGTACATTCACAAACTATTTGGTTTACTTTTACGACGATTGCTAGCTTAACACTCTTCTGTGGAAATGAAGATAAATATCATAGGTCCTTCAATAACTGTCTATTTTTAACCTAATGCATAGCACAAAAGATTACATTAGGTTATACACATAAAACATATATACGACTAGCGCTTTCGCTATTAAGATAGCATCTTCAGGTCTGGTTAGCATATTATGAAGCTTTTTACATAAAGACATAGATGGAATGCAGCATAATGAGATGTAATAAAATACACGACGTGAGAAAAATTACAATGTTAAGATAACTGTGCAAATAAAAGGCAAAGTAAAATAATGACTTGAAAAATAGGCAAATTGTTGTAATAATTCAAACTTCTATAAAGTCTACATATTAAATTATAAAAACTATGCCTTGAGATAAAAGTCTGCAAAACATGTGCGCAGCTTATAAAATACTAGCTGAAAGCACCCGGCGTTGACCGGGTTTTCCTTCCTGCTTCTATTTTTAATTAAACTGGTTATTAAATTTTCGGAAACCTCGGAGACCTAACTATACACAACCAAAACGAATTGTCTTTACTAAGCTTTCCTCGCCCATAAAGATGAATCTTTACTTAACGTCACTTACATGAATTAATGAACTCCTTAGCCAAATGCCTGCCAGGGCTAACTAAATTTAAAACAGTTGTAAATCAGCCACCGAAAAGAAAACATTACATCATGTGCCTGACGTTAAACTGTTGTTTCAAATTTGTTTATTTATTTATTTATTTATTCATTTGTTTTTATTTACTTATTTACTTACTTATTTATGTTATTTATTTATCTGGTGTAGTTAAGGCAAGGCAATTAGGTCTTCTCTTCCACACCGCCAGAAATACAAATAAAGTAATAGAAAAGTCAAACTATAAACAAAGTAAAACTCAACGAAAATATAATTCCTTCTCCTCTTTCTGATCAGTTTCAGCATCGAATCAATATGTACATATATAATTTCATTTATATTGGAAGATTTTTTTACGTCTTGGCCGCTGTACACCCACTTATACGCGTATCATATCCAGTTTTTTTAAATATAACTTGAAGCTATATCTCATAAATTCGGAACATATTATATTAATTCTAATTTTACACACAAAATACAGATACAATATAAACTCGCAATAAGTTATTTTTTAACATAAAGACTAATATTCTGAGAAACGTATAGGCCTACCGGTATTTTAGAAATTAAGAGATTTTTATTTCCACAACGCTTAACATACTAAATTTGCAACGTGAATAACAATATTTTGAGAATTAATACAATGTTATTTTCAGTGGGTTTATGTACATTCACATACCACATGACAAAAGTATCATTGAATTGCTTATTGATATGTGTAAAATCTTTTTTTTTTTCAATGCTTTGTATAAAATATAGTTGAGGATGTGAAAAACACGTAGTTTTTAAGTTACTGTCTGCAACTTTGAGGGACTGTCCTTGAGCTTCATTTTAATATGGCCATTACAAATGCTAGTGGCATTGAAATTGCAGTTTCTTAAAATTGAATGAGTATCCTAGCAATACGTGGAATAAAAACATCTCCTTTTAATTTTGCAGTTAATATTGCCAACTCTATTACATTTCGTATGAGGTTTTCACACCAATTCTTATTCATGCATAATTTTGGTGGGTCAATATTTCACAATAGTACTATTGGTTATTCATTATTAAGCAAATTATGTGATAGCAATCCTTGTAGTTTCAAAGAATTCTAGAATTCAGTTGTATAAAACAGTTTGCTCACTATCTACAAAACTGCATCGAGGAATTCATAATACGGTCCTGGACTGCGTAAAGATACTCATTGTATGAATTATCTAGTTTTAGTCTTCATGATCTGTAACAACAACAATGTAATTTAATTTCGTGTTAAAATTTCCAAGGCCTCGTGAAAGTCGATGTTGAATACAACAGACAATAATAAAAAAACAATTGACTACAGAAGATTGCATTTTAGTATTAGTCATGAATGTTTGACCGTATTTATTTTTATTTTTTATATTTTTAATTAGTTTAACTTCCATTTGCACAATTTTAATGTAGCCTATGTTCTTCTCCTGGTTATGAAGGTTAAATGTGCAAACTTTGGCACATATCAGTCAAAGCGTGTAGATTTCTATAGACAACATACACATATACATACATACCCACATTCAATTTTATATATTAAGATAACAGAGACGGTTAAAAGAGTAAAAAGTTGCAACAATCATCACGACGTATATAATGCCAGCGTGTAGTGAATCTGCAAGAATCAATAAGAGATGTTTTAATAAAGGAACCTATGCGGTTTGAATTATTACAACCATTTGCCTGTTTCACAAGTCATTATTTTACTTTGCCTTTTGTTTGCACTTACTTACAAATGGCTTTTAAGGAACCCGAAGGTTCATTGCCGCCCTCACATAAGCCCGCCAGCGGTCCCTATCCTGTGCAAGATTAATCCAGTCTCTATCATCATACCCCACCTCCCTCAAATCCATTTTAATATTATCCTCCCATCTACGTCTCGGCCTCCCTAAAGGTCTTTTTCCCCTCCGGTCTCCCAACTAACACTCTATATGCATTTCTGGATTCGCCCATACGTGCTACATGCTCTGCCCATCTCAAACGTCTGGATTTAATGTTCCTAATTATGTCAGGTGAAGAATACAATGCGTGCAGTTCTGTGTTGTGTAACTTTCTCCATTCTCCTGTAACTTCATCCCGCTTAGCCCCAAATATTTTCCTAAGCACCTTATTCTAAACACCCTGAACCTACGTTCCTCTCTCAAAGTGAGAGTCCAAGTTTCACAACCATACAGAAGAACCGGTAATATAACTGTTTTATAAATTCTAACTTTCAGATTTTTGGACAGAAGACTGGATGATAAGAGCTTCTCAACCGAATAATAACACGCATTTCCCATATTTATTCTGCGTTTAATTTCCTCCCGAGTGTCATTTATATTTGTTACTGTTGCTCCAAGATATTTGAATTTTCCACCTCTTCGAAGGATAAATCTCCAATTTTTATATTTCCATTTCGTACAATATTCTGGTCACGAGACATAATCATATACTTTGTCTTTTCGGGATTTACTTCCAAACCGATCGCTCTACTTGCTTCAAGTAAAATTTCCGTATTTTCCCTAATCGTTTGTGTATTTTCTCCTAACATATTCACGTCATCCGCATAGACAAGAAGCTGATGTAACCCGTTCAATTCCAAACCCTGCCTGTTATCCTGAACTTTCCTAATGGCATATTCTAGAGCGAAGTTAAAAAGTAAAGGTGATAGTGCATCTCCCTGCTTTAGCCCGCAGTGAATTGGAAAAGCATCAGATAGAAACTGACCTATACGGACTCTGCTGTATGTTTCACTGAGACACATTTTAATTAATCGAACTAGTTTCTTGGGAATACCAAATTCAATAAGAATATCATATAATACTTCCCTCTTAACCGAGTGATATGCCTTTTTTAAATCTATGAATAACTGATGTACTGTACCCTTATACTCCCATTTTTTCTCCATTATCTGTCGAATACAAAAAATCTGATCAATAGTCGATCTATTGCGCCGAAAACCGCACTGATGATCCCCAATAATTTCATCTACGTACGGAGTTAATCTTCTCAAAAGAATATTGGACAAAATTTTGTACGACGTCAACAAAAGTGATGTTATCTTAACATTGTAATTTTTTCTCACGTCGTGTATTTTATTACATTTCATTATTAAGACACAGTAGGAATTATAGACCAAGACTATACAATTCAGTATTGAAAAATAATGCAGAGCTAAGCAATTTACACATTCTTAAGTTTAAAAATAAAGTGAAAATGTTTGTATGATATTTGATCAATTTTATTATTTTTTTTAGTGTTAGTAGGATTATATGGTACTAATTTTTATTGTATTTATTCTGGTGCATGTAACCTATAAGACAAAACATTGTAATAAATATAAATAGATCATTTTCTTAATTAATAACAGTGTATAGCTCCAATAACTGATTTCTTAGCATCGCCACAGATACACTTGATTGTACTTGTCACTATCTCTGTCACTAGAGAGTTCTTGAAATTTATATTTTCCCCGCCATTCATAAAATATTTTGATACGATACCTCTTGCACATAACTGAAACTTGATTAATATATTTCAGTATTATTTGTATTCATCCTGGTAATAATGAACAGTTTGACTCGTAGACATTTTGTTTTTCAGCATTAACTTCCCATGATTGTACGAGAAGATTCGAAGAGAACGGCAGTTACGTAGACTTTCAGCTCCCCCCTACTGCCAATAATGCACAACACAATGTCAATACGGCGGTTGCTGTCGTCTGCGATACAACGATCTTTTCTGTTGATTTTCGAGTTTCGTTATTTTTTTCTGGTTATTATATGCTTATTTAAGTTGTGTTAACTCTCGCTAGTGGTTTTATATTTTATTTTATCCGTCTTAGTATTTATTTTATTATTGCAAATATTTTTGTTTTATCACTATTATTATTATTATTATTATTATTAATATTATTATTAATGAATTATTTGGTATTACAATCTTTGTATCATCTTTGTCACGATTATTCTATTACTATTATTGTTATTATTATTATTATTATTATTATTATTATTATTATTATTGTTACTGTTATTTCTATCATCAGCATTATTATTTGAACCCTGTAAAATTTATGTAGACTACTGGACTGTACCCGAGCACGAGCATATGCTCATTTCGGGTATCTATTCATATGTATTCCTTTCAAATGTAAATTGCAAATAAATTTGAAATTTGAAATTATGTTACATTCAATCTATGTCTTTATGTAAAAAGCTTCATAATATGCTAACCAGACCTGAAGATGCTATCTTAATAGTGAAAGCGCTAGTCGTATATATGTTTTTATGTGTATAACGTGATGTAATTTTTTATACTACGCATTAGGTTAAAAATAGACAGTTATTGAATGACCTATGATATTTATCTTCATTTACTTGTTACCTTGTCGGACCAACATGCCTTTCAAACTCTTCTGTGGAGTTTATAATAAGAGATATGTGAAAGGACCAGTGTGAGGTATATGACGTCATGAAAGTGAAATAATTACTGACAGTGGCGGGTTTGTGCAAGAGTGATTCACTTCAAGTAATTTCAATGTAGCCTACAAATACAGGGACATCATTTTATTTTTACTTGCATTTTTATTGTACCTGCATTTCTGAATGTACTTCACTCTCACCCCTTCACTAATGTCCTTGCTCCAGTCAGACACACAAACTTACGGCCGCTGTTGCTTTCGAAGTCTTCAAGCAGTGAAGTAAATACTGCAGTGTATAGTGTGTTTCAGAAATATGGTCGCGTTTTCTATAGAAGAAAGAACCTATATTAATAATATCGTACTAAAAAATTATATTCAAGAAACGATAAATTCAATTTCAGAGAATATGCTTCAAAATGTTTTTAATAATATGCGTACTGAATTGAAGCCTGCATTGTAATGAACGGCAACCATTTTCAGCAACTTGTTTAAAAATTCAGATTAGCTTTTTTTGAATTGAGGTGGCTAGAAGCAAAGGAATGCTAGTGGCATTTGTAATAACATGAGTTAAGTGCATCCAGTGTAAGCTAAAGTATCTACAATTTTAGTGGCAAAGGGATATTTTAATCGCATCACACATTAAATTTTAAATAAAAAATTGCACCGATTTTACGAAAGCTTAAATACTTAAACCCCATTTTCTCAAAAGTAACTTAAGTGCACTTACAGCCCTTTACTTATGAGCCCCTCAATTTAAATGCACTCTCTATATTGTATGATAACATCAATAATTAATATGCTAAATAAAGTAGACATTACATAACGAACATAGCCGCCTGAAAAGTTGAGTTTTTGAAAAAAAAAATGTTACTACTCTACTGTATTTTGATAAATTCCGTAAAAGTGATGATCAAACTGAAAATCGTAATATCGTATTTCCCTACAACATAAATGGATACACTACTTTTCTCTCCTCCTATAGCTAGTAAAATGATTTGTTTACATATTGCACTAGTAACTCCAAACTCCTGTAATGGAAGGGGGCAACAGTGTTTACGAGTATAGCCAGGTTAATGTTAGAAATGTTGGTAAACATAAAGTGATGTCCCTGTACAATACACAGCAGTCCGGGATTCCCAAGGGCAAGTTATATCGAAATTCCTGCTTAGAGTTATTGAACACGTAGAGTCGATCACTTGGAGAAGTCGGAACAAAATACCGGTAAGTGTTCTTATTCCACCTTAGCTCACTCGTTCGAATCCAGTATTGCCATCTGTACTTACATACCGTGTGTGTAAATGAATCGTAGCGAAAATGTGACTCACGAGTACATTGTGACTCGCAATGGTAGCTGTGCATTTCACTTGCTTTCTACCTCCCCCAATCCCCACCCTCTCACTCACTGGAGTCAAACTCCGTTCCATTTGTATTTGTCTCTGATCTGCGAATGGCGTATAGTCGCAATGTCTCTGTCGAAACCATGTACCTCTACAAAACTAAAGTTCCAAGTAGGATGGGAGGACGCATTTTTTGCTGCCAATATGATGAGAATATTAAATGTATGATTTGTTCACAAGTATTACGAGGAAAACGGTTGTATAACATAAAACGGCATTATACTACATGTTACTGATGAAACATTAAAAGGTTAAGTGTTGTTGTTGTTATTGTTACTATTATTATTATTATTATTATTATTATTATTATTATTATTATTACTATCTCTGTACATCGATCCTTTTTCAGCAGATGTACGAATAATGCGGTTAGCTCGTATTTCCCTACAACATAAATGGATACACTACTTTTCTCTCCTCCTATACCTAGTAAAATGATTTGTTTACATATTGCACTAGTAACTCCAAACTCCTGTAATGGAAGGGGGCAACAGTGTTTCCGAGTATAGCCAGGTTAATGTTAAAAATGTTGGTAAAAATAAAGTGATGTCCCTGTATCTAAGACATCAAGCATGAAAAATAAAAGTGAACGTTGGACTATGTTCACCCTAAAACTAAAGTATTTGGTTCAGTGTTACAATGATCCATAACTTGTAATACAAATCCTTCCCCTCTCCGAATATTCCAAAATAGGATACCAAAACGAAAGAAAAAAAACATTATAGAAGGAGAGCAATATATATGACGTAATCACCGGAAAACATTACTTACTGAGAATTTTCGCCCGTCCTCCTCACACTCATTTATGCTGTGTCTCGCTCTGCAATTCTAGTCTACTATAGGCTTATATGTAATTAGTCCAGACCCGATCGTAATTAGAAAATGCCACGTTTAATTGCTAATTGAGTTTCTGATGCGAGGTCTAATTTTAATCACCTAATTACGTTGCTAGCCACTAGACATCAGCAGTAGCTAGCGTGGGGAGCGCGCTTGTGTACTAATTATCATTCGGAGTCTGCTGAGCGAGCGAGAGGGGGATACAGACGTATAGCGTGTACAGGAATAGAGAAGAGAGAAGAAACGGGAGGGGGGGATGCAGAAGGTTCATTAGCATATTTTATACCCGTTGTTTTATAGCCTTAATACTTGTTATCTGACCGAGCTGGTGGAGGAAAAGGCCTGGCGAACGAAGGGTTTGTTTCGGTGTTAGCCTTCTAGGATTCCAGTCAGAACAAGTGTACAGCGCGCTATATGTACAGATTTTGGAAGCTTCTAATTAGCGCAACGATCTCATGTAGAAAATGTTACATAACCCCCCTGCGTCCCTCTCGCGTCTTTCTTTAAGCTGATGTCGTAGGAAATTAGCAACACTTTCAAAAGCAGATGGTCGAAAATTGCTGCCATTCTGTACGCAAGCAATAGCCAAAGGCTTTCGGTAATAGCATTTCCTTCACTGTTGGCTGAACTAAATATGTCCAGCAGGTAGCGTGTGTCGTTCTCAAGTTGCTTACGGACTCAAATCTGTGCACATCATATTCAAGTTAGAAAGAATTAGACTAGGTGCGAAGTCTGTACCCTTGTCCCACTCACGCTTGGATTTATAACTGAACATCAAGGGTTTGCAAAGCGAGCAGTACGGTATGCAAGTACGTCACGGATGTTTTCTTATGTAGCATATATGCTAACTAAACTTTTATAGAATGGGTTCGGACTGCAGGGAAAACTTACAAAATAACAATTATAGGCCCTCCTTACGGTGATGCAAAATCGAACAATCGCTCTGAACTTGAAATGCATGTTCTAATTAAATATATCTAGTGGCTTGTGCATTAAAAGCTGCAAACTGACTTCATTAGACCTCCAAGTAAAAATTTTTCAGATTTTTTTTTTTTCAATGAAGAATACCAGACATTTTGAAAGTAATTTGCTTCCACAATAATGAAACATACTCCCTCTGAATGATCTTTTCATGCCAAATACTTTTTCTTGAATCTATGCACTTTCAGTTTTTCAGTTTCAACGCGAAAACGCAAGTAAGAATGTCAGGACGATCAGTGGGTTTTCCATATTGGAGTAAAGCAATAGCTATTGTGTGTTATATTGTATTGTATTTATTAACATTCCATGGTATTCATACATTGCTTACAGCTAGAATATGGAACAAGTCAAAAAACTTAATACTATTATAAAGTCTTAATTTATAGTCACAGTCTAGATGAAATATATACAGACGAGATTTACAATATAGTCCACTAGTACAACACAATGTTTTAGTATCAATTTCATGAAGCGTTATAGAATGTCATGAATTCACTACAGAATAAAAGGCGTGAGAAATTAGGTACTTCTTTAATTTGGCCCTAAATAATTTTATGTTTTGAGTTTCATTTTTTATATCGATAGGGAGGCTATTAAACATTTTTACTGCCATATAACGCACTCCTTTTTGATAGCACGATAGACTTGCCGATGGAGTATGAAAGTCATTTGTGACGTGTATTTATGCTATGAACTGTTGAATTAGTTACAAAGTTTTCACGATTAATAATAATAATAATAATTATAATAATAATAATAATAATAATAATAATAATAATAATAATAATTTATTTTAGCTGGCAGAGTTAAGGCCGTAAGGCCTTCTCTTCCACTCAACCAGCAAAAAGTGTATATACATATGCATGAACTTACAAAGAATTCAACAATTTGATTTAGATGAGAGTTACATGTATACTAGAGTTATTTACGAATTAAACAACAAAATACTATGAACTATTAATTAAACACTGAAATAAACTGGGTAGCAGAATTAAACTAAAATACATAGAATGTTAATACATTTCAAATGACATTAGATAATAGAAAGAGATTATTATGAGATAATTTTGAAAATATAGCACTATCAGGATGATGTCTAAAGAATGAAGTAACAATGTAGTCAGTGATATTTTAAATCAGTATGATTGGAGTGAAATGCTAATAAGGTTATCTTTTAAGCTGTTTTAAAAGGTGTTTATTGTCTTGCAGCCCCTACGAGGAAGACTATTAATGAAAAGATATACTGACAAGCCATGGGCATTATTTGTGGATTGTAGGTGAAAGTTAAAAAAAAAATGTCAGTTTTGCTATGCTTTCGAACAATAGACATAGCGTCTTGGTATAGCTGCTGCATGTAGAGCTTGAAATGTAGAGGGTAAAATAATTTTATCCTGCTAAGAGATCTTACTGAAATGATCGGGAGACTACATAATTTTGTAGGGTTCTTATTTTATCAGTAAGTAATACCTTTTGGTCTTTCCTTAGGAACTGTAATTTTTGCGCTCTCTCGAGCCAATACTGAAGAGAATCACGCATATAAATATCTACACCACACCGCCATTAAGTATATGAAAAAGACCCAACCCCACTTGATTAATAACTATAAAAATATTTGATTTTTAATAACAATATTATCTTACGTAAGTTTTGCAGTTATATTACAGGAGCCGCCACACAGTAAATTATAAAAATTAAGATTTAATTTAAGATATTCTCTACATTTACTTACATAACTCCAAAACGTTTCATTTTCATATCATATATAGCATTAATATGTATAGGCCTAATTAATAATAAGAAAAATAGTCGCATCGTGGTATTAACTATAATAATATTTCATTTCTAATGATAATAATGTCATCGAACCACTTCAAGTTTCGTAGCTGTACTCAAAAAATTACACACCGCAGAATCAGACTGTAAATTACTTTGTGCGAGATCGTGCGTATTTGCTTGTTTTCCGCACAGAACCAATACGCGGTAAGTGTGAAATACCACATTCAGTATTCCCAACCTAACACACATAACAATTTTCCTCTTCTTACCGCTTAAGCGCGACATTCATTTTACTGCTTTAGGCTTTTAACATATTGTTTTTAGAGACGTTTAACATAGTAATAATTATAAACTGGAAACTTACCACTGCAATTTCACCTAAATTGCAATGTAAATTATCGTTTTTAAATATTTGCAAAAATTAAGTAAACTCTACTACTCCACGAAACTTATTGCATTCCTGATACAAGTAACATTAAGGAAGCCGTGAAAAAATCAACAAGATTCCAGATGCCGATGTTATTACTACAATATGTTATATAAATAATATTGTTAAAATATTAAAATGAAAAATAAATCATTACATAACCTTACCGTTTGTTTTAAGTTCGCATTTATAGACTGGGGGGAAAAAGACAGACGTATATCACGGCCTGCTGGAGTATAGTAAACACAGAAAACATTTTATAGGAACAATGTTGAAGATAGATATATTTGTTTTCCAAAGTTGCCGTCATTGAACAGAAACCAAGATGGAGATTTCATTGCAACTAATTAGAAATTCCTCTTTCAGGTATGTAATAAACGATCTTCGCACAAAATAATGTACGATACACGAGCGGTATGTTTGTTTTCATGTTCTCGGAAATTAAAAAATCTCAACTACGTTTCGCTTTTTCAATCTTTTCTTCGAACATGAAAACATCAACATACAGCTCTTGTAACGCATATTACTATTTAGTAAGTCTTGAAGTTTGTAATAACCAATTGAATTTGAAGGGTCCAGGGGAAGAACGTGCTAAGTCACATTTTACTGTTTTTACAGGAGAGCAAGTTTAAACATTCAAGATCCATTACATTCTATTGTCTCTAAGTTATCATTTTTCAAATATTTCTGGGTTAATCAAGTTTTTACTCTGTACAATTAAACCACTGAAATCTCTATTGCCTGAGGCATTATATGGTATCCGAAACAAAAAATTTATAATTTTCGACTTAACACGTTTTTCCCCTGAACCCTTCATTTGAGCTCCTAATATGTCAGCAATCCTGCAGATCATGGCCTTCGTGTAATAGCCTATTGTTTATTGTTGTGTGTGTTTTGTTTTATTCTGAAATCACGAAAGGAGAAGCGATGCGAGCATCAAGTCGGCCGTGACTGAGATGCAATTAGTTCTCAAAACTGACGAAAGATGGATTTTGGAAAATAGGAAAATTATGCAGGAAAACTAAAGCTTCACTGAAAGATACTCTTTTTCTGAAAAACTTTGGGTTCCAAGCTTCAAAATGAGGGGTCATTTATTAAAATCCGTTCAGCCGTTTTCCCGTAATTTCCATTACCAGTTCAAATTATATATAGATAGATTATATTTCAGTAAATCTCTTAGTCTAGTGATCATCCTATTCAGCCCTGAAAGCTAGGTATTTCGGTTCGTCCCCAGCAATAGGCAGACACGCATGTTCATAAGTAGAACTAAAAATCCTGCGTCCACCTTCCTCAACAGAGAAATCTTACAGAACCACATACGTGAGGAGAGACAACTAATCCAAGGCCATTTGAGGAGTAGTGTCAATCAATTAGTTGCAATTGCCTGGGATCGAACACGGACGGCACTTATATATTTATTACCATAAAAAGAAACAAAATCTTCCGCTGTTACCAGGGAGCAACAGATATTTGTTCCTGCTTCAACTTCCCCTGTTATAGGCTTACGTGCAAGTGCTTGTAGGGGAGAGGGCGGTTCTGTGATTATTACACAGACAGATTTGTGAGCAGAACGTAGGGGCACACAGAACTGAACATTAACAAGGGGCACCCAGCCATACCTGAGGCGAGATTTGAACCCACGAACATTCGTACAGAGCCTCCTAAGACAGCCGATTTGGTTCCAGTTAAATTTGTGGCACATAAGTGGGGATCTATCTTTCTTTTATATAGGGAATAAAATAATTATATTTTGTATTCTGTTGTCTCAAGCAATGGATCCACCATGACTACAACACAAGGGTGATGGAGTTTGTGATGTACCTGAATGTTCGGATATTAATAATCATAAGAGATATTTCATATCATTATCCATTGGGGTTGAGATAATACAACTTTTAAATGAGTGTTCTGTCTGATTTTCACCAAAATAGTGACTTTCATACTTACGATACTCGTACCAAAAATAGTTGAACTATTCCAGTACACCACCTTACAAATATCAGCAGAACCTATATGGTCTTTGGTATCAAAATCTACAATAGTTTGCCTGAGGACATCAAATTTACAAAAAATAATCACAAATTCAGGACTTATATAAAAATGAAATTAATAAATTTGTGTCCCTACAATCTAGAGGATACACGCATAGGCCCTTGAAATGAAATGAATAATGTATTTTATATTTGACATATTTTAAATTTTAATGTAATGTATATATTTGACCATGTCTAAGCATATATTATGCCTTCGACAATAAACGTTTTATCTATCTACCTACCCACCCACCCACCCACCCACCCACCCACCCACCCACCCACCCACCCACCCACCCACCCACCCACCCTCCGTCCGTCCGTCCGTCCGTCCGTCTATCTATCTATCTATCTATCTATCTATCTATCTATCTATCTATCTATCTATCTATCTATCTATCTATCTATCTATCCATCCATCTATCTATCTACCTATCTATCTACCTACCTGTCTGTCTGTCTATTAATTGAAGATTACTTATTTTTACATTTATTGTTAAGTTTATTAATTCCAACACCAGTTAATAAAGGGTTAATACAAAATAAACAGACATTTTCAATGTTTTATAAATCCAAAAACTGTTAATGTTACCAGGAATCTATCTGCATTCTTTTATAAAGTAATTCTTCAAGTTTATTTTCGAGCTGACAAATGTCCACTGTGTGCTACTTGTGTCACACGGCGATAGTCTGAACTAGTGGTCGCCAGCACTCTCTGAAATGGGTAAAGTGTAAGAAGTGCAAGTAAATATGCTCCGTTGTGCAGAAGGGATAGGGAGACAGCATACCCGCCAGCAGCTACGGTTGCACTCTAGGGCAGTGTCTTATCCGCGGGTAAGAGACGCTAGTCACAGGGTACACCGTGCTGATGACCACTGGTCTAGATCATTCCAAACCTAGTGTAACACGTTTTCCTTCGTTTTTTTTATGTTTTATTTAACGACGCTCGCAACTGCAGAGGTTATATCAGCGTCGCCGGATGTGCCGGAATTTTGTCCCGCAGGAGTTCTTTTACATGCCAGTAAATCTACTGACATAAGCCTGTCGCATTTAAGCACACTTAAATGCCATCGACCTGGCCCGGGATCGAACCCGCAACCTTGGGCATAGAAGGCCAGCGCTATACCAACTCGCCAACCGGTCGACTTTTTCCTTCGTGAAAGGTACCGGTATGATGTTAGGTGAATAAATATACCCGGTGATTTAGGAGGAATAGTACCTATTTTAGGAGTGGTAGAATGGACTATTCTGACTAAAAGCTTCATGTAAGCTTGTATGCAATTTTTAGTAGATGTGGCGATACGCCTATAGTCGTTTGAATGTAACGCATAACAAGCCTTACAAGAGGCTTGGAGTAACGACAAGTGGCTACGTACAAAGGCATAGTATGTGTCACTCTTCTGAGATCGTCCGCAGGCAGCACTGTTCACTGTAGAGAAACAGCTGTTTGTAATTCCCCCACCTGTAAAGACGGGCATGTTCTTCCAGCATGACGGAGCTCCTGTACATTTTAGCCTTCAGGTACCGCATAATCTAATACTAACATTCCCGAACGATGGATCTGCCGCGTTGACCACGTGCATTGGCCACTGAGTTCCCCAGACCTTATTGCTGTCAATTTTTGTCTGTGAGGGTAAGACTACAAAAAAACAAAAACAAAGTAAACGCGAGGTACGAATTGGTGGCTCAAATTGTGAATATTTCTGCCCCTTAAACCATACCTGCACAAACAGCGCTCAACGAGCGCGCGGACTCCTTCGGAGCGGGAGAGCTGTGTTTACCGCTCGCCGAAACGGAGAGGAAGATACGTCAAATGACATAGACTTACTATAGGTAGAGGAGAGGGAAACGACCACTCAGTTATCTAGTGGAGTGCAGTGTGTAGGCCTATTCTCAGTAACTGTTTCACGTTGCTTACCTACTGCTATAGTACAGTATGGAGGAATCTAAAAGACGGAACATAACATTTAACATTTAACGATATACAGCTCGAACTTATTGATCTTCAATGCGACCTAAGGGCTAAAGATCGTTTGAATAATACTACTAGCCTGGTTGAGTTTTACAAGACTAAACATTAGCAATAATATCCACGACTACACAGGCTGGCTGTGAAAATGATTGCTATGTTTGGCTCAACATTTATATTTGTGAGCAACTGTTTTCTATAATCAACTTTAATAAAGGCAGACATCGAACATCTGTAACTGATGTTTCATTACGATCAGTAGGCTACTGTTCCTTTCAGCTGCCAACAGCATAAAACCTCGTTTTGATGTACTGATAAATAAAAATAAAACAAAATGATATTGTACATTTAAGTAGGTATAGAATTTCTATTATTTCTGTAAAATAAATATTTCTGTATAAATTAATAATAGTCCAAGATCGTTTTACAAACACTGAACGGGAATTCATTTCATAAACACTCGTAATAGTACTTCCTTTTGTGTATATTTTGTACGAGATCACCCCTTCTTCCAATCCACCCTCATACAGAGCGCAGCTAATATCTGCATTCCGCTCATGAGCTGTGAGCCGGCTCGGAGAGCGCAAACCTTGTGCAGGCCTGCCTTAAACGAATGACTAGACAACCTCATAAGAGCAAAACTTACTGTTCTCATCAGAGCGGAAAAGGCACTGAACTGTTTAAATGTGTTGTTACCAGTAGATAGGCAATAATTGTGATGATTTTTCTTCACACCATTTGTACGGCTTGTTATGCGTAAAAACGTAATATCCAAACAGCGTATCTCCACACCCATTGAAGATTTGACACATGTCAACAATAACAAGTTTATTCTGAACAGTCCGTACTTCCACCGTCTAAAATATTCGCTATCACCCTGTATACGTGTAGTGACTCAGCCGTGGTGTGAGCGGTCCAGAGGATCGATACTTAATGAGGCGTTGATTACGTTATTTTGATTAAGCCTATTTCACACTGACTCAACGCTGTAGTAGGGGAAAGGAAGCGTTGGAGGAAGAACAGAAAAATAACAGACAAATGGAATACAAAGTGAGACTGCCCCTCCCTGCAAATGCAGCTTAAGTTGCTGCGACTGGGAAGCGAACAGTCTCCGCTACTGAAACTAAAGCACAAGTCGAATTTTGCTTAGGGCTGAAAGAGGACAAATTATTGAGAATTTATTGCTGCTCTTGTCCCGGGAAAAAGAATGCTTTAGAGAGCCAGACATCCTGGGTTTGAGGAAGTAAGAGGGCTGTCGCTTTGTGGCAAGTACTAAATTTGTAAATGTGCCAATTTTAGAGGCAAGACGAGTGTTCCGCAGCTCTTCGTGCTATATTCTATATATTCTTATCTATACTCTAATCACGACGTAAAAACCAGATCACTTATCTGTGGCACGCTAAGTATACCTCTTCATAGAACATCTTGTTATTCATCATCTTTTACAATATCCACCTCGCGTCAATGGAATTCCTTGTCACAAAGTATTAGGGGCTGCAAGACAATAAACACCTTTAAAAACAGCTTAAAAGATAACCTTATTAGCATTTCACTCCAATCATACTGATTTAAACTATCACTGACTACATTGTTACTTCTTCCTTTAGACATCATTCTGATAGCGCTGTATTTTCAAAATTGTCTCATAATAATCTCTTTCTATTATCTAATATCATTTGAAATATATTAACATTCTATGTATTTTAGCTTAATTCTGCTACACAGTTTATTTCAGTGTTTAATTAATAGTTCGTAGTATTTTATTGTTTAATTCGTAAATAACTCTTGTATACATGTAACTCTCATCTAAATAAAATTGTTGAATTCTTTGTAAGTTCATGCATATCTATATATATTTTTTGCTGGTTGAGTGGAAGAGAAGGCCTTACGGCCTTAACTCTGCCAGCTAAAATAAATCATTATTATTATTATTATTATTATTATTATTATTATATTCTGTTCAACGCAACGTGAGGTCTTAACTTGCAAATTGAACATTCTTTTTCCATTATTTGATCACCTGCTTATATTTAGTGATTTTCTAGCTGTTAGGTTCACTTCAGTACTGGCAACACTTCTCGAATAAACGTATGTTACAAACACCAGGACAGTTAGTCATTTTGTAACTGTTGGATTGGCGCATCTGGAGATGATTTTCAGACTTGCAAATTTATTTAACCAATTCATATGCTTATTGTGCATATATTTTACATCGTTATTATGAAATAACATAAATTATTGCAGAATTATTATTATTATTATTAGTATTATTATTATTATTATTATTATTATTATAACTAGATAGTGGATGCGGGATGACTTATCGTTGAATGTAGGTGCACATTTACTATATGTTACATTTTTTTCATTCAGACCATTGGCTCAACAGGTTTTAAACGTAAACAGATGATGTCAACATGCTACTGTATCTCCATACAGTCAGAAGGAAAAGAAAAATAACGTACTGTAGCACATACCTTGCAAGGTTCAGTCCTCGTCATCATTGATGCAATTACCAGCGTTGCAGTAAACGACGATATATTCTCGTAAGTTGTCGAAGCTGAATCGTCTTCGTCTATCGCTTAAACAGTTTTTGTATCGAGAGAATTTCTGAAGAAAACCTCTAAAATGGGGATCACTCAATTTCTTTAGAGGAATATTTGTACTGAGCATCATGTTGCACGTGTCGTTAGACCCGCACAACTAAATGATGATGGTGATGATGATGATGATAATGATGATGATGATGTAGATGGTTCCTCACATTTCATTTCAACGCATTTCCTATGCGATGTACTGTTGCAATGTTTCTCTATAGCCTGAGTTTTTCTGGTTTTTATTTCAATTTTACATACATTACAAACGATATTGTCTTCGTTAACACATAAAATGTCACTCTCATACTTCTTAATTGCATTTCGTATCTCTGAGCGAATTTAACGTTTTGCCACTATGAATGGATCAGCACAACACTATTAATAATAATAATAATAATAATAATAATAATAATAATAATAATAATAATTTATTTAACCTGGCAGAGTTAAGGCCATACGGCCTTCTCTAACACTCAACCAGGAGTAAAACTGCGTTATAAAAAACACTACAAATTTACAAAGTACACTACAATTTTACACACAAAACTGAATAAAATAATAATAATGTAATGTAAACAACAAGTAAGACATAATCAGACATAATATATGACATACAGAAATAAAGGAAAAAGCATAATAAAATGTGAACAGCAGGTCAAAATAAATGAGACAAACAAAGTAAAAAAATAAGCCAATTAATAATAATAATAATAATAATAATAATAATAATAATAATAAAGAATAATAATAATAATAGTAATAATAATAATAATTTTATTATTATTACTATTATTATTATAATCATCATCATTATCATCTTTTTTCGATCTCACTAATGTATAATATTAACAGAGACATCATTTTATTTTTACTTCAATTTTTATTGTACCTGAGCTTTTGAATGTACTTCACTCCCACCCCTTCTACTAATGAAGTTCCAACTCCACACAGAACCAAGACCGCAGATAGTAAGCAGTACTGAGTTACTGAGTATAGTATGTTCCAGAAATATGTTCGCGTTTTCCAGTGACGAAAGAGGTTTCAATATTGAATCATATTTTCGCACAGGTACTGTCCGTTTGCCTACGTCGCATCCCGATTTCCCCCACCTGCTTCTGCTCGCCCCTCTGTAAAAGCTGGGCTGTCTTAGCTCTTTTCTGAAAACATTAATTTCTGTTTGGAATTGGACCTTTACGTAGTATTATACAGCTGTTTAATTTAACTTAAATAAAAAGACCTCGTTAAGTAATTAACTGTCACGTGATTTCCCCCCTTTCTACAATCCTGCGGCATAACCACTTGGACGGACAGTAGATAGCATGTCTGAGTAATTTTATATTTTCGGGTCGGGCAGAAGTGAAGATTGAATTCACAGTACGTAGAGTAGGTACAGAATTATTTCAACATGAGTTACTAGTACGAAGGACGAAACTGGTAATTGGAATTAGATGCAATAGTCTATAGTGCGATAATATGCACAAAAGAACTGAAGCCTATATCTAAATGAACGGCCACCATTTTCAAACTTGTGTTTAAATATTCGTATTATGTATAATATACACTGCATAATGAATACGTTCGCATGGATAACTCAGTTCGTGAGTAAAAACACTTATTCTTAATACAGTACTGTACTTTGATTAAAGAAAAACCTAATGAAAATTACGAAACTCAAAATTGCGATATTTCCTAGTTTACGTAAATGGATGAACTACTTTTCTTCCTTCCTATACCTAGTAGAGTGATTTGTTTGTGTTTTATGGCAGTATCATCGAACTACAGTCGTGGAAGGGGATAGCAAACTGTGTTTCCGGTTCTCTAAAGGTATAGATAGGTTAATATTAAAAATGTTAGTAAAAATAAAATGCTGTCCCTGTACATTAGTGAGATCGAAACTTGAATATGCATCTGTAGCTTGAAATTCTCTAACAACAACTGAGTCGGAAAAATTAAAAAAATTTTAAAGAATATTTATATCCTGATGTGCATACATATTTGTACCTACATCCTCTGATTTTAACTATGAGGTATTTAGTGAATATTTTAAATGTCGAAGCCTATACGTTACACGACATGAACTCGATTACATTCTTTAGTAAGGTCATCAAGGTTGACATTATCTGTGAATCTATCGTAAGTAATGTCAGCTTTCGTATTTCTAATAAAGAATTTAGAGTTCACAAAATTTTCTGTACTGGAAATCCTAAATCGCTTTCTCTAATCTCTACGTATAAAATATATCGAGATGCATGCTTGTGATTTCGATTCATTTAATGTATAGTCTAGTAGTGACTAATAAGTGATAAATGATTTAATTACATTATATAATCTGTAATTTTGGCATTTCATGTTTTTTATGTTTCTTTATGATTCTTTATTAACAACTGATTAAATGGCGATCTTGTGTTAATTATTAGCACCTTTATTGGTTGGTATATTTTATATTTATAATTTTTTAGGTTTATTATATATTCCTGGTTTATATATGAATAATTTTCTTTACATTTCCTTTATCTATAGTTTGATTTGTTAGAGATATAATTATTATTAACGAAATAATGAAGTTTATTTCGTTAATAATGTTTTATTTTTAACATTATATATTTATTTGAATGGTTTTAATTATGAATTATTTTAGAATAGTTTTTTTTTTAACATTTCTGTTTGTGAGGCTGCTTTGGGTTCATGTATTTTGGTTTGTATAATTCGTAGATAAGGTAATGATTGCTTTCAATCGTATGTTATATTGCAATGTTAAAATTTTAAATATATTTAATTTTTTTGATCCCTAATTGTGTAAGCATGTGCGGCTTACAGCTGTTTCGGTGCTTCTTCACACCATCCTCAGAGTCTACTACATCTCGGCGTCATGTGAACCACATTTCAACACTTTTCAACAATCGAACGCACCCACACAACAGGCAGCGAAGTTCGAGATGACGCCGAGATCTAGTAGGCTCTGAGGATGGTGTGAAGAAGCACCGAAAGAGCTGTAAGCCGGACATGCTTACACAATTAACACGAGTAAGATCGCCATTTAATTAATTATTTATATTCAAATGTTAAAAGTAGTGTACGAAAGATTCAACATGGATTCTTTATTAATTCAATACTGACCATTTTAATCTTTACTGATATTATATCTGTATTTAAGCTTATATTTATCATTTTTATCACTGTTAATATTATCTGTATTTAAAGTTTAACATTCTAATAACATTTGTATTATTTGTTTTTATTCTGCTAACTAGCCGTACCCGTGCGCTCCGCTGCACCCGTTAGAAATAAATATAAAGTAATTACATAATTAAAATAAGACATTTCATCCAAGGAACATTCGTGTTTGATAGAAGGATAAATCGTTTATTATGTTACTTAATTTAAATTGAATTAAAAAGTTAAAATGCGATCATTTTGATCCAGAGACACTCATTTTGTCATAAAAATTATTTTAGGAAATACAGGAAACGAATGTACAGAATAGCCTATCAAGTTTTCTGTGCATAAGAAGCTATTTTAATCTTACCTGTCCTCGATTCACTCAGAAATTACTGTAATAACATTATAGCATTATGTCCATCTAGAGAAACTACACTTTCCAATGGCGAATTAATAATTAATTATACAAATCGGTTGATTTAGCTTCCGATATTACTTCATAGAAACGCAGAAACATTCTCTGTAGGCTATCTTTCATAGCTTTCGATTGTTGCTGTCCAAGGCCCCTTATAGACGAAGTCATTTGTTTTTTTAATTCATTACACGGCCTTAGATGGCAGTTATTTTAATTTTAAAACTCATTTATCTCATTAAATATCAGTCCTATCAAAATGTTTCAAGAAATAAAACTTATCGCAAATTATTTTTAAAGAAACTTTTGCTATGTAACATTTTTCACAAAAATCAATAATAAGCGAGATATTTCGATTTATTTAATTCAGGCCCCCTTATAACTCCCCTTTTAAATAATGTATTTTGAATGCCATACAGCCTAAAATCTAAGTTACAACGAACTTAATTTATATTCCAATTTTCATCGAAATCTGTTCAGCTATTATCGCGTGAAAAGGTAACAAACATACAGACAGACAGACAGACAGACATACAAACAAAAATTTCAAAAAAGCGATTTTCGGTTTCAGGGTGGTTAATTATATATGTTAGGACCAATTATTTTTGGAAAATCGAAAATTACCAGAAAAATTTCGGCTACAGATTTATTATTAGTATAGATGTGTTGTTGAACACCACATAAAATATCAATATAAATAAATAAATAATTATTATTGTATTATTTCCCTTTACATATGGAGCTGCATGTTTGCATAATAGAATTTATTGTTAACTCGTCCTTGCAGGTGAAACCTCGTCACAAAAATCACAAATTGTGGATCTAAATGGCCGTAATGTACAGGCTGAATAAACCAGTTGCAAAAATTGATTCTCCATTGTGGATTATGGGTCCCCGGGCACTTCTGTAACTTTGTATGGATTAAATTGTTAGCAATTTTGTCGCATTTTGTGCTGATGTACGGCTGACCCTAGCTTGCATCGCTGACTTCGTGGGAACTGTTCTAATCAAACACCGATATCATCCAACTTTTCCTCAGTTAAAACATGGCGCCTTCATCTTCTTTTATTGTCCAACATTGATCCCGTTGACTTACAATTTTTCACTATTGAATAAACTGTAGACCTGTCAAGTGGATTAACCTCAGGAAAGCTTTCTTTAAATTCTCTCCGAAAGTGAGCAGATGATTCATATTTAAAAAACTAGTCGTACCCGTGCGCTCCGCTGCACCCGTTAGAATTAAATATAAAGTAATTATATAATTAAAATAGGACATTTGATCCAGGGAACATTCGTGTTTGATAGAAGGATAAATCGTTTAATATGTTACTTGATTTAAATTGTATTTGCATAATTATAATGCTATCATTTTGATCCAGAGACACTCATTTGCTCATAAAAATTAGTTTAGGAAATACAGGAAACAAATGTACAGAATAGCCTATCAAGTTTTCTGTGCATAAGAAGCTATTTTAATCTTACCTGTCCTCGATTTACTCAGACGTTACTGTAATAACATTATAGCATTATGTCCATCTAGAGAAACTACACTTTCCAATGGTGACTTAATAATTAATTATACAAATCGGTTAATTAAGCTTCTGATATTACTTCATACAAACACAGAAAGATTATCTGTAGGCTATCTTTCATAGCTTTCGATTGTTGCTGTCCAAGGCCCCTTATAGACGAAGTCATTTATTTTTTAATTCATTACACGGCCTTAGAAGGCAGTTATTTTAATTTTAAAACTCATTTATCTCATTAAATATCAGTCCTATCAAAATTTTTCAAACAATAAAACTTATCGGAAATGATTTTAAAGCAATTTTTATTATGTAACATTTTTCATAAAAATCAATAATAAGCGAGATATTTCGATTTATTTAATTCAGGCCCCCTTATATAACCCCCCCCTTTTAAATAATGTATTTTGAATGTCATATAGCCTAAAATCTAAGTTACAACGAACTTAATTTATATTCCAATTTTCATCGAAATCTGTTGAGCTATTATCGCGTGAAAAGGTAACAAACATACAGACAGACAGACAGACAGACATACAAAAATTTCAAAAAAGCGATTTTCGGTTTCAGGGTGGTTAATTATATATGTTAGGACCAATTATTTTTGTAAAATCGAAAATTACCAGAAAAATTTCGGCTACAGATTTATTATTAGTATAGATTACAACAAGTGAAAACATTTGTTCTGTATTAAATCTCTGATAGATGACTCCAGCAACACACATAAACAGATAAATTAAAGTCATTACTGCACACAGTAACCAGACAACCGTCTATCAGTGCGTGCGCAGCTAGGCATTGCAGGACAGCGCTGTATGTCGCACATCGTGAGAGGTGTGAACTATCTCAGCTCCACAAATCTATACTAATAATAAATCTGTAGCCGAAATTTTTCTGGTAATTTTCGATTTTCCAAAAATAATTGGTCCTAACATATATAATTAAACACCCTGAAACCGAAAATCGCTTTTTTTAAATTTTTGTTTGTATGTTTGTCTGTATGTTTGTTACCTTTTCACGCGATAATGGCTGAACCGATTTATATGAAAATTGGAATATAAATTAAGTTCGTTGTAACTTAGATTTTAGGCTATATGGCATTCAAAATACATTATTTAAAAGGGGGTTATAAGGGGGGCTGAATTAAATAAATAGAAATATCTCGCTTATTATTGATTTTTGTGAAAAATGTTACATAACAAACGTTTCTTTAAAAATGATTTTCGATAAGTTTTGTTCTTTACAAAATTTTGATAGGACTGATATTTAATGAGATAAATGAGTTTTAAAATTAAAATAACTGCCATCTAAGGCGGTGTATTGAAATAAAAAACAAATGACTTCGTCTATAAGGGGCCTTGGACACAACAATCGAAAGCTATGAAACATGGCCTACAGAAAATGTTTCTGTGTTTGTATGAAGTAATATCGGAAGCTAAATTAACCGATTTGTATAATTAATTATTATTTCATCATTGGAAAGTGTAGTTTCTCTAGATGGACATAATGCTATAATGTTATTACAGTAACGTCTGAGTAAATCGAGGACAGGAAAGATTAAAATAGCTTCTTATGCACAGAAAACTTGATAGGCTATTTTGTACATTCGTTTTCTGTATTTCTTAAAATAATATTTATGTACACTCATTTTAATCTCAGAGAATTAACGAACAACGAGAGTGTATTGATTTAGTATGCAGTAATAGTACGTTAGCTTAGCAATCCATTATTTTATAATTCAAATTTTAACTATGCTCAATTGAATCGTGTTAAAATACATAAAATATACTGTATATGCAGTAATTGCAATGCAAAAAAAAAGAAAGTGTAATGAGCGAAGCAGATTATCTTGCGCTGTTGTAAAAGTTGTTCCCTGGATCAAACGTCCTATTTTAATTATGTAATTACTTCATATTTATTTCTAACATGTGCAGCGGAGCGCACGGGTACGGCTAGTAGTAAATATAACAAGTGCAATGGGACATAAAAGTCACAGGCCTGACTCAGTCGGTTAAGGCGCTTGCCTGCCGGTCTGAAGTTGCGTTCGGGTGCGGGTTTGATCTCCGCTTGGGCTGATTACCTGGCTGTGTTTTTTTCCGAGGTTTTCCCCAACCGTAATGTGAATGCAAGGTACTCTATGGCGAATCCTCGGCCTCATTTCGCTATCACCAATCTCATCGACGCTAAATAACATAGTAGTTGATACAGCGTCGTTAAATAACCAACTAAAATAAAAATAAAATGCGACATAAAGATTGTTTCAGGCAATTCAATGATGGAGACATAATCCTTGAGAGTAAATGTTGCTCAGGAACATCATCCGACATATAAAATAGGTGGTATGAATAAAAATGAGTAAATCCACCTGAGAAAAAAGTATTCTCTTATATCATGTGGTACGAGAAGTTTCTCTATTATATTATCAATGAAGGTTCCTTAAGCCTGCAGACAATTTTTCGATGAAGGAGAATTTTATTCCACTTATCGCTCCCTCCACGCGCCGGCCGGGGCCCGTTGACAGCTGAGTCGTATAGGCCAGCCAAGTTTCAATTGCCGACGGCAGGAGTCCGAACTACTGAGCTTGTTGCCTGGTTCCTGTTTGTAGCGATAGCAGCGACCTTTCTCTCATCGACAATAACAAGTTGGTGTGCCTATATCTAACCTACGATATACGTTGAGTAACAATTCCGTGCGATGATCAGAAAGTGATATTCGGCGAAACATTGTGTACAGCATTGAAATGGGATCGCAGAAGAATAATTTCGATAAGAATGCAAGTTGTACCACAAATAATTACACCTAAAATCTGATGCTGTGCTTTCCTACTTTCCAGACCAAGTCTTGTTTAGCACATTGTCGCTCGCAATGATAGCTATGTGTATCTCTTGCTTCCTACCTCTCCCAACCCCAACTTCTCACTCACTGGAGTCAAACTCCGTTCCATTTGTATTTGTCTCTGACCTCCTAGTGGCATATCGTCCAATGTCTCTCTCGAAACCATGTACCTCTACAAAAACGGAAGTTTCAAGTAGGATGGGAGGACGAACTTTTTTGCTGCCAATATGATGAGAATATTAAATGTATGATTTGTTCACAAGTATTACGAGGAAAACGGTTGTATAACAAAAAACGGCATTATACTACATGTTACTCATGAAACATTAAAAGGTTAAGTGTTGTTATTATCATCATCGTCATCATCATCATCATCATCATCATCATCATCATCATCATCATCTCTATACGTCGACCCTTTTTCAGCAGATGTACGAATAATGCGGTTAGATCTTCAATTTAAACTCTCAAATTTACAATGTGATGTTAAATGAAAGCTAGATGTAAGGACTTGACAAATGTTGAATTTTTCAAATCTTTGCCAAAAAATAAATATCCGAAGCTTCGTTCTTTCGCTTGCTCTGTTGAAGCCATGTTCGCTACAACTTACGTTTGTGAAAAATTATTTTTCAACAATGAAAATAGTAAAAACCAAATTTAGATCACGACTGACAGACAAATACCTTCGTGATAAACTACGACTGGCAGTAAGTGACATAATTCCTGATTTTGAAACTCTGTCGCAGAGACATTCTGAAGACAGTTAATTTTAGGTTGTGATATTGTTCATTTCTTTCTTCGTTACACGTACTAAACATTAGTTTGTAGCCTTGTACTGTATAAAATTATATTTAAGTGCTTGACGTAAGGAAAATGAAAATCCGTTAATAAGTCAGACAGTTTCTTCAATTCCCCTTCGGGTGTCCGCCTCCCTTCATAGGTGCTATGCACGTTGCTGGTTACACAGTGGCTCGGCGCACGATCACATTTTCGCCACGGCTGCTCTAGACACACCCGGCCCAAGTATCATCAACACTTGCGACCTGTTTCTACTTTATTACTGTACAAGGAAAGTATTGTGCAAGTCTGGTAAAGGTTGTACAAAAATTTGTAAAGTTTCCAATAACAAAATCAATTAAAATGAGTTCCATTCTTTTAAAGGAAGTGAAGAAGTTTCTTTATTCTGGATATATCATGTGTTATAGTGGCCTTGAACCATCTCAACTAAGAACTCCCGCCATTTATGAATACAATGATGACTCAGTATAATCGCACGAATGGAAGAGGGATCGACAGCAGGACCTTCCTTATGATAATGCAAATGTGGCGAGTTAGCAAGTTATAATATTGCATAGCTAGAAAATTATTTGCCATTAGATAACGAAGTGCGGTCAATATTATTACAGCACAGACTTTATTGAAGACGAGAGATGTTATGGACTATTTCAATCTTCATTAGGAATTGGTTGCTATGTTTACCACCCTCATTAATGTCAGCAGTGTTCGTAGATTTCGTTTCACTTGCAGTGTATTAACCCTTAACCAAATTACTCAAATAATGGCAATTGCAGCGTTACGTGATAGCACGCGTAATGGCCTTCACTGGCGAATTCATGCTAAGCAACAGCACCGCAGTTTCCAATGTTACATATATCGGCTATTTTAAACTATAGAACATCTCACACCAGCTTCCTTCTTTCATTATTTACCAATACGAGAAAGAACGACTCTGTTAGTTTTTCTGTGGATGTTCAGGGAGAAGGCAGCGTGTTGGTGATGCGATGCTGTAACTATGCTAATGATCGGTGAGGCATGGAGCTGATCGTGATGATGATGGTGTTGTGATAGTGTTAGGGGGACACTATGGTCAAATAATGGTGAAAAATTTAAGAAAATTCACTTAAAAATTTATAGTGACTCTCTATTTAGACTGAGCTCCCACGACTATTTCAAAGCTTTTGAGCAAATATGAACTTAAAGTTTTGATATCCTTGTCGCAAGGAGCCTTTTTAGAGACTTCAATACAAAAAATATAACTTCAAAACTAATAGCCCTAATCGCACCAAATTTTGCACAGGTGATAGTTTTGTGGGCATGTTTATATAGTTTAAAATTGAAGAGTACACTGCAAGAATGATGGATGTCACTTTCTTGTCGAAAATCAACCAAGACTGTCAATCCATAGCTTAAGACATATAGAATGTACATAGAGAGTTATATGGCATTAACACTGATAGTCATTGTCCAGTAATGATCGGAAAATCACAGTTAAGCTTTGAGCGCTAAGTATTTCAAACTTTCAATTGCGTCTCCTGCAAAATGTATTCCAAATGACATCCATCATTCTTGCAGTGGACTCTTCAATTCATAAGTGGGATCTGAAAAGAAAATGTGAAATTTTAAAGGAACTAAAAACTCAACCAGTTTTAGATTACATTGTTCAATATCAGTCTAATTGGAAACATCATTTGTAAAGAATGAGTAATAGTAGACTCCGAAAGGAAATTCATGATTATGTACCACATGGCCAAAGATCTGTGGGTCGTCCTGCTAAGAGATGGCGTGAAAATTTTATGTGAGACCGTAACAGGCCTTGTGGCCTAACACTTGTCAGGCAGAAGAAGAAGAAGAAAATTTATAAATATTGGATGAAAATTATAGCAGTTCTAAAGCTCACATATTTAAAGGTCCCCTTAATGATGGGTGAGGCCATGGAGCTGGTATGTTTTTGTAAAATTACAAAATATTTGTGACTCACTCTGTTTTTCAAAATTCATTACAAAAAATACTCTTGACTTTAGTATTACAACTCCAACAAATCGTATCGGACTTAATTCCATGATAATATGAACCCATTTCGATGACAAACCCAAATTAATAAAATTGTTGGGTGTAAACCTTTACGAGAAGACATTTACAAAGCGTGGGCAATTCCATAAGTTGAAAGCTCTGATGAGGCAACGTCACTGACAAATCAGAACAGAGCGTCTCTTGTTGCACGTATTCGATAAATTAAAATTTAATAAGCTTGCAACAGTCATGCCTGTTCTACACGAAACACACAACGTTTCTGTGTTAGAGAATAATTCAATCAAGACTTGTACACTGAACCTCGTGTGTTGAAGGAAATGTCAGGAGGGACACCTACGCACACCAACGTGCAATGGCTGTCGAAAGGGTATCATACATGTAGATTCGCATTTTGAATTATTGTAGCAGGAAGTCTAAAACTATGAATGAGATATGATTAACTGACTTATTTTGAAGATGAAGTCTGTTTAGTGAACTGCCTTGTATTGTATTGTATTGTATTGTATTGTATTGTATTGCATTTATTAGCAGTCCACGGTATTCATACGTTGCTCACAGCTAGAATATGGAACAAGTCAAAAAACTTAATACTATTATAAAGTCTTAATTTATAGTCACAGTCTAGATGAAATATATACAGACGAGATTTACAATATAGTCTACTAGTACAACACAAAGTTTTAGTATCAATTTCATGAAGTGTTATTGAATGTCATGAATTCATCTACAGAATAGAAGGCGTGAGAAATTAGGTACTTCTTTAATTTGGCCCTAAATAATCTTATGTTTTGAGTTTCATTTTTTATATCGATAGGGAGACTATTAAAAATGTTTACTGCCATATAACGCACGATAGACTTGCCGATGGAATATGAAAGCCATTTTTTGGCGTGTATTTATGCTATGAACTGTTGAATTAGTTACAAAGTTTTCACGATTACATACGAGGAAGATTATTAATGAAAAGATATACTGACAAGCCATGGGCATTATTTGTAGTTTTTTTTTTTAAATAGTCCTACACGATTCCCTAGATTTGGCACCTACTATTATTCTAATTACTCTTTTTTTTAATAGGAATATACTGTTACTATCTGTGGAATTTCCCAGAATATTATTCCAAAACTCATTACTGAGTGGAAGTACGCAAAGTATATTGTTTTCAAGGTATTGATATTTACTATCTTTTGCATAGATCTAATAGCGAAACAAGCTGAATTTAGTTTTGGGGGTAATTTCTTTAATATGATTTTTACAATTTAAAACATTATAGATTTTTAAGCCAAGAAATTTGGTGCTTTGCAGATAATGAAAGAAATTAACAATCCTAGCCTTCAGATGGGCCTACAAAGTTTGGATGGAACACTGTTAAGCGGAAGGATGCGAAATAACTGAATAAGAAACTTCTTTTTAATCGATAACAATATACGGAGTGAAAGAGAACTCAAGGAATAGGCCTACCCCACGCATGTCAATTGATGCCCACAGGAGCAAGCGTGCGCTTTAGAGACCAGGAGAGCCTGAGCGCTTTACAGCGGAAAGGAGACAGACGAAAGAGGTAGTATATGCCGCTTGGTCGAGCTATATTCAGGGATGGCCAGCACTGCTTCAATAGATAAAGGGAAGAGAACTTATTAAAACTGTATCCATGGTAATTTTTAGATTTGCCTGACAAGTATAAGTGCATTATAAGAATGTAAGTTTTAATTTTAATGCTCATTTTTCACAAGTTTGATCTTTTTATTCAAAAGAAATATTTTCTCAACTTTTCGTGTAGAAAAGTGAAATTCTCAGGTATAGGCCTATTTATTTAGTAGCCTTACAGAATGTTTTCGTAAATCTAATATACCGTATATACGTATTACTGAAGATAGTGTATTGAAAATTTTGAAAATATTCGCATGGAAATTGTTTGTAAGGAAATGAATTAACAAAGCAACTACTGTTACATCATAAGCAAAAGATACGTGCCCATGTGTTGTAAAAATGTCAGCTCTATAGCTTCAGCAAATTTCGAGAAAGTAATTTAATATTCTGATGATAGGAAGTTGCTCACCAATATCACCTTAAAAGCATAATGCGATAAGAGTTTTGTTATGTAATATTAGTTACACTTAAAACAGATACAGCACCTAGGTAACTTTGCTTTGTACTGTAATATTGTTTTGATTAGTTTATTGATTACTTTTGTAAGGCTAAAGGTACCATCAATATAAATTCCAACTTATCATGTCATACTCAGTCTCTTTCTTTGGAATATCACTTTCTTTATGAATGATGTGTTTCATCCACTTAATACAGTATAATATTATACTACTATGGAATTTAAGTGAATATTCTTCTCAACTCTCTATTATGTTATTAAGATTTAAAACACAAGTGCAATATTAAGAAATCAGTGTTAGTACTTTTGTTTTACAGATAATATTAAACAGAAAGAAGCCATATAAAAATAACGACATAAAATTTCACTTTCCGTTTGAAGTTTGTGCACCACTGTTTTCTTAATCCAACAGGCTGCTTATTCATATACACGAACCTTCCTCTTTCCAAACTTAGCGCTTGCTGCCCGCGCACGACGTCAAGGTCAGAAAAATGCGCTTGCTTTGACATCACTGGTCTACCCTAAGAGACGGAATTGGCTGTTTCATTGCATATTGTATCATAAAGACAAATTTGGAATATTTATTGTTTGCCGATGTGCAAAGAACGAAAAACCTCACATTCGCTCTTGTTTGTTCCGTTATTTACTAAATATGCAGAATGATAGAGACGGAGATTGTTGTTAGGGGATTCAATTGTTTTTACTGTTCGTGGGGTGTTCCGGGAATCAATATCTCTTACGCACACAATCAAACTGCCGGCGATTGGTATCCGCTTCCTAATATTGTTATTAAACTGGTATTCAAATCCATGTTTCAAATTCTAGCAACATTTCATTCACTTCTTCACATCACCTCTCTGAAAAGAGTCTACCATTAAGGACACAGTGAGGTTCGAAGCAAGGAAAATGGCTTCATGTGCTTCAGAGTAGCATAGTTACCTCTATGAGTTGCAACAGTACCTATAAACGCAGTTTCAGTAATACAAACAGATGTCGTAGTTGGAGTATTAGAAGTAAAGGCTCATTCACAATGAAAATTAAAAATAACGCAAGCTTTAACTTAAGAATATAAACGTTACGGTAAAATCAAGAAGTCATACCATCATTCACGATGGGAACATAAACATAACAGCAAACATACTTGGTAACCATGGAAACATAACAACGACGCCATTTCCTCATATTCTGTCGTATACTTCAGCGGTTCTTCTGTATGGTTGTGAAACTTGGACTCTCACTCTGAGAGAGGAACATAGGTTAAGGGTGTTTGAGAATAAGGTGCTTAGGAAAATATTTGGGGCTAAGAGGGATGAAGTTACAGGAGAATGGAGAAAGTTACACAACGCAGAACTGCACGCATTGTATTCTTCACCTGACATAATTAGGAACATTAAATCCAGACGTTTGAGATGGGCAGGGAATGTAGCACGTATGGGCGAATCCAGAAATGCATATAGAGTTTTAGTTGGGAGACCGGAGGGAAAAAGACCTTTAGGGAGGCCGAGACGTAGATGGGATGATAATATTAAAATGGATTTGAGGGAGGTGGGGTATGATGATAGAGAATGGATTAATCTTGCACAGGATAGGGACCGCTGGCGGGCTTATGTGATGGCGGCAATGAACCTTCGGGTTCCCTAAAAGCCATTTGTAAGTAAGTAAGTAAGTAAGTAATACTTCAGCGCTCCACGATTGTGTTCTGTTTGCAAATCACGTAAGCATAAGCATGAAAGTTTGGAGTTTGTGAATCATTGTGAATGATCCCATTTGGTAGCCTGGGCGCAAACTTCTGTGTTTATGTTACGGTTATGTTTAATTTTCATTGTGAATGGCCTTTAACAGCTGTTGCAGCAGTAGTAGTAGTAGTTGTAGTAGTATTAGTAGTAGTAGTAGTAGTAGTAGTAGTAGTAGTAGTAGTAGTAGTAGTAGTATAGTCAAGGACGGAGCGGAACTTGGTTGTTTCAAAGCTGTTCGCAATATTAATTGTATGAATAATGTCAAGGAAAAATTGTTCCGGGGCCGAGTATCGATCCCGGGACCCTTCGCTTAGCGCACGAATGCTCTACCGACTGAGCTATCCCAGGAACTATACACGACACCGTCACAATTTTTCCTTTATATCCACACAACTCAAATGGGCTGACAAGACGCCAGAACCCAACTTTGAGTGCACACAAATTCTGTGTGACTTAAATTGTGGCTTCCTGTTAACGTACCTCCAGTAACGAATGCATTATACAAATCTGGCTTTCAGGTAGTAGCTCTCTGTAAAGCAGGTTTGAATAATTTCCAGGAAAAATTGTTCCGGGGCCGGATTGTGTGAGTTGTGTGGATATAAAGGAAAAATTGTGACGGTGTCGTGTAGGCTATAGTTCCTGCGGTAGCTCAGTCCGTAGAGCATTCGTGCACTAAGTTAAGGGTCCCGGGATCGATACCCGGCCCCGGAACAATTTCTTCTTGAAATTATTCAAACCTGCTCATAGGAAGCTACTACCTGAAAGCCAGCTTTGCATAACATTAATGTTGTTAAGCTACGTGTAGTGTTGACACCAAATTTACAAAGGCACTGTGCATTCCGAAGAAATTTGAGCGTTAGTCTTGTTTGCGAGTAGAATCATATTATTATAAATCACTTTAAGAAAAAATTAAGTGAATGATCTAAGTCTACAACCTTAGCGGAAATAAAATTTCAGTATGATGAAGGATGGATAAAACAGAGAAAAATTCACTCCAGCACCGGGACTCGAACCCGGGTTATCAGCTTTACGCGCTGAGCTTTTATCCACTAAGCTAATTTTCCCTTTGGTGGCCTACCCTCATGTACTGTGTCACAGAATATGTGACAGTGGCACAATGTCCAACGCACTATGTACAGAGGTGCACTCAATACGAGTGACTAAGTGGCCGGGATCCGACGGGATGAGTGCCGTCTTAAATCATTAAGTAATTATTTACGCATATCATATTATTATGATGTACCGAAGTACATATAATTTTTCCGTGCAGGATTTCTGCGTTATCATACGATGAAAGATGGATAGAACAAAGAAAAATTCTCTCCGGCACACAGTGGTCTAGAATGCAAATTTAGCGGGACATATTAATAACTTTTCAGTTACCTAACAGATTTTTATGAAATTTTACACAGTAGTTACATGTAGCATATATGTTTTGTATGCAAGCTCTGATTACGTTGGTATAAGGGGAACCACCCCTTATAGGGGGGCGCATTTAGACAAAATTAGAAACTTTTCTCCTATCTGACAGATTTTTATGAAATTTTACAAAGCGGTTACAAGTAGCATATATGTTTTGTATACAAGCTCTGAACTACCCCTTATAGGGGGCGCAATTAGACAAAATTAGTAACTTTTCTCCTATTTAACAGATTTTTATGAAATTTTACACAGCAGTTACAGGTAGCATATATGTTTTCTATACAAGCTCTTGTTACGTTGGTATAAGGGGAACTACCCCTTATAGTGGGGGCGCAATTAGACAAAATTAGTAACTTTTCTCCTATTTAACAGATTTTTATGAAATTTTAGAAAGCAGTTACAAGTAGCATATATGTTTTGTATACAAGCTCTGATCACGTTCGTATAAGGGGAACTACCCCTTATAGGGGGCGCAATTAGACAAAATTGATAACTTTTCTCCTATTTAACAGATTTTTATGAAATTTTGCAAAGTAGTTACAAGTACCATGTATGTTTTGTATACAAGCTCTCATTACGTTGGTCTAAGTGTAACTACCCCTTATAGGGGGGCGCAATTAGACAAAATTAGTAACTTTTCTCCTATTTAACAGATTTTTATGAAATTTTACAAAACAGTTACAAGTAGCATATATGTTTTGTATACAAGCTCTGATTACGTTCGTATAAGGGGAACTACCCCTTATAGGGGGCGCAATTAGACAAAATTGATAACTTTTCCCCTATTTAACAGATTTTTATGAAATTTTACAAAGTAGTTACAGGTAGCATGTATGTTTTGTATACAAGCTCTCATTACGTTGGTATAAGGGGAACTACCCCTTATAGTGGGGGCGCAATTAGACAAAATTAGCAACTTTTCCCCTATTTAACAGATTTTTATGAAATTTTACAAAGTAGTTACAGGTACCATGTATGTTTTGTATACAAGCTCTCGTTACGTTGGTATAAGGGGAACTACCCCTTATAGTGGGGGCGCAATTAGACAAAATTAGCAACTTTTCTCCTAGTTAACAGATTTTTATGAAATTTTACAAAGCAGTTACAGGTAGCATATATGTTTTGTATACAAGCTCTCGTTACGTTGGTATAAGGGGAACTACCCCTTATAGTGGGGGCGCAATTAGACAAAATTAGCAACTTTTCTCCTAGTTAACAGATTTTAATGAAATTTTACAAAGCAGTTACAGGTAGCATATATGTTTTCTATACAAGCTCTGATTAAGTTCGTATAAGGTGAATTACCCCTTATAGTGGGGGCGCAATTAGACAAATTAGTAACTTTTGTCCTATTGGACAGATTTTTATGAAATTTTATACAGTAGTTACATTTAGTACATTTGATTTGTGTACAAACTCTGTTTACGTTGGTATGAACAGAAGTGCCCCATACAGGGGGATGCATTTAGACAAAATCTTATAGGGTGGAAAATGTAACATTTTAGGTACTATTGCACCTTTTGGACACTCGGGAAGCTTATTTGGTACATAATTAACAAGCTGTCATCTTGAATTCCCTGAATTATATTGCGGAAGCAGATTCGGTTCACAGATATTGAAATAACTGCAACCGAGAAAAATTGCACTACTGCACCTCGAAAGAATAGTGCTCATGAATTATTACTTCCGCAAATTTGCGCACCTTAAGACTAGATTTAAAATAGAGGTAAATAGTGGAGGAAGTGAAAAAAAATCATTTTTGGATGAACCAAAGGGGGTTTTATTTTCTCTACCTTAGCAAAGTCTGCACTCAATGGTTATATTGATATTTTGTCCCGTGTCCATTCATGCTAATTTGACATACTATAATAACATTAAATGTAACACAAACAGTGTTACATACCTAAAGAACTACTTGACATGTTGATATCAAATATGAATGGAATCGACCACTTACAACAGGGTTACAGCACAAGGAAAACGGCAGACTCGCGGCGCTTGCTGAGTAAGAATGCTGGGTGGCGAAATGTGGCATGTTACCGGCTTCTTATCTCGCTATGCTGCCACCTCCGCTGATTAAGATTATCGATTGAGTGTTACACAGTTATATAGGAAAAATAATTTAAGGGTTTAATTTCATTTTTTTACATGTCATTTTTCTGCACTTGTCCTCCTAAATATGGATTTTAGACCACTGTGCGGCACCGGGACTCCAACCCGGGTTTTCAGCTCTACGTGCTGACGCTTTACCTACTACGCCACACCGGATTCCAGTTCCGATATGATGAAGGATGCACAGAACAGAGAAAATTTCAATCCATTCTTCATCATAATTCATGTTAACGGAGTGCGCGCATGCATTATCGTGTTGCAGCACCACTTGAGTCTTCCTGGTCGTTTTTCTTCGATTGCGGCAGCAAAGCGTCTGAGTTGTTTGCAATGAATGTCAGCAGTTATGGTTACAATGCTGGGAAGTAATTCGTAATACGTGAAGCCTTCTTTATCTCATGAGACGCACAACATCGTCTGTGGATGGCACTAACTTTTGTGTGGTGAAACGAGGGCACCAATGTCGTGAATCGAATCCGCGACATTCCGATACTAGTATTAGTAATACTAGCAATAATAATTATGATGACAATGTACTGGGACATCATTTTATTTTTACTAATATTTTTAATATTAACCTGGCTATATCTTTGGATCAACGGTTGATAACAATTTGCTACCCCCTTTCACGACTGGAGTTCGATGGTACTGCCATAATATAGAAACAGATCACTTTACTAGGTATAGGAGGTATAGGAAATATCAAGTTTTTGAGTTTGATAATTTTCATTAGGTTTTTGTTTAATCAAAATACAGTACAGTATTAACACTTAGTGTTTTTACTCACGAACTGAGCTGTCCATGTGGACGTATTCATTATGCAGTGTATATTATACTGTCTAAAGCACATTAGCGTACACTATAGAGAATGAAATTAAATTGAAAAATAATCATAATATGGATATTTAAACATATTTTTTAAAATGGCGGCCGTTCATTTCGATATAGGCTTCAGTTTTAATGTGTGTAATTCCAATTACCAGTTTCGTCCTTCGTACTAGTAACTCATGTTGAAATAATTCCGTACCTACTCTATAAAATAGTACCTTACGTACTGTAAATTCAATCTTCACTTCTGCCCGATCCGAAAAGATAAAGTTACTCAGACATGCTATCTACCGTCCGTCCTAGTGGTTATGTCGTAGGGTCGTAGAAAGGGAGGAAATCACGTGACAATTACTTAACGAGGTCCTTTTATTTAAGTTATTTTAAATAGTTGTATGAGTATAATATTACCTAGACGTCCAATTCCTAACAGAAATTAATGTTCTCAGAAAAAAGCTAAGACAGCCCAGCCACTAGCATTTACAGAGGGGCGAATAGAAACTGGTGGGGTAAACCGGGATGCGACGTAGGCAAATGGACGACAGTACCTGTGCGAAAATGATTCAATATTGAAAGATCTTTCGTCACTGGAAAACGCAAACATATTTTTGGAACGTACTGTTTACTATGACCGTAAGGCTACTATGACTGTATATGCAGTCTTGGATCTGTGTGGAGGACGGTTGAACTTCATTAGTGGAAGGGTTGGGAGTGAAGTACATTCACAAACTCAGGTACAATAAAAATTGAATTAAAAATAAAATGATGTCCCTGTACTAGTATTAACTACCTAGTTGTTTTATTGTTTACTGACTTCTTTGAGCGAAAGAAAGGTACATTTTGCATAAAATTCTATTTGACATTCCAGAATCCACTATAAGAATAAGATAGCATCGTACACTTTTCATATCCGGTTTGGAAGTATATTATTGATTCTAGCACAGAAGCAAAGCTGGTGTTGTAGTGTAGGAAGCCCCTTGTACCTCCTCCTGCCGTTACTCGGAGTTGAAAGGGGATCCGCCTCTACATCATTGTCAGTGGATGTCAAGCTGAAGGATGGAGCTCCTCAGACCTTGACCCTGTCAAGCCTGGGTTTTCTGAAGGCTATATTCTATATCATCTTGCTTTATTTGGCCTTGTTAGGAATTTATTATATAGATAGTGTAAGACAACTCCATGCATTCTTCAGAAGTGATTCGTCTACACAATAACACATTAATCAAGTGGTCATGTTTCATATGTCATGGCAATTTCTGTAATTATCGAGGTATTACACAGACGTCCGTGCATTAAATTTAATTGATGGTAGAAGAAGTGAAAAAAGTACTGTCAGAAAACGTGGGGTTGCCTTCGCGAATCCAGGCTTCTGTTCAGCTGGTTGGTCCTATCTTACGTCTGGCAACACCAGGCCAGCATGAGAGCGGCTCCATTTAGTCGGCCAGAGCTGCTCTCGCAGTGGCGGACTCGCATTACAGCTACCTTCCCTGCATTAATGTAACAAGAGCCACGGTTGTTCTAGTCATTCAGTCTGTCAGTACATAATAGTTTATAAGGATATTACATCAATCCATTGTACAGTACAGACTTTATAACACTCTTATTAATTTAATGAAATAAACTTCGCTCTATGCACACACACAAATCATTAGGCTTGTTTACATAACCCATACGCAATCTCCTCACCACGGTTCTACGAGACAGGCGTATGGCTTCCACTTCCCCTACTTGCTGTGGACAGAGTTCATCTGCCAATATAATTAAACATCGCTTGATGAATTCACCTTCGTTGAATGTTTTCAATTCCTTTGCAATTTCGTGGCAAATTTTGTAGCTAATACTCATAGCCGATTCACTAAGTGCATTATTGTCATCATGTTAATATATAATATAATATATGATATGATATAATATAATATACGGTAACATAATATAATATAATATAATATTAGTACATTATGCAACGAGCCTATAATGAAGGTAATTATGAAGGGAGTATGGATATTTATGAAACGAGCGCAAGCGAGTTTCATAATTTTCATACGAGCTTCTTAATTACCATTACAGGCGAGTTTCATACGACTTTTTATGCTCGACCATATTTCTAACTTGATATTATTAATTTTCTTTGTATCTGACCTTGACCAATGTCTCGTATGTTGTGAGATGTTGGCAGACGCGAAAGTATTGATTTTTTCCGAGGAACAGATGTTCATATTGACCTTGCTAGGCCATAAGAACCTACAGAGATAACATTGAAATTAAATTAGACATTGAAAAACGAGATGACAAATTGAATTTATTTGAATATTATTTACAATTAACGCTAATTATTATAGTAACAGAAGATAACCTTCTGCGACAGTATTGCATTTCCAGCCTCCGTGACTTTTCGCTAATTCTCTTTCGATTGCATATTCGAGAATAATCGATACTTGCGGTTTTATAACGGTAGAAAGCTGACCTGTCATTGGCTGAATAGTTGTAACCTGAGTCGTCATTGGCTGAAAGATCTGACCTTTAATGAGTAGGTGTAGTTTAATGACATGCATTAAAGGTCTGCTACCAGGTGTATAATTACTACATTTCGGCATGGTCGAGCATAAAATATAATATAATATAATATATGATATGATATGATATGATATGATATGATATGATATGATATGATATGATATGATATGATATGATATGATATGATATGATATGATATGATATGATATGATATGATATATGATATATGATATGATATATGATATGATGATATGATATGATGATATGATATGATGATATGATATGATATGATATGATATGATATGATATGATATGATATGATATGATATGATATGATATGATATGATATGATATGATATGATAAATGTTATGATATGATATGACCATAAATTAATACAATTTAAAGAAAATGTTTCTCAGATACATTATATTAAAGTATCTATTCGATATTTATATTGCATTATAAGTTATTATAGTACATTTAGTAATATATAATTTAAAATTATACAAATATTATGATATATCATAATACTTGTATAATTTTTATACATAACACTTGCATAATTTAAAATTACATATTACTAAATGTATAACTTATAATGCAATGTAAATTTCAAATAGATACTCTAATATAAAGTACCTGTGAAACATTTTCTTTAAGTTGTATTAATTTATGGCGTTCATTACCAACATATTTGTCATATTCAGTAGCATGTTGTAAAGAATAATGCCGTTGGATATTGAACTTCTTAATCAGTTGGAGTGTTTCATGACAAATTAAACACTTTGCTAATCCACTGCTCTCTACCAAAAAGAACTCCTCCTCCCACGATACATTAAAAGCATTGGGAGTAGCGGGCCGCTTTAATGTATGAGCGGAAACTCTGTCTTCAAAGTTCGCCATCACACTGCAGAGTCACCACTGCACCGACACTGAATGAGGTACAGTATGCATACGTCACAGCGCTCGCAAGACCCACTCTCTAAAGCACACAGCGCTCATTTCTCAGAATCATGTAATGTGCGCAGCCATGGGCTACACCAACCTTCTCCTTCATTCACTAGAGAACGTTCCCTTGGTGGTAAGGCAACTCATGTGGTCACAGTATGATGGCGTGACATTACATTTCACACATATGTTCGTGCTTTCCTGGACAGTGTATTTCGAGAGTCGTGGATTGGTAGTAGCGGACCTGTAGTTTGGCCACCAAGATCTCCGGACCTCACCAGCCTGCAGTTCTTCCTGTGAGGTCAATGTATGTGAGTGTACGCCACTGTTAATATTCATAAAGGCCTGGAAACAGAATTTTATCCGCAGCGGACCTGATGCGTGCTGTCCCTGCGATCTCTGAGAGAGTCCGACGGGCAGTGGTTCATCGCAGTGCGCTCTGTTCAGAGCTCAAGGGTGCGCACTCTCTTTGAGCACATCCCTAACTGTGCACAGCGTGGGCAGTCTATCCACTAGGGTCACGTGCTTTATGTGACGCAAATCTCCCAACTCTAACGCCGTCTAGTGGGCGTCACCCGATCCTAAGTTGACAGAAAAATGTCTGTTTTGGCCTCTTCTACCAGTCCTACAAAAATGCGTGTATCTATATGTTCAATATTAAATGCTTAGTGCAATTTTGCTAATGAAATGTACAGAAAAACTCTAAAAGTTTAAAATTTACGAAAATGACAAGAATTACTTCATTTTTCGTGAATGAATACATTTTTGTTCAAATAAACATTCCTAGCTGGGAACATGTAGAATTTTGAAGGCCACCAAAAGTTGCACTTGTTATGGCGTATTTAAACATGAACAAAAAATGACAGTCTATAATACAGAGTGGAAGGTAACCACTGCTCCAAAATGAACTGGTAATAGATCTTGAGGATACATTTGAAAAATCTAAATAAGTTTTTTTCTAACAATCAGTGTTTTAGAGGAAATCGTTATGTTTCTATGACACATTTCGCAACATCACGGCTGCTGCAAAGCTGGAAATATGCCGCAGCATTTTAATCGTCCGAACAGAATGTGGGTAAGACTCACGGGGATCGCCTACTCTGTTCGGCTCTTTTCGTCTGGCTATTTCCAAAGAAATGAGCTCACTTTTTCTGTATGATTTACACGTCTTCGCACTTTCATATTAGAACATTACATAGAAAAGTCCTCTATATACAGAGAGAACTGTAAGTAACAACATTAATTTCAAGGGGTTATTCATTGAGATTTTTCAAACAAAAATGTTTAATGCAATTTTGCTCGTATTTGCTTCCTTTTCGAGATAAAAATTGTTTTATATGAAACATTTCATAACGTCTTTTGACAAAGCCATTGATTTAATTCGTAATATGCTCCGTCAATTTAACAGAGCAGTGCATTATGATAATAATAATAATAAAAAAGTTACATTTTTTCGGATAAAATTTCTGCAAATGTAAAGGACAAAACTAAAATTCTTTCAATCATTTATTGTCATAATACACTGCCTTCTTAAATTGACTGAGAATATTGCGAATTAAATCATTCACTTTACGTGCTAACCACACGATACCTCCAATCCGGTTGGATGATCGTCCACCTCCGCTTCGGCATGTGGACGTGAAGACAGCACCCGGCTGGTCGGTATTGGCCCTTGATGGGCTGTAGCGCCATAGAATTTACGAAAACACGCTATGAAATGTTTCACATAAAACAATGTTTATCTCGTAAAGGAAGCAAAAGCAAGCAAAACTCTATTAAACTTTTTGTTTGAAATATCTCCAAGAATAACCCCCTAAAATTAATGACACTTCACTCTGTGTATATATTTTTACATTTCATTCTTGAAGTAGAGAGTGGAGATCATATGCGAAGAGGGGTTTAGTAAGCAAGTAAATACGGTACGCGAAATCTATATACACAGACAGAAACTTTTCCGAAACCACTTTTTCCTATTTGTGACGTTCAAAATGTTTATTTCGGCGAAAACATGTAAATACACACTTCACACCGCCACACACCTCATGTATAAAGAGCAGAGTGCTGCATTGGAGTTAAATCGCTCGCTTGAACTCGGTCGAGTGTCGCACCCTCGAGTAAGATTCGATCGATCGTGATACGCTCGTAATAAATAGAAGCACAGTACAAGGTCATGTCTTATCTTGTATGGAAGACGACAGATAAGATACACATATGTTTTGCTCACACGGTAAAAATAAGGCTTTATTTTCTGTGTTTATGACAAACGTTTAATGGAACGTACCAAAACAGGAACATGAAGCTATAAATAAAATAGTATGAAAAACTTCGATATACAGTTATTATTGATAATTAATAATTATTCAATATTTGATTTACCACATATATAATATGATAGGTCCATACATAGTGTTCCGCCTATATACTGCGACAATGTAGAAACGTTTTACAAAATATTATTGATGTAGCAGTAGATTAATAACAATATTAGTACAGAGATAACGTCACAGAAAATATAACAAAACGAATAATCATGCTGCACAACTGTTACAGGCGGAAAGATTGATACACTAATTATTAGAGATTATTATTATTATTATTATTATTATTATTATTATTATTATTATTATTATTATTATCACTAGAAAACTTGATACAGTTCTTGCATTATCGTGATTGCGTTCTCCGTTTATAATAATTACATTTACATCCAATAACATCTATCGGATGTGGCAAAAACAAAATTACTCAGTGTGGAAAAAAAAAAAATACCTACAACATTTATATTACATTTTAAAGCACGTTTTGTAGTTGTACTATGGAGAGGTTAGTTAAAGACTGCAAAGTTTTGAAATGATAAACATCTATGATGTTACTACACAGTTCATCACTGTAACAAGAACGAATGTCTAACGCTCGGCTTATACCGTTCGAGGATTTATCGCTCGTGACAGTTTTACCCATCATGCATGTGCGCTAGCTATCGGATTATGCTATGAACTACTTGGCGCTCGAGCGAAAACGTCCGATGCAGACCTCTGATAAAGAGAGTAAAATGACAGAAACGTTAAAGCTCTGATTAGAGGAAGAGGGTCGACGACAATGGTGATGAAGTGGTGATGATTTAGATGACAAAAATGGTAATGATGCCACGACTTTAATGATTATGACAGCCATGGCGATTTAATGCTTATTCTTAGTTGTGATAGCAACATATTTTTGGTTTAATCATTGTCATAAATAGTATAATTAATCTGTACAACGAAAACGTAGTTTCACGAGAGCGTGGTCAAACATGTTTTTTACATGACTGATGCTCAGCAGGCTGTCAGCGTTCAGAAATACTATTTCGTTTTTATCACACTCGAAATTTCAGTCGTCACAGAGGTGTTGTGCTGTAATTTAATATGCATTTTACATGTCACATTATAATCTCTGAAATATTATCTCTTTCGAGGATGAAATTGAAATTATGAAGCAGTAGAGATGGAAAAAATCTAAAAGCTCGCTTTACAACTGAACTTTGTGTTAATGTATGTGTTTCTCTCCTAAAATATGAATGAGACCAAAAATAAAGTTAACCTGTAAGCAAACGCGCTGGGCTAAAAAAATACCCAGGCTTTATTTTATTTGTTGTCAACACTGCCAATCAGTTTAAATGAATCCCTCCATTTCAGTATCTTTGTTTCAGATCTCTGTGCATTGTTGTACGTGTGACGGAGTCAGTTTCCTTGTGCTGCCATGGATTAGTGATGGAGGAAATAAATTAAAAACCGATATATTGATATTGCAAACCTAATTTCGATAAACGATATATATCACAGAAAATATATCGATATATCGAACGATTATCGAAATATCGCTATTCCATAAGCAAATTGCATTTTCAGGCGTACATTTACTGTATTACAATAAAATTACTTAAATTTTAATATTCCTTTTTACCATTGAAATTAACATCAGCATACATGTAAAATTGTAACAATAAACAATACATTTTTAATACCACATGACCTAAATAAAATTATGGTGTAGGCAAGGGAGCTTAAATGATATAGTGGGAAAGAGTTAAGTGAACTCTACATGGTTGAGTATTTGAGTTGGGTTATTTTACGACGCTGTATCAACATCTTAGGTTATTTAGCGTCTGAATGAAATGAAGGTGATAATGCCGGTGAAATGAGACCGGGGTCCAGCACCGAAAGTTACCCAGCATTTTCTCGTATTGGGTTGAGGGAAAACCCCGGAAAAAACCTCAACCAGGTAACTTGCCCCGACCGGGATTCGTACCCGGGCCACCTGGTTTTGCGGCCAGACGCGCTGACCGTTACTCCACAGGTGTGGACTTGAGTATTTGATATTGGAACACGATTCAATTATTCTAATGTTACATAGGATTCAATCCAGGACACAAACGTAATGCTTTTTTCTACCTAACAACGTAATCGTTTTTAAATGTAAGTAAACGGAACTTGTAATTTTTTTATTTTTAAATGTAAGTAAACCGTACTTAGAATGTTACATGTTTTAACAAACTTCACAGTTGATTTGATACAATCCTTCTACATTAAGTTCCCATTGTAAATTATTGTTACACTCCAACATTCCAAACAACAATGCTGATGATTATAGGGATAGAAATTTTATGCGCTAAAAGAAATAAGAAAACAAAATGTGAGCACTAGGTTGTGTATAGAAATCATAGACCGTAAACAAATGTCACATCGGTATTAAGTCCTTGTCTCTCTTTCCATTTCAGAATCTATAAATAAAAGTTTTGATACCCGTTTTGAGGTCAGACGGTTCCCTTTCAGGGTGGGAGTTGCCCCTGCCTTGGAGAACATTAATAACAATATTAGCCTAAAACAGTAGTAGATAAACCTCCCGTCTGCCTCACGTTCTCACACGCTGCATTTTGAATTTACTGCTGCATATTAAACAGTTTGAATTCGAATTCCAGTCAGCCAATTAAAACAAGGTATTGAGTGAGGTTGCACAATTATGTAACTGTCCACCTTCAGTAGCGCCATCTATCGGGAATTATCGGAGTTGTCTAGTGTGTATTTTGTTGTTGATAATGATAAATAATTCCACAAAAAAATCGATAAATTTATGAGAAAACCGATGTAATATACGATATATTGAATCAAAATTTCGATATAGATATATCGCTATATCGAAACGAAAATACCGGTACTCCGTAAAAACCGATATATCGTTCTCATCTCTGCCGTGCATGTATCAAGCCTGGATAAGAAATACCCCGCGTGTGCTAAGTAACAGTAATAGCGAATCTTTTTGGTATGTTCCATTTGTATTTTCTGTTACAAAATGGACTTGAGAGTGTAGACAAAGTCGACAAATAACAGCTGGCTGTATTAAGAATGCTAACAAGGAATTCTTCAAGTTGAATCACAAGATGAAATTCATCACCTCTCGGAAAGTGAACGTAACACGACCAGAGCGTGCTAATGATCTAGCGCTCAATATTTTATGTGACAGTGAAGATCTTTGTTCTACTAAAACTGAGAGCATTTCTTCTCAGCTGTTGAATGGTGCAATGCTGTATGTCTCAATAATAATAAGACTGTTAATATAAATTTCAGTTTTAATCGAAGCCATTTCTTTCCTGGTAATTGGAATAGATTTTTAGGTATTTACCTACAATCAAACTAGGAATGGCAATCTTACATTGATTTTATTGCAGACAAAATAAGTAAAGGCATATTTATGTTAAACATTAAATCCAGACGTTTGAGATGGGCAGAAATACATAAATACATAAATAGTGTGTTAGTTGGGAGGCCGGAGGAAAAAAGACCTTTGGGGAGGCCGAGACGTAGATGGGAGGATAATGTTAAAATGTATTTGAGGGAAGTGGGATATGATGACAGAGACTGGATTAATCTTGCAGTCCACACCTGTGGAGTAACGGTCAGCGCGTCTGGCCGCGAAACCAGGTGGCCCGGGTTCGAATCCCGGTCGGGGCAAGTTACCTGGTTGAGGTTTTTTCCGGGGTTTTCCCTCAACCCAATACTAGCAAATGCTGGGTAACTTTCGGTGCTGGACCCCGGACTCATTTCACCGGCATTATCACCTTAATTTCATTCAGACGCTAAATAACCTCAGATGTTGATACAGCGTCGTAAAATAACCCAATAAAATAAAAAAAAAATCTTGCACAGGATAGGGACCGATGGCGGGCTTATGTGATGACGGCAATGAACCTCCGGGTTCCCTTAAAAGCCATAAGTTATGTTAAGTTAGTTATAGCATAGATCAAAATTCACTTATTTCAGTTTACTATGCTTATATACACAGCCATCTTAGTTAGGTAATTCTGCTTTGGGCTAATCACAATTCGTCTAAAAGACGTTTTATTCTGCAGAAGAGAGCTATGAGGATTGTCTGTGGTGTTGCTCTCGTACCCATTGTAGACATTATTTTCCAAACTTGGTGTGTTAACATTAACGTCTTTACATGCCTTCAGCTTCCTTACTTATCTATACTAATAATAAATCTGTAGCCGAAATTTTTCTGGTAATTTTCCATTTTCCAAAAATAATTGGTCCTAACATATATAATTAACCACCCTGAAACCGAAAATCGCTTTTTTGAAATTTTTGTTTGTATGTCTGTCTGTCTGTCTGTCTGTGTGTTACCTTTTCACGCGATAATGGCTGAACCGATTTATATGAAAATTTGAATATAAATTAAGTTCGTTGTAACTTAGATTTTAGGATATATGGCATTCAAAATACTTTATTTAAAAGGGGGGTTATAAGGGGGCCTGAATTAAATAAATCGAAATATCTCGCTTATTATTGATTTTTATGAAAAATGGTACATAACAAAAGTTTCGTTACAAATGATTTCCGATAAGTTTTAGTCTTTACAAAATTTTGATAGGACTGATATTTAATGAGATAAATGAGTTTTAAAATTAAAATAACTGCCATCTAAGGCCGTGTAATGAATTAAAAAACAAATGACTTCGTCTATAAGGGGCCTTGGACAGCAACAATCGAAAGCTATGAAAGATAGCCTACAGAGAATGTTTCTGTGTTTTTTATAAAGTAATATCAGAAGCCAAATTAACCGATTTGTATAATTAATTATTAATTCACCATTGGAAAGTGTAGTTTCTCTAGATGGACATAATGCTATAATGTTATTACAGTAACTTCTGAGTGAATCGAGGACAGGTAAGATTAAAATAGCTTCTTATGCACAGAAAACTTGATAGGCTATTTTGTACATTCGTTTTCTGCATTTCGTAAAATAATATTTATGTACACTCATTTTAATTTCAGAGAATTAACGAACAACGAGAGTGTATTGATTTAGCATGCAGCAATAGTATGTTAGCTTAGCAATGCATTATTTTATAATTCAAATTTTAACTATGCTCAATTGAATCGTGTTAAAATACATAAAATATATATGCAATAAATGCAATGCAATAAAATTGGGTAATGAGCGAAGCAGATTATGTTGCGCTGTTGTAAAAGTTGTTCCCTGGATCAAATGTCCTATTTTAATTATGTAATTACTTTATATTTATTTCTAACGGGTGCAGCGGGGCGCACAGGTACGGCTAGTAATAAGAATAATTTGTCAAAATATATTATTGGTTCAAATTTACATAATTATCCAACACGAAATTGTTCAAACATTTATGTAAATAAAAATAAATTCAGCATTACTGAAAATACTGTAGTTTTGAAACAGTATCAATCAAACTTTTTAAAAGTTTACCTATTCATATGCTTTCAGGCGTAAGCTCAAGACATTATTGATTTTAAGCCTTTTGTATAACATAGATGTATTTTATAATATTAATTTTGAATTTATATTTTTTATTGATATTGTTATGCATTACTTGCAATGTCTTCAGCACGAAGGAGAACTTCTGAGGAACAATCGCCACCATAAAGTGAGAAGCTCCATCGCAATCACTCTTCGGAAGGCAAAGTGGGAGGTTTACGAAGAAGTGCACTGCTTGGCTGAGAATGGGTCAACGAGAAGAGCAGACATTATAGCCATCGATCGCCGGAATCAAAGAAGCCTCATTCTTGACCCCACTGTCCGTTTTGAGAAGGATGATCAACAAGCCAACAAGGTTAACAATGAAAAGAAGTCTATTTACAACTCATGTATTCCTCACTTCAGTGAGAGATACAAAATGAATATTAATACATGGGAAGTGAAAGGACTTCTTTTTGGCGCTAGGGGAACTTCATTTAAGTTAACCAAAACTATTCTCCTTTCTCTTAAATTTTCTAATGAAGACATCAACAAAATTTGTCTAATGGTATTGAGAGATTCATTATCCATTTTACACAATTACTTATATAATACTATGTATTTCTTTTTCACTTCATTTAATTACTCTTCAATGTACTTTCATCTCATGTTTCTCCGAAGTCAAATTGTACTTTATTTTTAAATTTATCATTGTTCCGTATTCTCTCCGCTATCATATTGTATTTTTCATTTAACCTCTGCTTTATATTCTGGATCCTAGTGACCAGCCGTAGATTTCGGCCAGATGTCCCAAATTGTGGAATTTGTGTGTTATCTTACCTAATTAGTACCGGTAACTACACACTTTCCAGAGTGCAAGGAAGAAGCTCGCCCAGAAAAATTACCAGTTAAAACCTGGTCATGTCTAATAAATGATAATATCATACATAATATTGCGAAATACAGAAATATTTACATCAGATCTATCTAAAACAAATTCATTCGGAAATATGATGTATTGGATGAACAGCGTACAGCGTGTGTAGGAAATCCTGACGCCGCTCTGGACACTTACCGTGTGTTTTTAGCTTCTCAACATTACAACAATTAATTCTTCATTTTATAAAACTAGCAATGGTACTCCACAAGGATCTGTCATCCGCCGATCCTTTGTAAAAGAACTGGCTCTTGGCTTGGTGAAAGATCATTTGACTCATTGGTTGACATCGAAGAATTCGACTTTGGAAGTCAGACCTACTGTTAGGAGAATGAATGGTGTGGAATAACTAACAGAGAAACGAACGAAGATGTTCTCAGATCGATATGGGGTATGCCCGAGTAAGATGGATTGCAAAGCAAATACTTCATGTTATAATTTGCAACAAGATAATTTGCAAAGATCATTCGGTGCATCTTTCTGCCGATGTTGGAAGTGACGAGAGTGAGTGCATGAGACCTGTAAGTTATTCGTATCTTTACTTTTACATTTGTGTTAGCACTGGACTCCGCCGCATTCATTTGCAAAAACCTGTTGAACTTCTTTCATATGAAATTTGCTATGTGCCTGATCTTTGGTTCCATTCATCAAAGGTCAGATATAAATGCACACAGCGATTTCTCTATCATTAAAATATCGTATATTCTCCCCTAAACATTACTTCATAATGTACACATGTTTGGTCAACAGTCCAAAGATTGATTGAAACCTCATAAGTGACACAAATAAGGCACCATTCATGTGGTAAGTAATTCTGAAGATAATGGGGTAGGGTGGCCAGTACCTTTCCTCCTCCATTGCATATCTCGCTGAATAGTAACATGTTACACAATAGTCTAAAATTAGGTTTTTCAAAAATCTATCATTCTCCTGACAATTTTCAAGGTATTAAAATTTGGATGTAGGAAATACAATAAGTGCGATGTTTTAAGACAGAATGCATTTTTCACGGCATGAACTCTGGTACAGATTGATGTCCAAGCGTTTAAATATAGGCAGTTAGATAATAACTTAATAGTACATTATGCAACGAGCCTATAATGATAGTAATTAAGACGCGAGTATGTTTGTTTATGAAACGAGCGCAAGCGAGTTTCATTATTTTCATACGAGCGTCTTAATTACCATTATAGGCAAGTTTGATACGACTTTTTATGCTCGACCATATTTCTAACTTGAAATTATTCACAAGTATTCATTTTATTCGCATCTGACTGAAGAGGGGAAGTGACCTTATGCATAGCTCGTGAATTGTGAGATGTGCGCAGACGCGAAAGTATTGATTTTTTTTCCGAGGAACAATAATGTCATTGACGTTGATATAATCTAGAGAATAACATGAACTAATTTTGATATAACCTGGAAATTGATTTAGAATTGAAAAACGAGATGACAAATTGAATTTATTTGAATATTATTTACAATTAACGCTAACTATTATAGTAACAGAACATAACCTTCTGAGGCAGTATTGGATTTCCAGCCTCCATGACTTTTCGCTAATTATCTTTCGATTGCATATCCGAGAATAATCGAAAACCTGAACTTTAATGAATAGGTGTACTTTAATGACATGCATTAAAGGACTGCTACCAGGTGTTTAATTACTACATTTCGGCTGGTCGAGCATAAAGAATTTTTGTCTTCTCAACCAAAGTGCAAAGTGCATTAGGCTAAGTACAACACAACGAGTGTTTTTCGATACATATCGAGTGTTGAATATCAAATATCAGTATGAAGAAAGTTTCTAAAAATTAGAGTATCGATCTTTATGAACTTACTGTACCTACTGCCTATGTCAACAAACGGCGTTGACAATGGATTATCAGACACTAGTCTGGAATATCAGCGCCAACAATCAATATGGAATATCGCCCTGTAACAGCCCGTTGCTGACAATAGTAGTAGTAGTACCGGGCAACAGTTGTCAATAAGGAATATCGAATGTTTCTTGTCAACATCAATACAGAAAAAGGCTATCGGTAATTAATACTGAATGCTGATTATCGGTAATGACTATCGGTTATCGGTAATATTAATCAGTAGGGCTAGGATTTTGATGAAATTGCATTTTTTTTCTAGTAAGCCAGAAACATAGCCGCTTTAGTATTTATATGTTATGTGATAAACTGAGTGTTTTAAGACATATTTGTTAGGACATTTTTTAAATTTTTTGGCTGTTTCAACTCATAAGGGCATCTTTTGTTTTATTCGGTCATTTTTTAGACATTTTCCTTTAATTTTGGCCATAAATCCCCATTATTAATGTAAAATAATGTTTATTTCCTTTGATATTTTCTTTACATATCTTGTCCATTAATACTCATTATTTTCTATGATACTTTAATAGTTTTTCTACTTACAATATTGCCATTTTAACGTAGTACACCCCATGTAATGGATCTGTCCAACCACCCCTTTAATATAGACTCCTTTATATTTGCTAATTCCGGATAAGAGTGGCCTTGTGGTAGACTACATAGAAACTATAAGTAAAGTAAATCCATGGCGCTACAGCCCATGAAGGGCCAAGACAGACTAGCCGACTGATGACCTCACTCCACATACCGACGCAGAGGTGAACGATCATACATGGAAACTACATCAGGTAAAATAATTAATTAAAGTGTACTACTTAGAAAAAATTATGTAAAATTTAATTTAATTATTAGTCTAAATATTAAGTAGTACAAAACCTCTTTTCCTAGTAAGCCAATTATGTAACATCGATTTTTGGGGCATTTTTAAGGGCATTTTTTTAAGATTTTTAGGTCATAAATGCATTGTTTTGGGACTTTTTTTCATGATTTATAGGTCATCAAAATCCAAGCCGTATTAGTTGACATGAACAAGTACCTGTCAACATTTAATGTTCAATATCAGAATCGAGTACAGATTGTGAGCGATAACTATCGCATATCGATTCTTAACAATCGGTATCAGCGATTATCCTATTCCTGTCTCCAAAAGAGAGCGAATGTCTTCATTTCAACGCGCACTGTTTTGAATAATGAATGATAATTTCGTGATGTATCAGCACTTCGCTAAGTTTTGTAACTATTACTCTGCGATACAACATTTCACGATGCATTATGAGGGGCTGTTTTATGTATACGAGGATTAAATTCAATACGGATGCCACAATACAATCTCTTAATATGTTAGACCTTGGACTCCTATCATTAGAATGGATGTTTCGTCTATTAGAGGCTGAGTTGCGTAGAGCGGGGTGGGTGGAAGGGTGGCGAGGCGGAGGGATAACCAAGGCTAGCTGGCTACTAATTTACCTCGATTGAGGCAACATTACAGATAGTATAAAAGCACATTACCGTGTGTTGTTATATACTATTAAGGCTATTCATGCTTTATTAACATTAATATATGTAGTAGCCTACATTAAAGGGAGTCAGTTTATAAAACCATGCTATACTGCAGTGACGCAGATAACAAATTTCACCAGCAAAACCCAACATTGGGTTTATTCACTTTGCATTAGCTAATCAAAATGTATATTCTGACGGAGCTGAACACAGTTCAGAATGATTCAAGCGCTGAATCTCCCACACGCATTCGCTCGTTTTCTTTTCGTAAAAACTGTTGAACTATCTGATACACCAGTTTGCCATTTTACTCATTCCACTGCCCGAAGAGGTATGGCACCAATTTATGTCGTCATGATTGCTGCGCTTCATAAGTTCTTATTTCTGCCGCTGCATTTCGACTGCAGCGCTGCAGAGCCGTTCACTAATATGAGCGAGAGGCGCAAATTAATTGAAGCAAAACACAAATTTATCAGAGATACTTATAAAACTCTTGAAATATTCACAGATAGCAAAATATATCTCTAACTTGTTTCAGTAGCATATTTAACATCCCTTTTCCAAGTAGTTAACCCTGCATTACTCAGGTGGGTGTGATAAACCCCGGTGCGTATATTTCAACGAAAATCTAAGAGATGGAGCTAGTCTGTGCATCTGTATACTTTTCAATCACATCCAGAAGAGTTCACTTAAGAAATTGTTTAAGTGAACTAAGAATAGTATATTTAATTGCGTTTATCTGATTTCTGAAACTTGCGGAAAAATATATTGCGCAAATTAAGCTTTCAGGAATAACTCCCTGTATAGTTAATTTGAATAATTTCGAGGAAAAATTGTTCCGGGGCCGGGTATCGAACCCGGGACCTTTGGTTAAACGTACCAAGGCTCTCCCACTGAGCTACCCGGGAACTCTACCCGACACCGATCCAATTTTTCCCTCTATATCCACAGACATCAAAGTGGGCTGACAACAATCAAGCAACCAACATTTGAGTGCACACTAAGGCCCGATTGTATAAACCATTTAATCTTAGATCAGAGGTTAAATTAATCCTTGTTTCTGCTGAACTTGGAATTTTGTGTTGTATAAAGTCTAATCTGAGATTAATTTGTCTCAAACTAAAGTCAACTTTGACTGAAGAAATTTCTCCGATTAAGTTAGATGATCCAAGTTCAGTTATTTCTTTTCTGTTTGAAATATACGAGTGACAGATTGTGCAAATAAAATATCCATTATTATTAATATTAATAGATATGTTAGGTACATTTATATATATTTCTTTCAACTTCTTGCCTTAAAACACAAACATTCTTATATTTTATAAGGCTCTATCGTGTTCAACAGTATCAAATAACATAACCTATAATTATATTACGTTTATAACAACCATTAATTATAAATGGATATGATAGGTACATTCATAAATGTTCAATTAACTGTATTACTAAACGAAAATTGTCGTTTTATAAAGCTTTATTATGTTTAGCAGTATCAAACACCATAACATGATAACAACTCGGAGAGCAGTCAACCTTCTTCTTATTGTCCGCCATTATTTACATTGCACAAAAAACCAGTGTCTCCAACAGAGTGTACGGAAAGTCGCCAAAAAGTAGTTGTAAAGTCGCTAGATTTCTCATTATCAACAAAGAAAGATTAAATTTTGTCACTATGGGGTGCTAAAAAGGTCACTAAATCCCTATTTAAGCAATATAAAAGTTAAAAGAAATTGTTGTTGAAAAAGAGTTAAAGTCGCTGGATTGGCAACACTGAACAAACCTGTCCGCGCATCACATATTTCACCTTTTTATGCGATGTTGCCAAATCCTTTTCACGTGAACTTAGATTGCATTTGAACCAAGGTAATTTGATCGCAGAAAAGTTTTATACAATAGAAGAAGTGTCTGAACTCGGTTCACTTTTCGATCTTCGATCAAAGTTGATCTTTAGTCAGGGAGTTTTATACAATTGGGCCTAACTCTGTGCGACTTTAAATTGTGGTTTTCTGTTACGTACAGTGACGTGTATTATGCAAATTAAGCTTTCACGAATAACTCCCTGTAAAGTTAATCTGAATAATTTCGAGGAAAAATTGTTCCGGGGCCGGGTACGTTTAACCAAAGGTCCCGGGTTCGATACCCGGCCCCGGAACAATTTTTCCTCGAAATTATTAGGAAAAATATATTAGTTATTTAAAATGGGGTTTGTGAAACCCCACCTGAGCATGGTGAGAATATTTATAACATGCGTAACGCAGGGTTAAGGATAAATTGCGCGTCGAAGGTTTTCCTACCTGCAATGAAGTTCAACTCTTTGCTTTGGATAACACAGCAGGACTCCACACACCGCCGGACCTGTCCTGAAACAACACGAGCGGTTGAGCAAGAAACGAGCATTCCAAGCCAATAATTATAATTATCTGATGCGTCATCGCAGAAAATCGTATGTAGAATCTATGTTATGCACACAACACGGAGTCCACGCCTGTGGAGTAACGGTTAGCGAGTCTAGCCGCGAAACCAGGTGGCCCGGGTTCGATTCCCGGTCGGGGCAAGTTACCTGGTTGAGGTTTCTCCGGGGTTTTCCCTCAACCCAATATGAGCAAATGCTCGGTAGCTTTCGGTGCTGGACCCCGGACTCATTTCACCGGCATTATCACCTTTATCTCATTCAGACGCTAAATAACCTGAGATGTTGATAAAGCGTCGTAAAATAACCTACTAAAAAAACACAACACGGAAAATAAAGAACTACGTTAAAAATATTTTCCCCTAAAAATATTAGGCCCATACAAATAATCAAAACTAACGTCAAGCAATACTTTTCGAGACCCTAGTCTTGCTTGATTATACAAATTAATTACGTGCTTGCAAATCTTTACTCTACCTTCCATTTCAGTAACTGACGCAGATGCCGGACATGACCTGTCACAGTTCTCATCGGATAATTCTTTGCGTACCGTCCAATACATTTCGTTGTATTGGTGTTATTTTGAGTTGTCTTCGCAGGGTAGTACCTCCCTCAGAAGACAAATCCCGCCCGTAGTGTCACATTTCAAAGGAGACGCCACCGTTTCACCGACCACAACGTTAACGGTTCACATTATCTGCTCCACAATAGCCGCCCCGCTTGTTACAACAGCGTGAAGATCTCCATTCTTTTTACTTCTCTATTCGGTTACTTAACCAAGTTGTATAAAGTAGGCCTACTAAATTATATTGCGTGGATGCAATTGGTGATAGCGAGATAGAATTGGGTTAGGTACATCTAAGGTTACCCCATGGGTTTATCTTACATTCTCTTTACAGTTAGAGAAAACCTCGGAAAAATCCAACCCGGTATTCAGCCCAAGCGAGAATCGAACCCGCGTCCGAGCGAAACTCCGAATTAGCAGGTAAACGCGGTGACAAGTGAGCCACGCAGTGACTTCTGTATATAGTTAACAAGATGTTTTATAGGCTCTATGATATTACGCTTTGTAGATAATAAATTGGTTGTTCATTATTTTTACTTCATTAGATGTCCTGCATATTCATTATTGTTAATGGAATTCTTATTTATTACTTACATTTAATAAGATGCCTCGAATATTATTTATAGATCTATATTGATTTTAGTTAATAAGGTGCGGTTAAAGTATATAGTACAGTATATATAATAATACTTACTGGCTTTTAAGGAACCCGGAGGTTCATCGCCGCTCTCACATAATCCCGCCATCGGTCCCTATCCTGAGCAAGATTAATCCATTATTAACAAGTATTTAATGAATTTCAATCTTAAGGCATATAAACTTGCAAATGTTTATTTGCTATTTAATAACAATATATGAACGTTTTCGCCGTTTAGGGCATCTTCAGATATAACAAAACATATTATCTGGACCTATAATAGTATATGACGCAAATAACAAGGAAAATAGAGAACAATATATGTGATACATGAAATTCATGAGCTTTATGTAGATATAACATGATACAGGATGAATATTGAGATAATCTTTGAATTTGAACTTAGACTGGACGAATGTTTTTTTATACATATAGCTCATGTTACAATTAATATACAATGTTTAAAATTTGTCAATGATGTTATTTTAAAATTTACAATGATGATAATAATCACTGTATATCAATTGTAAAGTAGTCATCAACGTCAAACAACATTCATTCAAATGCCAAAGGCCTCTCTAAGTAAAATAATTACAAAACACAAGAACATTAACTACGCATACTATCTTGTAACTTACGACAACTTTCAGCCATGATTACTTTAAATATTTTATTATCATCATTGTAAATTTTAAAATTAACATCATCGACAAATTTTAAACATTTTATATTAATTGTAACATGAGCTATATGTATAAAATAAAACATTCGTCCAGTCTAAGTTCAAATTCAAAGATTATCTCAATATTCATCCTGAATTATGTTATATCTACATAAAGCTCATGAATTTCATGTATCACATATATTGTTCTCTATTTTCCTTGTTATTTGCATAATATACTATTATAGGTCCAGATAATATGTTTTGTTATATCTGAAGATGCCCTAAACGGTGAAAACGTTCATATATTGTTATTAAATAGCAAATAAACATTTGAAAGTTTATATGCCTTAAGATTGAAATTCATTAAATACTTGTTAATAAGTTACCAGGCATATTGATATATTAAAATGAATTGTAAGATTAATCCAGTTTCTACCATCATATCCCACCTCCCTCAAATCCATTTTAATATTATCTTCCCATCTACGTCTCGGCCTCCCCAAAGGTCTTTTCCCCTCTGGCCTCCCAACTAACACTCTATATGCATTTCTGAATTCGCCCATAAATGCTACATGCCCTGCCCATCTCAAACGTCTGGATTTAATGTTCCTAATTATGTCAGGTGAAGAATACAATGCGTGCAGTTCTGTGTTGCGTAACTTTCTCCATTCTCCTGTAACTTCATCCCTCTTAGCCCCAAATATTTTCCTAAGAACCTTATTCTCAAACACCCTTAATCTCTGTTCCTCTCTCAAAGTGAGAGTCCAAGTTTCACAACCATACAGAACAACCGGTAATATAACTGTTTTATAAATTCTGAGTTTCAGATTTTTTGACAGCAGACTAGATGACAAAAGCTTCTCAACCGAATAATAACAGGCATTTCCCATATTTATTTTGCGTTTAATTTCCTCCCGAGTTCATTTATATTTGTTACTGTTGCTCCTAGATATTTGAATTTTTCCACCTCTTCAAAGGATAAATCTCCAATTTTTAAAGTTCCATTTCGTACAATATTCTGGTCACGAGACATAATCATATACTTAGTCTTTTCGGGATTTACTTCCAACCCTATCGCTTTACTTGCTTCAAGTGCATTTCCGCGTTTTTCCTAATATAGTATATATAATAAAATGTTTTGTATGTTGTTTGCAGTTAGTAATGTGTTGTTACGTTGGTTTTAATTAATAAGAATCCTTGTACATTCCTTATAATTACAACAGGTATCTTGTTAATTTTTGTAATATAACAACGTTGTAATTTTATAGGCTACGATCCTCCATTTTACGTAATATTTTGAAATGAGTAATAGTTAAATGCAAATAATACAGTAAGCATGCTTACGCCTGACTAACACACTCGTTTTGTGTAATCATTTACAACTGATTTTTTGAGATAGGCCTATAAATATATTATGACTTCATTTATTTATATGATTTTGTTATTTATATATTTGTATCACGAGACCTTGTCAAAAACTGGTGGCAAACTTTTAAACATGTCATACTCAGCACACTAATTAAAAATTAAATTGAGGTTCAACAATTTTTATCCTTTACAAAAAAAAAAGCAGTGATAACGCAATTGAATTTATATGAATTAGGTTATAAGAGGTGAAACAATTCACAACAAAGAAATATGTAACTGTTTGATGGGTAGTTCCTTACTGAAGGTTGTTGTATTCACAGAAATATATAACAATTATGTTTAAGTAATCTGATGTAAATGAGGAAATGCATTATATCAGTCAAATAACTAATTTTATGCATAACTGTGCTAGCAAAGTACACACAGAAACATGGACTTTCTTTTCTTTGGAAAACAACAATTAATGTATTATATAATTTCACCCCGAACTTTAATGCACCGCAGATATATTACAAGGTTTTAAAATGTCAGTTAATTAGAAGTAGGAAGTGGAAGTAAATAAATATTAAAAGGAAATTAGGCAAGACTAGAAAAGATACACAATAGTGAAAAGGAAAGGGAGAGATTGACAGCAAGAAAAAGCAATTAGAGATGTGCAGACAAGGGAAATGTAATGAAGGAAGATATATAAAACGAAAATAAAGCCAAGAAACCAGAAGGAATAAGTATGAGAGAAAGAGAACATATGTAATTAAAGAAAGAACATAAGAAAGATGGAAGATAAAAACGAAAGAAACAGCAGAAGAAGACGAAGAAGAAGATAGGAAAGAAAGGAAGAATGAAATCTGCAAAGAAAAATGGAAATGAATTATTTGTGACAGTTGCTACTTTCCCAACTTATACAGAGTGATTTATATAGAACTGACACATTTCTTTCATTAATTGTTTCAAAACGAATTGTGCTAGCTACAACTTATTATACCTAAAATGTAGAGGAATTTTGGGAGATTATTTACCTCTATAGCAAATGTTGTCCGGCGTTGTCAAATCCGGAGATCTCGGTGGCCACAGGTTCCTGGAAATTATTCGGTCGTCACATAACCGGATAAATGGAACCATGCTTCATCTGTGAACCATGTGATGGACAATATGCCAGGATTTTGCACAATGAACGTCTGAAACCAACGACAATAATTCAATCTTTTATCCTTATCTGGTCCCTGTAGCTGATGAACAACCGTAACCCTATATGGCTTTAGGCTCTCTGACACATTGAGTAGGTGTATCCTGTCTCCTGCGACAAACGTCTTAATGATTTTTTGGGTGACTGCTCCAGTCGTGCTCTTACGTCAACAACAACCGTGGGAAGCCTAGACGAACGATGCTTGCCCTTTTCACTCACCAGAGATCCAGTTGTTCCCAATTTGTTTACCAGTCCCAGTATTGTGTTTCTTTTGGGAGGATTGCGAACACCAAATTCTCTCTGGTATGCCCTTTGAGTAGCTATAATTGATGGAGCAGTCACCCAAAAAATCATTAAGACGTTTGTCGCAGGAGACAGGGTACACCTACTCAATGTGTCAGAGAGCCTAAAGCCATATAGGGTTACGGTTATTCATCAGCTACAGGAACCAGATAAGGATAAAAGATTGAATTATTGCCGTTGGTTTCAGACGTTCATTGTGCAAAATCCTGCCATATTGTCCATCACATGGTTCACAGATGAAGCATGGTTCCATTTATCCGGTTATGTGACGACCGAATAATTTCCAGGAACCTGTGGCCACCGAGATCTCCGGATTTGACAACGCCGGACAACATTTGCTATAGAGGTAAATAATCTCCCAAAATTCCTCTACATTTTAGGTATAATAAGTTGTCGCTAGCACAATTCGCTTTGAAACAATTAATGAAAGAAATGTATCAGTTCTATATAAATCACTCTGTACATTAGATTGTAGTAGGATCGGTGAAAATATCCTGGGCGTTGGATCGGTCGCGGTGGAGACATTTCTTGATTAACGAGATCACTCGACCTTACGCCATACCTGTGTGTGGGGTTGGCTTAAAGGAAGACTCCATTAAAAATCATGAACATTTTTCCAAATTTTTTTAGCCATTTCCCTTATTCAGAATTTATATTTTCTACCCCAAATGGATTCAGCTCAATTCTGATTACAAATACTCGTATGTTTACACTTTTTAAATTAAGGCTGGAAGGGGGCGTGGAATTTAAAGAGCTGTCAAAATTGTTTTTCATCGAAGAATTCTTTTTTAAAATTTCTGATTACAAATCTAGTAACTTTTTGTTGGCTCCCTGAAGTAGTAGATGAATGTAGCGGAGGAGAATATTAATTTACATAAATATTCATTTTATTTTCAAATATATTTTTCTGTGTTCATTTTTGTTGATTCAACACCAAATTTCTTATGCCAAATGTTAATCAATTTGGATGAAATTTTTACTGCAAGTATTTATGAGGTAGCTGCATGTTTCTATGCATTTATTTTGTGAGAAATGCTGCTAGTTTATTTTATTTATATTTTTCTTAGTGCTGATAGTTTATTTTATTAATACTTTTCTTAATGCTGATAGTTTATTTTATTAATATTTTTCTTAATGCTGATAGTTTATTTTATTAATATTTTTCTTAATGCTGATAGTTTATTTTATTAATATTTTTCTTAAGAAATATTAATAAAATAAACTAGCAGCATTTCTCACAAAATAAATGCATAGAAACATGCAGCTACCTCATAAATACTTGCAGTAAAAATTTCATCCAGATTGATTAATATTTGGCATAAGAAAGTTGGTGTTGAATCAACAAAAATGAACACAGAAAAATAGATTTGAAAATAAAATGAATATTTATGTAAATTAATATTCTCCTCCGCTACATTCATCTAGTAACTTCAGGGAGCCAACAAAAATTTACTAGATTTGTAATCAGAAATTTTAAAAAAGTATTCTTCGATGAAAAACAATTTTGACAGCTCTTTAAATTCCACGCCCCCTTCCAGCCTTAATTTAAAAAGTGTAAACATACGAGTATTTGTAATCAGAACTGAGCTGAATCCATTTGGGGTAGAAAATATAAATTCTGAATAAGTGAAATAGCTAAAAAAAATTTGGAAAAATTTTCATGATTTTCAGTGGATTCTTCCCTTAAGAGCGAAGTCTACAAGGGCAAAGTGGAAACAAGGGAGGAACTCTTCGCTTGTGCTAAAGAAAAGGAATGTGCGAATCAGCTCAGATCAGCATCACAGCAACTGTCTACAAGAGCTGCGAAGTGCACTGAAGTTGACGGTGGACTTTTTGAACATGTTCTGTAAAGAAAAGTACTCAATTGAACAGAACAAAAGGTAACAATGCTTTATTTTACTATCACCTGCACTTTTCATGTTCCTCTTTGTTTCCATTAGTTTTCTCCGAAATCGTTAAGAACAGGACATGTGTTCACATAAACATTTTTTGTTCAGAATCACAAAATTATCACCCCTCAAACCATGTACCTTTCTTTCTGACTCACCCTGTACATTATGGACTATGTGCTTCCATTTTATTATAATTTATAATTATAATTTACTTATTTAATCTGGCAGAGCTAAGGCCAGTAGGCCTTCTCTTCCGCCCAGCCAGACTCTAATTCTAATTAAATACATTTGCTTACATAGTTATTACATTAATATCTAGACCATAAAACAACATGAAAGTAAATAATGAAAGTTGGATAACTAATGTTAGTGTGACAATAATAAACATTGGTAAGAAATAGTGATGATAATAATAATAATAATAATAATAATAACAATAATGTGATAATTTGGATATTTATCTGTGATATATATAACCATTAAACATTGAGAAACCTGAAACAGCTATTATTGTTAACAAGAATTGTTAGAAAAATATCTCGTTAGTCTATTCTTAAATTGGTTTGATGTTTGACAGTCCCTGACATTACTCGGTAGGGAATTCCAAAGCCGAGGATCAGCCACAGTGAAAGAAGATGAATATGAGGAGCTCGATTATATTTCCTCTGTATACTATTTTGGTATGATGATTTCTAGCTAACTGTTTTTTTTTTCGTGTTTCGGTATGTTACAATGTAGTACTATATCTCTATATCGATTAGCCTAAAAATCTCAACTTTTAACCGAAGTGGATATTGTGGATATGTTAACTTGGTATATTTCACGCAGAGGTCCGAAGAAATTCGCTGTTATGACGAAACATACAAAAATGGAATTTACTTAATTTGTACGAAGCCTTGTTAAGAATGTACGAAGGACATAAATTTAGAAAATAACTAGTGGCATGTGCAGCAAACGCTGCAAACTAAGTTCAAATAAAAATTTTTCAGATTTATTTTCAATGAAGAATACCAGACATTTTGAAATTTATTTGCTCCCATAATAATGAAACACACTCCTCTGAATGGTTTTTTTTATGCCACAATACTCTTTTTTGAACTTATCCACCTTCAGTTTTTGAGTTTCAACGCCAAAACGCAGCTAACAATGTCAGGACGATCAGTGGGTTTTTCTTGTGGAAGTAAAGCAATAGCTATTTCAGGTCACTGCGGATTGTGGGTGAAAGTTAAAAAAAAGTCAGGTTTCCCATGTTTTCAAACAATAGACATAGCATCTTGGTATAGCTGCTGCATGTAGAGCTTGAAATGGAGAGGGTAAAATCATTTTATCCCTCGAGCCAATACTGAAGAGAATGACGCATATAAATATCTACACTACACCGCCATTAAGTATATGAAAAAGACTCGACCCCACTTGATTAATAACTATAAAAATATTATTATCTTACATAAGTTTTGTAGTTTTATATATGTAATAGCCGCCACTCAGTAATGAAGATCTAATTTAAGATATTCTCTACATCTACTTAGATAACACCGAAACGTTTCACTTTCATATCATCAATATAGCATTAATATGTATAATTAATAAAAATAGCCACAGCATGGCATTAACTATAATAATATTTCATTTCTATTGGTAATAATGTCATCAAACCACCTCAAGTTTTGTACATTTTAATATCCAATACACAGCTGTACTCAGAAAATTACACACTGCAAAACCAGACCTGTAAATTTTTTTAGTAAGTCTTGAAGTTTTTAATAACCAATTATTATATTTACTTCTGTATCGGTAATAAACCTAATTTAATTTATTTAACTGAATTGAATTTGAACTCTAAATATGTCAGCAATCCTGTAGTCACGGCCTTCGTGTAACAGCCTATTTTTTTATTGCAGTGTGTTTGTCTTTTGTTTTATTCTGAAGGCCATTATTTCTCAACACTGACGACAGATGAATTTTGGATAATAGGGAAATAATGTAGAAAAATTGACATTTCACTGAAAATACTATATTTCTGAAAAACCTTAGGTTCCAAGCTTCAAAATGAGGGGTCATTTATTAATATCCGTTCAGCCGTTTTCCCGTAATTTCCATTACCAGTTCAAATTATATATATATATAGATTACAAAAGTTCTACAAATAATTACAAAAAAAAAAGGCATATAAGCGTATTAACAATAGCGTATAGACTACGTATAAAAAGGAAAATATGAAAAAAGACAATATGCAGTGTTATTGAAATAGAGAGAATTGAACTCGGACCAGATCTCAAGAACTTCGTAGTCCACGAGGACAGATGAACATCAAAGAAATGACGATCACTTTTACAAAACGGAGTTGCCTTCAAACGATAAGAATCATGTTGGAATACATACATAAATCGCACCTCTAGTTTCGCTACTTAGGAAAACAAAATGACGATCGCCGGGCTCCGAACGCGTCTCTTGAATTAACGCTCCGACTGGCAACCGCGCATCTCCTATATATGAATTAAAACGATCCTCGTTTTCCAGCACACCGCAGCCAAGTCCATCAACAATAACGATGCCCGAAACAACTGACACACTATTTCACAATAATTATCATTCCCACACATTTTTATCTCCAAGCTTTTTTTATTCCCCCCTCTTTGTCCCTCGCTGCAAAAAAGTAGAGTTTGCAATATTTTCCATTTATAGCGAGTCATGCCATTCTATTATACGCCTATACTCTATATCTCCATAACCCTACATATCAATAGTTATAGCCTTAACTATACATTACACCATTGAATATACGTATTTTTTACAGAGTCAGTGACATATATATTTTTTAGATTGGTCATCTCTCGTTTTTAAAAACCACACGCCTCCATTTGGTAATATATGGTCCAGAACACAGCGCTGCATTAAGTTATGGTTTTGCTGCCGGAGATTTTTGAAGGTATGTACATGGGATCGGTTTCCAAGTGTGCTAAACGCGTTGCTCTGAATTACTTGTCGAATGGATAATATATTGCAACGGTGCGAGCTCAGGTGGTAAAGTAAAAAGAATTCTTTATATGGAATGAAACACACATGTAATCAACTTTGTTCTGTTTGATTTATTACAGCTTTCGGTTCGCAACTAAAACAACAAAAATTGTTGCCACTGTCGTTGTTTCTTTACTCACGTAAGTCAACTTTTACTTAATTTAAAATTTTAGAATGCACGACATTTCAGGATTGAATGAGAGTCGGCCAGCAAGTCACCATTCTCATCCTTGATCACGTTTACCCTTGCCTGATATCCATTCTTGAATTCCTTTATACCCTTATCTAATGTTTTTATTTTTACTACTAGCCGTACCCGTGCGCTCCGCTGCACCCGTTAGAAATAAATGTAAAGTAATTACATAATTAAAATAGGACATTTGATCCAGGGAACATTCGTGTTTGATAGAAGGATAAATCGTTTAATATGTTACTTAATTTAAATTGCATCCAAATAATTAAAATGCGATCATTTTGGCCCAGAGACACTCATTTGGTGCAATGACAATTCCTTTAACATGCTTCTTAATTTTTATTACATGTAACCATAGTTTAATTAAGATTGACATCATTTAGATTTAATGTGTATATTTTATTTTACTTGTTATAGGTTTCCATTGAATTATGGTAATAACTTAATTTTAACCCTTGTTTTCTACGTATTCAGTAAATGGCACTTGGCCCACTATGGTTCTGAACCCTTCAAATAACTTAAATTCTATTATATAATATTACATATTATATTATAATTTACTGTAATAACATTATAGCATTATGTCTATCTAGAGAAACTACACTTTCCAATGGTGAAATAATAATTAATTATACAGATCGATTAATTTAGCTTCCGATATTACTTCATACAAACACAGAAACATTCTCTGTAGGCTATCTTTCATAGCTTTCGATTGTTGCTGTCCAAGGCCCCTTATAGACGAAGTCATTTGTTTTTTAATTCATTACACGGCGTTAGATGGCAGTTATATTAATTTTAAAACTCATTTATCTCATTAAATATCAGTCCTTCCAAAATTTTTCAAGGAATGAAACTCATCGCAAATTATTTTCAAAGAAAAGTTTGTTATGTAACATTTTTCACAAAAATCAATAATAAGCGAGATATTTCGATTTATTTAATTCAGGCCCCCTTATAACCCCCCTTTTAAATAATGTATTTTGAATGCGATATAGCCTAAAATCTAAGTTACAACGAACTTAATTTATATTCCAATTTTCATCGAAATCCGTTCAGCCATTATCGCGTGAAAAGGTAACAAACATACAGACAGACAGACATACAAACAAAAATTTCAAAAAAGCGATTTTCGGTTTCAGGGTGGTTAATTATATATGTTAGGACCAATTATTTTTTGGAAAATCGAAAATTACCAGAAAAATTTCGGCTACAGATTTATTATTAGTATAGATTTGTTTCTACCTCATTCAGTTTTTCCTTCAAGTAACCTCTCTTTTTATTCCTAAGTGTACGATTTGCTTCCCGTCTTTTATTGAAATAATTCTCTCTATTCGCCTCAACTGGATCCTGTAAGAATTTCAATTTTGCCTGTTTCCTTCTTCCTACTACCATGCAACAATCTTCATCAAACTACGGTTTCTTTTTCTTAGTTTCATGATAACCTATGCTCTGCTCATCTGCAATTTTGATATTATCTCGGATATTTTCCCACACGCTATTAACATCTAACTCTTCCTCAACTTCGTCGGAACTTGCTAATACGGCAAACCTATTTGAAATTTCGACCTGATAATGTTGCTTAGTTTCCTCGTCCATTAATTTAGGAATTTTATAACTACGATATCGCACCATCTACCCTTAAGTACTAAATACGATAATCTATCACTGATAAATTCGATCTTTTTTAATGCTGATTTTATTCTTTTATGAATAAAGAATCCTGTTCCTAATTGGTGATTATTGTTTCCTTCCCCATAATACAACAAGTAATCTCCTATTTGTGATATTCCGTTCCCATCTAACCTAACCTCCTGTACTCCCACAAAGTCTATTCTATATCTAGCTAGTTCTTTTGCTACTAATGTTACCCCTCCTGTTCTATATACACTTGTAACATTCCAAGTACCAAATCTCAAAACCTTATTCCTTTGCTGTGGTCGTGCCAGAGAACCAGTCCCATTCCAAGGCTTATTTGAAGGTTTCGTAACAAGCTGTTTTTTTACGATGATGGGTTGTTAGCCCTTCGCCCAACCCCCAAGCTGGAGGACCACCCCTCATCGGCTGTCCACGACTGCTTATTCAATATATTCGCATCTACCCTCCACATCTGGAGGCCGTCTCCTCGATCCGCAACCTGAGGACGCGCCATGCGAATCCAGAAATGCATATAGAGTGTTAGTTGGGAGGCCGGAGGGAAAAAGACCTTTAGGGAGGCCGAGACGTAGATGGGAGGATAATACTAAAATGGATTTGAGGGAGGTGGGATATGATGATAGAGAATGGATTAATCTTGCTCAGGATAGGGACCAATGGCGGGCTTATGTGAGGGCGGCAATGAACCTCCGGGTTCCTTAAAAGCCAGTAAGTAAGTAAGAATGCAGGATATTATTCACGGCCGGCAATTTACTCTATAGAACAGCGGTTCTCAAACTGTGTAGACCACACCGCTGGGAATGCGGAAGGGCCATAGAGATGGGCCGAAAATTAATTTGTTAAATATTTTAATAAGCATTGACTAAAAAGAAACTAGCTAGTGAGAGAAGCACCGGAAGGCATGGTGAACGGGAGAAAAGTTCAGGGAAGAGGAAGGTATCAGATGGCAGACAATATTGAGATATGTGGATGGTATCCGGAGACTAAGAGGAAGACAACAAATAGCAAAGATTAGAGAATGCTGGGTTTGCAATTAAGGACTTAGCCTTGGGTAGAAAGCTGTGAATCAGCAGAAAATCTTAGCATTAAACACTGTACGGTACAACACAGACAGAATTAGGGATGAAAGTGTAATTATTTTGATATTTGTTTGGCTTGTAAATAACTCAACATTTACTTTTTTCCTTCCTCTAATACAGTGATGCCAAAGCAAACGTATTTTTCTGACCTTGACGTCGTGCGCGGGCATCAAGCGCTAAGTATGGAAAGAGGTATAAGCAGCCTGTTGGTTTAAGAAAACAGTGGTGCACAAACTTCAAACGGAACGTTAAATTTTATGTCGTTATTTTTATATGGCTTCTTTCTGTTTAATATTATCTGTATTGTCTGTAAAAGAAAAGTACTAAAACCGATTTCTTAATATTGCACTTGTGTTTTAAATCTTAATAACATAATAGAGAGTGAAGAAGGAATATTCACATAAATTCCATAGTGGTACTAAGTGAATGAATCACGTCATTCATAAAGAAAGTGATATCAAAAAAAAGAAAAAAAAGAGAGAGAGAGATTGAGTATGACATGGTAAGTTGAAATTGATAATGATAGTATATTTACCCTTACAAAAGTAATCAATAAACTAATCAAAACAATATTACAGTACAAAGCAAAGTTACCTAGGTGCTGTATATGTTTTAAGTGTAACTAATATTATATAACAAAATTCTTATGGCATTATGATTTTAAGGTGATATTAGTGAGCAACTTCCTATCATCAGAATATTAAATTATTTTCTCGAAATCTGCTGAAGCTATAGAGCTGACATTTTTACAACACATGGGCACGTATCTTTTGCTTATGATGTAACAGTAGTTGCTTTGTTAATTCATTTTCTTAGAAACAATTTCCATGCGAATATTTTCAAAATTTTCAATACACTATCTTCAGTAATATATATTTACGGTATATTAGATTTACGAAAACATTCTGTAAGGCTACTAAATAAATAGGCCTATACCTGAAAATTTCACTTTTTTATACGAAAAGTTGAGAAAATATTTCTTTTGAATAAAAAAATCGAACTTGTGAAAAATGAGTATTAAAATTAAAACTTACATTCTTATAATGCACTTATACTTCTCAGGCAAATCTAAAAATTACCATGGATACAGTTTTAATAAGTTCTCTTCCCTTTATCCATTGAATCAGTGCTGGCCATCCCTGAATATAGCTCGACCAAGCGGCATATACCACCTCTTTCGTCTGTCTCTTTCCTTTCCGCTGTAAAGTGCTCAGGCTCTCCTGAGCTCTAAAGCGCGCGCTTGTTCCTATGAGCACTAGTTGACATTCCTGTTCTAATAATTTTCCCATAAATTTGTCATGAATTTCACGGTCTAAATTAGGTAAGAATGAACGTAATATAAAACGCCTGTCAGTTTAGACTATACGCATGCCTGTTCTCCAGCATACACGCTCTTCCTCAGTCAGTTAAGGTAATTCATTAACCTTGCGGGAAGGAGGCTCAGCAACATCTGACGTAATGGAAGAATTCACTGACGCTGCATTAGCCGATATGTAGGAACAGCAAGAGAATCCAGAAAGTGGGGTCCAAACGGAGGAGTGTTCGCTGCCGTGTACCAAACTCTCCGAGGTGCAGGATCTCTTCACTACGGCTCGTTGTTACCTTTTGTAATGCGACACAATTCTTCTAAAAATGTCTACGCTAGTTAAGAAAGTATCTAGACCACCGTGGTCTGGAAGAAGACCACGGCGACTTAGAGGAAGACGGGAAGGCCAAGGGCTGACGTAAGTGGCAAGAGTTAAGAAAATGGAAATGTTACTGCAAGTGATTTAAGGACCAAATGAAGGGGACGTAGTGATAGCATGACCTACCGCAGTTTTACGATATCCTATACCATATTACAGAACTGGATATTTCTATATCTTCCTTGGAAATATGACTGATACGTCACTTTAGTTGTGGAAAGGAGAATGACCGCTTCACTCAATGTACCGACAACGGTGAAGTTCAACTTCCGGCAATTCGGCAGAATATTATATTTTGAATTTTGTAGACAAAGAACGTCTTGGATATATGAGATGGCGAAATCATCAAAGGTATGATAACTGCACATACCGATTTCACTTTCATTAAAATATATTATTTCTTAAAGATTACTTCATGGTAACCAGTCCATGAAAGATCAGTATATCGATCGCCCAGTTCAAAAGTGTGACAACTCAAAAATTGCCATTTTTTAGTTATTTATACTACTAAAGCCCCTTTCGGAGCTCTTTCCGATTCAGTATTGAGATAAGTCATATTTACAACCAAAAAGAAAAAAAAAACTAAATAAACTGCTTTAGAAGTAATTAGGCCTATAACTATGGACTTTACTAATTCATTATTAGTACATTTCGAAATGTATTAATAATGAACTGGAAGATTGTGATAAACTTGTCCTGAATATTGACTCATCTCTAATTGTCGTGGTTATGAACCAGAAGTCTGTTCCTTTCTAAGTGCTTTATTTGAAACTTTCAACTGAAGATATCTCAAAACTTGTTTTTTTGAGTTGTCGCACTTTTGAACTAGACGATCGATATGTTGATTATATAGAAATTAGTTTCTTCGCAATTCTTGCATTGTCCTGATATATATTATTATAATGTACCGAAGTACATATGATATTTCCATGCAGATATTCTGCGTCATCATACGATGAAAGAGTAATGGAACGAACTTCGGTCCTAGGTTCATAGATATCTATGACATAGTGCAGAGGGCGGCCACTAGAGGGAACCCAAGAGTTGGAACTTAAAACTGAGACGATTCTTCCGACGCCGGGGTGGAATCCGGTGTGGCTTAGTGGATAAAGCGTCAGCACGTCGAGCTGAAAACCCGGGTTCAAATCCCGGCGCCGGAGAGAATTTTTCTCCGTTCCATTACTCTTTCATCGTATTGTCCTGATAGTATTCCAAGGAACTGAAATCTGGATGTAGGAAATACAATAAGTGCGATGTTTCGAAACTGAATGGATTTTTGACGGCATTATTGCGATCACGCGGTTTTTGTAGTCCTGTATTATAATTGCTTCTAAACCTGGGAAACATGAGTGAACAAGACATACAGCATAGCAAAGACCAAACGTCTGACATGTCCAGCAATAATATCGATAATAATTTTCATTCTATAATAAATATGCAGGTTGATTCACGAGGAAAGGTAAAAAATTTGGGATTTGAATTCTGAAGTCATTCTGAGTCAAAAATTTCATATGAATTTAGGCCCGTTTTCGAACGGTTACGGAGATATGGCTCTTTGATTTCACAAAAACTTCTGAGATTCCGTTGTACTAACTCGCATTTAGAGACAGATAACGGACAAATTTAAAGTTTATATTCACGTATGCATACATACCTAATATCCTAGATGTCGGGGTCGATGTTTTCGCACATTTTCAAAGATACCTCCTTCTGCTTCAATGCACTGTTGCGCTCGGGCGTGAATCGCGCTCATCGCTCGGGAGAGTTGCACGTAACTGTTCTCTATGCCGCATCCAAAATACGGTCGATTAGCGCCTCTCTCGTTTCCCCGTTCCTTTGCTATACCAAGTCTTTCATCCAACCTCATAGACAGTAAATACTCTTCGATATGGTACCCTTCTGTTCGGAAGGCGTCGTTCATATTCAGCGACGGCACGCAAGAAACTTTCATTGCACAAACCATAAACATACACAATATCGCCGTATTCTGCAGTCGAAAATTTATAAGGCATCTTGAAAAACACAACTTAACACTTCCGATAACTGTACCTGTATAACTACTGTACTGTAGCTAGCTGACTGGACTGCTGTGAATTGATGATAGTGTAGGCTATTTGTGTTATCTGCGGGTTCTGTGTCATTACATCAGACAAGGGCAGGCGATTGGACATTTGTAATGTCCCACCACCCGGTTTGTTTCTCTTCTCTTATCTACATCGTTCACAATGCAGAATCCAATGTTGCGTCATTCATTGCGAACATGACCTTGTCTCACGTCAGCAGCATATGGTAACGTCTGATTCACATTGGAGTGAGACGTTTTACCAAAAAAATTCATCTAGCTCCTCCATCGTTCGAAAACGGACCTATGTTCATATTAACTTTTTCACTCAAAATGGCCTAAGGTATCATATACTAAATTGTTTACCTTTCCTCGTGAATCACCCTGTATATTACTGTATTTTATCCAAATGCTGTTACGTTAGTGTTGTCTTCCCGTGGATGCTTCAAATAAACGTTTCAGGGTTTAAATCCAACTACGCATTAATATTTCCAATGTTGCAACGTTTACAGTGCTGGATATCCTCGTATTTTAATTTATGTATGCAAAATATATCCGACGTTGAATCTACATATGCAAAACGTTTCCAATAATTAAAGTACTACACAAGGAGGATGAAATGTGATTATCGAAGCCGCTACAACAGACTGTTACAATTAACTGATGAGACAAATGAGGAAGATCTTTAAAACTTTGAAACTTTGTTGTCTTTTTTCCACTTGTCTATACAGGGTGTTTCAAAAATACGGGGCATAATTTCAGGTATGTATTTCCCACATGTAGACAATCAAAATAGTTCATTACAACATGTGTCCGGAAATGCTTCATGACCTTCACAACATTGAAATTCACCGAAACGTTTTTCTTTCCGCAGGTCGTTGCCGTCAAAGGAGACATTAAGAGGGCACTCTGACAGTTCATTCCGAGGCAAAGGTTACATTCAGTGTTGTGTAGGCGTTAGACTGTGCGACATGTATTCAAATCAAGAGGTGGCAGAGATACACTTCATGTACGGTAAGCCTGACGGCAATGCTGCGCTGGCTCGTCGTTTGTACCAGGAGAGGTACCCACAGCGACAATGCCCAGATCGGAAGACATTTGTACGTCTCCATTTAAAATCATTGGTTTCTTCGTCTCCGGTGCCTGATTTGGAATCCCTTCGGAATCGAATTGTGGCATGTTCTGAAGACATACGCAATACTCCTGGAGTTTGGGATCGTGTTCGCAGGTCAATGAGACATCGATGTGAGGTCTGTATTCAAGCAGGAGGTGGACATTTTGAACATCTTCTGTAATGACAACGACCTGCGGAAAGAAAAACGTTCCGGTGAATTTCAATGTTGTGAAGGCCATAACTCGGAAATGAAGCGTTTCCGGACACATGTTGTAATGAACTATTTTGATTGTCTACATGTGGGAAATACATAGCTAAAATTATGCCCCGTATTTTTAAACACCCTGTATAAAGAAATAGTGCAAGGAAATTCTGAAGTCAAATATCTACTACAGAAGTCATTTCGGTAGAAGGAGATGACTCTCTAATAGCGACATGAGGGTTACCGAAAAAAGCTGAAGTACACAGAGCGAACAGACTCAGTGCATGTAACCATTGCCGGGGTGGAACACCTGTCCTCTTTCACTAGCTGACTGACTGAGCTACAATCAGAGAAAGGTAAGTAGTCCCGAAAGTAGCCTTTTTGTTTTCTTAAAATACTTCAGGATGAATTTGTATACAAAACTCTCTTACTTCCTTACAAACTGCTCTTAGACATTCCGGAGGTTCATTACCGCCCTCACATAAGTCCGCCATCGGTCTCTAACCTAAGCAAGATTAATCCAGTCCCTACCATCATATCCCACATCCCTCTAATCCATTTTAATATTATCTTCCCATCAACGTCTCGGCCTCCACAAAGGTACTATTACCTCAAGTCTCCCAATTAATATTCTACACACATTGCTCTATTCACCCATACGTGCTACATGCCCTGCCCATCTCAAACGTCTGGATTTAATGTTCCTAATTATGTCAGGTGAAGAATACAATGCGTGCAGTTCTGCGTTGTGTAACTTTCTCCATTGTCCTGTAACTTCATCCCTCTTAGCACGAAATACTTTCCTAAGAACCTTATTCTCGAACACCCTTAACACCTGTCTCTCTCTCAAAGGGAGAGTCCAAGTTTCACAACCATAGGTGCAGAACAATCGGTAATATAATAATATATTGTTTTATAAATTCTTTCAGCTTTTTCGACAGCAGACTGGATGATAAAAGCTTCTCAACCAAACAACAGGCATAATCCCATTTTTACTCTGCGGTTAATTTTCTCTCGAGTGTCATTTATATTTGTTATTGTTGTTCCCATGTATTTGAATTTTTCCACCTTTTCAAAGGATAAATTTCCAAATTTTTGTATTTTCATTTCGTACTATTTTTTTAGTTGGTTATTTAACAACGCTGTATCAACTACTTCGCACTATATTCTGGTTACGAGACATAATCATATACGTCTTTGTCTTTTCGGGATTTACTTTCAAACCGATCTCTTTACTTGCTTCCAGTAAAATTCCCGTGTTTTCCCTAATCGTTTGTGGGTTTTCTCCTAGCATATTCACCTCATAAAGAAGCAACAGAAATAATTCGTTCAATTCCAAACCTTCTCAGTTTCCCTTGACTTTCCAGATGGCATATTCTAGAGCAAAGTTAAAACGTTTAGGGGATAGTGCATCTCCTTGCTTTAATCCGCAGTGAATTCGTCAGACAGAAACTGAAATATACGGACTCTGCTGTACGTTTCACTGAGACACATTTTAATTAATCGAACTAGTTTCTTGGGAATACCAAATTCAATAAGAATATTACATAAAACTTCTCTCCTAACCGAGTCATATATCTTTATCAAACTATGAATGGCTGATGTATTGTACTCCCATTTTTCTCCATTATCTGTCGAATTAAAAAAACTGATCAATAGTCGATCTATTACGCTTAAAACCACACTGATGATCCCCAATAATTTCATCTACATATGGAGTTAATCTTCTCAAAGTTTTGTACGACGTCAATAAAAGTGACATTTTTCGAAAGTTACAGTTAGTCTTTCTCCTTTATTAAAAATAGATACAATTATGGACTCCTTCCAATGTTCTGGTACAATAATTTCCTTTTCCCAATTAACAAATACCAACTTATAAATTTCGTTAGATAATACGCTTCCACCCTCTTCTATTAATTCTGCTGGAATTTGATCGATACCTGAAGATTTGCACTTTTTCAGATTTTCTATCGGAATTTCGACTTCTGGGTTCGGGTATAAAAGGTTCGGCAGCTTTTATTTGAGGATCGTCCCGATCATTTCTACTTGACCTATGTACATTTAGTAGTTGCCCAAAATAATTTTTCCATGTGTTCCAGCAAGTCACCATTCTCATCCTTGATCGTGTTTACCCTTGCCTGATATTCTTTCTTAAATTATTTTATCCCCTTATATAAATCTCTATTGTTTTTATTCTTACTATTTGTTTCTACTTCATTCAGTTGAAAATATCATAGCACACCTGAAATAAAAATAATTGTTGGAGGGTAATCACTTTGGCGCCTTTACTAATCTGTAATAGTAATATGGGTTACAAGAGCGGTATGTTGATGTTTTCGTGTTCGAGGAAAAGATTGAAAAAGCGAAACGTACTTGAGCTATTTTAATTTCCGAGAACATGAAAACAAACATACCGCTCGTGTATCGTACATTATTTTGTGCGAAGATCGTTTATTACATACCTGAAAGACGAATTTCTAATTAGTTGCAATGAAATCTCCATCTTGGTTTCTGTTCAATGACGGCAAATTTTAAAAACTAAAATATCTATCTTCAATATTGTTGCTATAAAATGTTTTCTGTATTTACTATATTCCAGCAGGCCGTGATATACGTCTGTCTTTCCCCCCCCCCAGTCTATAAATGCGAACTTAAAACAAACGGTAAGGTTATGTAATAATTTATTTTTCATTTTAATATTTTAACAATATTATTTATATAACATATTGCAGTAATCACATCGGCATCTGGAATCTTGTTGATTTTTTCACGGCTTCCTTAATGTCACTTGCATTACAAATGCAGTAACTTTTGTGGTGTTGTAGAGTTTACTTAATTTTTGTAAATATTTAAAAACAATAATTAAGATTGCAATTTAGGTGAAATTGCAGTGGTAAGTTTCCAATTTATAATTATTACTATGTTAAACGTGTCTAAAAATAATAAGTTAAAAGCCTAAAGCAGTGAAATGAATATGGCGCTTAAGCGGTAAGAAGAGAGAAATTGTTATGTGTGTTACGTTGGGAATACTGAATGTGGTATTTCACACTTACCGCGTATTGGTTGTGTGCGGAAAGCAAGCAAATACGATCTCGCACAAAATATATATACAGTAATTTGTTTACCTACTAATATCACTCACATCGAGTAAGAATACAATAAAGTAAACATGGTACATAACATTTCACTACCGAAAAGTAAAGTGAGATTCACATTCATTGTGTTTATTACCTTCTGTAAATGTATAACACAAGTTGAAGCCACGAGTTTGGCTTGCAGTCCACAGAAATTGCTTACAGAGTCAACACAGATCTCACATAGTTCAAACTTTTTTCATTAGGAAAAGTGGTCGCAATGGTTACTTTTCTTAAAAGTACAGACCTCTCATAATGGCCCCATGGAACATGACGAGTATTGTTGTACTTGTTTCAATTTGCATAAATCTATGAGGCACTTATTTAATAATGCCTCGGTACATTATCGTTGCTTTAGATTAGTGTTGAATGCTACTGGCATAATTTTCGGTACAGAGAGTGGAGGGTAGACTAAATATCCACCAAGGGAATTGCTGACCCTCATCCCTAAAAGGTACATAGTACATAGGTCAGATTAACGTAATGGCCGTGCAGGAGGTCCTGGTAGATTAATGGCTGACGTGAGGCTATCTGTAACCTTTACAAAAGACACAGACGTGGCAGTGCACGTTATATTTCTATTTATATGCATAAAAACCGTGGCTCATGGTTACCGGATTGTTCCTGTTAATAGAAAGAGGAAGTGGCTTTATGCTTGCATTGCACTCGTTTAAAAGTTAATATTTTACGAAAGGATAAAAATAAGAATTTCGTGCACTTAAATACTTGTGCAATCAGAATTGAATATTACACACAGAAATACGATAACAATCAATCTCAGAGATACATTAACATGTAGTAGGGGAGAGTCGGGTAGTATCGGACATCGGGTAATATCGGACAGTGCGTTTCTTTCATCTACCACCATATGCTAGTACCTGAATGACATGGTTACGTTCCTCTATGCGACATCACAGAAACGTAACCATGTCAATCAGGTACTATCATCGTGTGGTAGATGAAAGAAACTCACTGTCCGATATTACCCGATGTCCGATACTACCCGACTCTACCCTAATATTTTTATACAATGTTATAAAAAAGTTATTTATGGTACTTTTGAGGTAAGTACATCTTATTGAACCGAGTGGGAAGATTTAAGCACGTGTACTAGGTAGGTCATGATGTAGGAGGCCATGATTAGTGAAGAATGGTATCTAAGGCATTGGATAAATAACAAATTATAATCTATACTAATAATAAATCTGTAGCCGAAATTTTTCTGGTAATTTTCGATTTTCCAAAAATAATTGGTCCTAACATATACAATTAACCGCCGTGAAACAGAAAATCGCTTTTTTGAAATTTTTGTTTGTATGTATGTCTGTCTGTCTGTACGTTTGTTACCTTTTCACGCGATAATGGCTGAACGGATTTCGATGAAAACTGGAATATAAATTAAGTTCGTTGCAACTTAGATTATAGGCTATATGACATTCAAAATACGTTATTTAAAAGGGGGTTATAAGGAGGCCTGAATTAAATAAATCGAAATATCTCGCTTATTATTGATTTTTGTGAAATATGTTACATAACAAAAGTTTCTTTAAACATGATTTCTGATTAGTTTTATTCCCTGAAAAATTTTGATAGGACTGATATTTAATGAGATAAATGAGTTTTAAAATTAAAATAACTGCCATCTAAGGCGGTGTATTGAAATAAAAAACAAATGACTTCGTCTATAAGGGGCCTTGGACACAACAATCGAAAGCTATGAAACATAGCCTACAGACAATGTTTCTGTGTTTGTAAGAAGTAATATCAGAAGCTAAATTAACCGATTTGTATAATTAATTATTATTTCACCATTGGAAATTGTAGTTTCTCTAGATGGACATAATGCAATAATGTTATTACAGTAACTTGTGAGTGAATTGAGGACAGGTAAGATTAAAATAGCTTCTTTTGCACAGAAAACTTGATAGGTTATTCTGTATATTCATTTCCTGTATTTCTTATAATAATGTTTATGAACATATTCATTTTTATCTCAGAGAATTAACGAACAACGAGAGTGTATTGATTTAGTATGCAGTAATAGTAGGTTAGCTTAGCAATCCATTATTTTATAATTCAAATTTTAACTATGCTCAATTGAATCGTGTTAAAATACATAAAATACATATGCATTAAATGCAATGCAAAAAAATTGGGTAATGAGCCAAGCAGATTATGTTGCGCTGTTGCAAAAGTTGTTCTTCCTGAGATTCAAGAGCTCCCACAACGAATTAAAAACTTTCTAATTCGAGTACATCCGTTATCAACACACTTTTTCATAATATAATATAATATAAACATAATAATAAATCTGTAGCCAAAATTTTTCTATTAATTTTCGCTTTTCCAAAAATAATTGGTAATAACAATTAAGAAACATGTTAAAGGAATTGTCATTGCACCAAATGAGTGTCTCTGGATCAAAATGATCGCATTTTAATATTTTAAATAGAATTTAAATTAAGTAACATATTAAACGATTTATCCTTCTATCAAACACGAATGTTCCCTGGATCAAATGTCCTATTTTAATTATGCAATTACTTTATATTTATTTCTAACGGGTGCAGCGGAGCGCACGGGTACGGCTAGTTAATCATATAATTTTAATATATATATATATATATATATTTTTTTTTTTTTTCATTTTGAACGTGTATTTTCGTCTTTTTGAAGTTTCAGGGATTATTTAGAAGTGTTCACGGGACTATTGTGATTAAAATAATTTCACATTTTACTTCTGTAAACTTAAGAGGAATATTAAAACGCAATTTACCATCGTGTCTGTTTAGCTCAGTTGAATAACGGGTGTTGTTTTAAAATTTTAAAATCCTATAAACCAAACTTCGCAGGTTCAAGTCTCCTCGCATCCCAAAAGGTAAATTCTTACAAAATTAAAAAAAAATACATATTAGATATGGATGCAATGCACAAATTACGACGTAGCAGATAGAGAAAAGAGAAGGAGATTGAGTGTATGTATATTTAAGAAATGGTAATAAAGAAGTAGAGGTAGTGACATCTAGTAACTAATATATTAACTTCTTGAGTAATAGTTGAATGGAAAAGTATACGTGTAGGAAAATACTCGTGTATCGTACATTATTTTGTGCGAATATCGTTTATTACATACCTGAAAGACGAATTTCTAATTAGTTGCAATGAAATCTCCATGTTGGTTTCTGTTTAATGACGCCAACTTCGGAACACCAAAATATCTTTCTTGCTATAAAATGTTTTCTGGGTTTACTACACTCCAGCAGGCCGTGATATACGTCTGTCTTTCCCCCCCCCCCCAGTCTATAAATGCGAACTTAAAACAAACGGTAAGGTTATGTAATGATTTATTTTTCATTTTAATATTTTAAAAATATTATTTATATAACATATTGCAGTAATAACATCGGCATCTGGAATCTTATTGATTTTTTCACGTCTTCCTTAATGTTACTTGTATCAGGAATGCAATAAGTTTCGTGGAGTAGTAGATTTTACTTAATTTTTGCAAATATTTAAAAACAATAATTAACATTGCAATTTAGGTGAAATTGCAGTGGTAAGTTTCCAATTTATAATTATTACTATGTTCAACGTCTCTAAAAATAATATGTTAAAAGCCTAAAGCAGTAAAATGAATGTCGCGCTTAAGCGGTAAGAAGAGGGAAATTGTTATGTGTGTTACGTTGGGAATACTGAATGTGGTATTTCACACTTACCGCGTATTAGTTCTGTGCGGAAAACAAGCAAATACGCACGATCTCGCACAAAAGTAATATTGAATAAAAGCCTATTTACAAACGCAAAAATATTTAGTAAAGGCATGTTATGGTCATGGATAAACAAAAGGATTCGATGATAAATTCGTATGTTTATATATTATCTTATTTATAAATTAATTCATTAACGTTATTTAGTAATGTACTCATTTACATCAATTTCCGATTCATGTATTTATCCATTATCTAATTCATAAAGTCATTCATTTAATGTATTTATCCGTTCAGTGTTTATTCATAAAATTGTGACTCCGTTCCTTCACTGATCCATTCATACATTTCATTGTTTATCTGCTCGTGTTCTTCATGAATATTTGACTCCGTTTCTTCACTTCATACATTGAAATGAAGAGTGTAATCCCAAAACGCGTTAAGTCCATTTTCATTTAAAAAAATGGGCTAGTTATTTTTTTACGGACTGAGCGAGTTTTCAAGTGACATGCACAATAACACAACCTTGTAGACAATGTTTGGCGTTGTTTTGGAAGAAAAGAAGCTTATAATGTAATGATAGACGTCTCAAACTTAATCACACAGCTTTATGTATTAATCATAAAAACGACCATATGGACTGAGCGAGTTTTGGGATTACACTCTTCAATTATTGATCCATTATCTTAATTACTAATTAATTAATTTTGTCCGTTCAGTTGTTTATTCATGGATTTGTGACTCCCTTTCTTCATGACCCACTGATATATTCAATAGATTATCCATTATCTTAATTACATATTAATTCATTATAACATTCAATAACGTATTTATCTGTTAAATGTTTAATCATGAATTAGTAACTTCGCTTCTTCACTAATCCACTAATATATTTAACTGTTTATCCATTATTAATGGCATCACATTGATTAAAAATTGCTTTGATCCCAACCTACTCGTCTCAAATCATTCTAATACTAAGGCTGTACTATTTTCGTTAAGATCTGTCGGTTTGAAATCTCCTAATTCGCTCTTCTACTTAAAATCCATTTAAGTCAAGAACTTTTTTTTTCGTTATAAACATTTGAGAAAAAAGCGAATATTTGTATGTTCTTATATCAAAATTAATACTAAATGCTGTTTTAGAGTTTTTCAATGCACGGACATTTACATGCACTGTACAATGTAGGGTAAACATTGGTAATTTCGTGGCAGTGGTTATTTCGTGATACTTTTTCTTTGTTATTTTTGAAGATTTGGAGATTTATCCTTCGAAGAGGTGGAAAAATTCAAATATCTTGGAGCAACAGTAACAAATATAAATGGCACTCGGGAGGAAATTAAACGCAGAATAAATATGGGAAATGCCTGTTATTATTCGGTTGAGAAGCTTCTATCATCCAGTCTGCTGTCAAAAAATCTGAAAGTTAGAATTTATAAAACAGTTATATTACCGGTTGTTCTGTATGGTTGTGAAACTTGGACTCTCACTCTGAGAGAGGAACATAGGTTAAGGGTGTTTGAGAATAAGGTGCTTAGGAAAATATTTGGGGCTAATCGGGATGAAGTTACAGGAGAATTGAGAAAGTTACACAACACAGAACTGCACGCATTGTATACTTCACCTGACATAATTAGGAACTTAAAATCCAGACGTTTGAGATGGGCAGGGCATGTAGCACGTATAGGCGAATCCAGAAATGCATATAGAGTGTTAGTTGGGAGACCGGAGGGAAGAAGACCTTTAGGGAGGCCGAGACGTAGATGGGAGGGTAATATTAAAATGGATTTGAGGGAGGTGGGGTATGATGATAGAGACTGGATTAATCTTGCACAGGATAGGGACCGATGGCGGGCTTATGTGAGGGCGGCAATGAACCTTCGGGTTCCTTAAAAGCCATTTGTAAGTAAGTAAGTAAGTATTTTTGAACTAACCAATGGTGTTACGAGATCCAAATTTCCGCCAAGGGATTGCATATGTTGTCCAGATTCCAGAAACATACAGCTAAGCTTTGTGTGACTATTGTAGTTGCTTCAGTGAGCTTTTATGTTTGGAGAGAGCAAGTTTGCGTCGACGTCTCAGGCATACAAATTTTGTGGATGTTTGTAATTACATTACAGGCTTATTACTAAAGGTAAGCATATGATATTTGGTACAAAGATTTATTGTATCTTCATGAAATTTTAGGAAATGTTTTTGGAATTTTAGATACATCTGTAGTCGCCATATAGGCTTAGCTTTACTGATAGAAATCTTAGCAGTTTGAGACGAAATTTTGTTGAGCATTAAGAGTTACAATTTTTAAAATAGTATAAAATGTATTACAATAGGAATTTTAGAAATCTGAAGACAAGATGTGAGAATAAAGAAGAAAACGGACATGCAATGGGTTCAGTGTAGCTTCTGTTTGATTTGTTATCATGATAAGTGTCAATGATAAGTGCTAGATGACTTGCAAGAATTGTGACAGAAGATGGAACATGGCTCCACCATTTTGGACCGGAGACAGAGGCAGACAATGGAGTGGCATCATGCAAATTCACCAAAGAAATAGAAATTCAAAAGTACACCTTCGGTAGGAAACGTTATGGCTACTGTGTTTTTCGATTCACAAGGACTCTTGCTTGTGGACATCATGCCACACGAAACCACCATTAATTCTGACGGGTATGTTGCAACTCTCAAGAAACTTCAAGTTCGACTGAGTCGTGTTCGACGACATCCGGAGAAGCAGGATGTTCTGCTATTGCACGACAACTTACAGCCATATGTCAGTCACAAGACCACAGACCAGATCAGAAAATTTTGATAGACAACACTGAAATAACCGCCTTACAGTCCTGAACTGGCATCGTGCGATTACCATCTCTTTGGTAAACTGAAGGACCCCTTCTCGGAACGAGGTTAGAAGATGACTCCCTTGTGCACGCTGCTAAAGAGTGGCTCAGACGTGTTGGTCCAGACTTTTACCGTGCTGGTCTACAGGCCCTCGTTCCTAGGTTACGTAAGGCAGTTGAAAGGGACAGGGATTATGTGGAAAAGTGACATTTTGTTCCTTAAGGATGCATCTACAATCTGTGAAAATAGCAAAGCTGTAGGATAAAAATATAATTTATAAACAATATTTATGCATTACTTTTGGAGTTACCCTAGTAATATAGGCTATAGTAAAGTCCGTAATAAAAATGTTCACCCTTTCAGGGCAAAGAAGATCCCTTTTCAATTTCAATTTTTACTTTGATTTCATTCTTATTATGTGTTGATATGTATTCCTATGTTTTCTTGCTATGAATATTAGACGGAATTACTATGTTTCAAGTCTTGTAACAATAAATGAGAATTTCATTTGACTTTAATGAATTTTTCCACAATTCTTCTACCTCTCACGAAATTATCAATGCAATATCACGAAATTACCAAAGTTATCACGAAATAACCAACCTTTCAGCTTAAGTTGCAAAGTGGTTTTTGGCACATATTCAAGAACGTATCCAATCTTTTATGTCTCCAGATTTGTACAGCAAATTATAGTCTTTTAGATGAAAAAATCGGAATAAGGATATATTTACACATTTGCATTTTAAATTAGTTTTCATGAAATTATCACGAAATTATCAATGTTTACCCTATGTTATAAAAAGAAGAAGAGCGTATGACTGATTTCTTAACCACGTGGAATTAAAAAAAACATAATAATAATAATAATAATAATAATAATAATAATAATAATAATAAATTATTATTAAAGTTCTTTTTATCGATGACAAGCTCATCTGTTCCCATTATCTTCTCTTTGCCGATGATTTAAAAATATTTAGGAAAATTAATAGTCTTGCTGATCGTCATTTACTTCAAAATGATGTACATGCCATTCAACGTTGGTCTGATTATAACGGTATGAAAATAAATATTTCTAAAACATGCGTTATCTCTTTCTCTAGGAAGACAACTACATTGAAGTTCAACTATTCGCTATCGAATGCCGCCATAATCAGGAAGGACTGTATAAAGGATCTCGGTATATATCTTGATTCTAAATCGTACTTTCATGACCATGTTGATCACTTATTTAATCATTCACTAAGAATGCTTGGTCTCATTAGGTCTATTATTTATTCCTTTTCCTCTCCTGATACACTACTTACATTATATTATGCTTTAGTAAGATCTAAGTTAGAATATGCATCTGTTGCGTGGAACTCTATTACTTCTACTGATTCAGCTAAACTAGAAAATATCCAAAGAAAATTCATTTCTCTTTGTGCGTTCACATTTGTACCCAACTCCTCTTCTTTAAATTATTTACTATCTAGTAAATATTTTTAACTGTACCAGTCTGTATTCGAGACGTCAGGATATCGATTACACTTTCTTTAATAATGCTATTAATGGTGTCACTGATTGTGATTCTTTTATACGTAACACCTACCTTAGAATTCCCGTGAAAGGTTTTCGTGGTCAAAGAATTTTCTTCACTAAATTATTTAAATCCCTTTCTCCAACAGCCAGGTGTATTAAAAGTGCTAATTTGCAAGATCTGATTTGATTTTACTTATGCTTGATATATCCTTACTATATTATTATAGTTAGATATTGCCATTTATTTTGTTGCATTTGGGTATGGTTAATGTTGACCATTATATTGACTGTATTTCATCTCACTGCCATTTTCTGTCATTCATTCTCATAATCATTTGTTCTGTTTTTTTTTTATTTTGTGCTAAACTGTAATTGGCTTTGTGCTGTTGTTTTGCACATTAATATTCGAAATAAATAAATAATAATAATATTATTATTATTATTATTATTATTATTATCATCTCAATTACAAATTATATTAATTATAAATTAGTTCATTACATAATTCAGTGATCTGCCTTTGTTTGTTCAGTGTTTATTCTCGATTTGTGACAGTTTCTTCACTGACTCACTCATACATTAAACTATTTATTCATTATTTCATTTATAAATTAATTCACTATATAGTTCGGTCATGTACCTGTTTATTCATCTAATTGTGACTCCATTTCATTGCTGATCCACTCATTTTTTGGATCGCTCATACATAAATTGACTTATTTCCATAAATAGGCCACATCAATTTTCTATTCTTCCGTACTGGCATCTGTACCATACTTCACTCACCCATTTAATTTAATCTTTTGCTAATAAATCAATATCATAAACTAATCAATTATTTTAAAGCATTGAATCCATTTCCATTAGCACAACAAACCTCCAGGGATTATGATAATATTTTCCAATAATTCATACATAATCCGAATTTTCCTGTGTAGAGGAATGGACTCTCATTGTTAAGTTTATCGGATATGATGTAAGAGTTTCTATGGCAACCGGAGTCTAATTTCTGTTCCACACATTCATTTCAGCTTCTGTATTAGTGGAGGTCGAATGTGCAAGTTACACGTCAAAGCAGGCAATCGCCTTCAAGTCTGGATCAGCAGGAAAATTCGCCCACCAGTTGAGCTACGCGGTAGCGCATATCTGATGTTATGGAAATCTGTCTTTGAGAAGGGATGAAGAAAACAGACACGTGTAAAACACCAAAATAAATACTGTAGGAGTCCCTCTATCTTGCAAACAACCTGCTGAAATGTGCAGTACACACTGGCAGGGTAAGTTTCGTACCTTCATGAAATAAAGGAATCTTTCAAACCTCATAAAGATACAATTGTGTTACTGCAATGGTTTCTACTACAGGGACATCATTTTATTTTTACCAACATTTTTAATATTAACTTGCCTATACCTCAGGATCAACGCCGTTTGCTACCCCCTTCCACGACTGGAGTTCGATGATACTGGCGGAATATACAAACAAATCACTTTACTAGGTATAGGAGGAAAGAAAAGTAGTTCATCCATTTACGTAAACTAGGAAATATGGCGAAATTGAGTTTGATAATTTTCATTAGGTTTTGTTTAATCAAGATACAGTACAGCGTTAACAATAAGTGTTTTTACTCACGAACTGAGTTATCCATGTGGACGTATTCATTATGCAGTGTATATTATACTGTCTACAGCACATTAGCGTACAATATAGAGAATGAAGCTAAATTGAAAAATAATCATAATATAAATATTTAAACACATTTTTGAAAATGGTGGCCGTTCATTTCGATACAAGCTTCAGTTCTTTTGTGCATATGGTGGCACTATAGACTATTGCATCTAATTCCAATTACCGGTTTCGTCGTTCATACTTAGTAACTCATGTTGAAATAATTCTGTACCTACTGTACTCTACTGGGTGTTCATTTCAAAGTGTGTCATGACGTCACTGTTGTGAGTCAACGATTTGAAGCGAGTTTCAGCTTTTATGTCAGAGAAGTTGCCTATATTTAAGGCGTTCAATCCGAACATGAGAACGTGTACGGTATAACTTGAACGTCGTAGCAACAGATGGCGGTCTGTACGGTCTGTGTGCTACCATAACCTCTTTCGAACTGTGTTTTGCTCGAGCAAGTCGTACGCAGGGTATTTGTTATCATCGGTTGCGTACGGCAACATTCCACAATACAAATCAAATGCGCCGTGTCCATATTGACCGTCGAAGTTAATGTCAACAAATACGTAAGTAATCGTTTTGACTCTCTCCCCATATCCCGACTGTAAGAAAAAAACTCACCTCAGTAGACTACGTGTTTCTAAACATTTCACATTCCTGCCACTACCAGCGTTACCGTACGTATCTGTAAGTACTCTTCAGAATGAACGCCGTACTTGCTAGGCAACTTTTCTGCCACATAGGTAATTCGCCTTTGAGGAAGTGTAGGAAGATTGAATTCTCTAGGCTCATCGACTAGTCATATGACGGCATACAGCGAGCCATGACACACTTTGAACTGAACACCCAGTATAAAAGAGTACCTTACGTACTGTAAATTCAGTCTTCACTTCAGCCCGACCCGCACAGATAAAATTACTCAGACATGCTATCTACTGTCCGTCCAGGATCGTAGAAAGGGGGGGAATGACGTGATAGTTAATTACTTAACGAGGCCCTTTTATTTAAGTTATTTTAAACAGTTGCATAATATTATGTAGACGTCCAATTAATTCCTAACAGAAATTAATGTTTTAAGAAAAGAGCTAAGAAAGCCCAGCCACTAGTCTTTACAGTGGAGCGAGCAGAAGCAGGTGGGGGAAATCGGGATGCGACGTAGGGAAACGGACGACAGTCCTGTACGAAAATATGATTCAATATTGGAAGTTTTCGTCACTGGAGTACGCGAACATATTTCTAAAACGTACTATAATCACTAACTCAGTACTGCGGCCTTGGTTCTGTGTGGAGGACAGTTGGAGCTTCGTTAGTAGAAGGGGTGGGAGTGAAGTACATTCAAAAACTCAGGTACAATAAAAGTTGAAGTAAAAATAAAATGATGTCCCTGTACTACACCACACATATGACATACTTTTTTAAATATTAGCTGTTATCTCCGTTTCCACTACCATTACAGGCGTCAGGCGATTCAAGTCGTACTTGAGGAATACAACATGTGAATCTCAACGGCACGCGCTGGCTTCATTATTCATTTATTGGGTACACAAGTAAATGATGATGAAATTTATTAATAATAGATAAATTTGCTACTGTACGCAGGACATTGATTTTGTCCTGTACAAGAAAACAATTCACTTAGATGAGAGATAAATCAGCTGCTTGTCTATGCGGATGACGTGAATATGTTAGGAGAAAATCCACAATCGATTAGGGAAAACACGGGAATTTTACTGGAAGCAAGTAAAGAGATAGGTTTGGAAGTAAATCCTGAAAAGACAAAGTATATGATTATGTCTCGTGACGAGAATATTGTACGAAATGGAAATATAAAAATTTGGAAATTTATCTTTTGAAGAGATGGAGAAGTTCAAATACCTGGGAGCAAAAGTACCAAATATAAATGATACTCGGGAGGAAATTAAACGCAGAATAGATATGGGAAATGCCTGTTCTTATTCGGTTGAGAAGCTTTATCATCCAGTCTGCTGTCAAAAAATCTGAAAGTTCGAATTTATAAAACAGTTATATTACCGGTTGTTCTGTATGGTTGTGAAACTTGGACTGTCACTTTGAGAGAGGAACATAGGTTAAGAGTGTTTGAGAATAAGGTTCTTAGGAAAATATTTGGGGCTAAGAGGGATGAAGTTACAGGAGAATGGAGAAAGTTACACAACACAGAACTGCACGCATTGTATTCTTCACCTGACATAATTAGGAACATTAAATCCAGACGTTTGAGATTGGCAGGGCATGTAGCACGTATGGGCGAATCCAGAAATGCATATAGAGTGTTAGTTGGGAGGCCGGAGGGAAAAAGACCTTTAGGGAGGCCGAGACGTAGATGGGAAGATAATATTAAAATGGATTTGAGGAAGGTGGGATATGATGATAGAGAATGGATTAATCTTGCTCAGGATAGGGACCAATGACGGGCTTATGTGAGGGCGGCAATGAACCTCCGGGTTCCTTAAAAGTAAGTAAGTAAGTAACATGAAATAAATAATTCACTTAAATACATAGGGAATCAATCCACTTCATTCATCTCGCAGTCATAGAATCTTAGTGCAATTAACTGGTTTCCAATCAGTACTTGTTTGTCCCATATACGCCTCAGGCTAAATGTTATACTTCGTGATATTAATAATGCATTACATAATTTGATGCAGCAAGTGACGTTGGCCAGTAGCAGCAGGCACATCGGTCGTACGGACAGCTCTCAAACATCCCTTAAATCCCCCATAGTTTTTAAAGTTAAAATATCTATTCCCCCAGTATCAGAATCTCATCCCCAACCACACCACCCCAATCTACATTAACACCCTAGTTGTATGCATTCAAAAAAGGGAAGTTTGGATTGGTCCGTCCCTCCGTTGCTCTGAACTGACGTGTTATATACAAGCATGCCACTTCGATTTCGTTTTTATGCGGACATAGCTTGGCTATAGCGCGAGGAACACAACGATAGTTCATTCATTTCAGGCTGCTTTAACCGACAAATTGTATTTTAATTCAAATTCAATTATGCTTTCCTCCCATACTATTTACATTACATCAGTCTCTGCTCTCCTTGTCAGTGGCTGTTAAGACGCTGCCTCCATGTTACTTTCCTGAGTTCGATCTCTGTCTACAGCAAGGATGCGAACGTCCACAGTGCTGTTGCATGTGTGTGGAATCTAGACGAGAAACGAGTTATAGGTTGAACTTTCTACAAGGTTCAACTGTTTTAAACACAATGAAAAAGAAGAATAAGACTACCAGAAGACTGAATAATTAAAATTAATTCCTAATTTAATAAATTTGAATTAATAAATGTTAATTATATGTACTAACGAACAGGAAGGTGTAAATCGTTAGACTTACTACGTTTATATTCAATTCAATTCAATTTATTAAGCCATTAAACCTACAGTGACAGGCTTCGTCACAAAAAAAAAAAAACATACATTTGAAAATATACATATAATTGAAAACAGTAATTAGAATGAAAACACGAAACATTTTGAAATTCTAAAATTAATGAAAACACTTCACTCTTGTGTAATAATTGTAACTAATGTAAATAACTTTATTTATTAAAAAACAATTTCGTATGAATTTATGTTAAGAACCTCATCTACAGAGTAGAAAGGATTAATTAAAAGCCAATTATAAAATCTAGCTTTGAAACTATTGGTTGGTAACTTATAATACTGACAGGGAAGCTTATTATATAATTTGTACTAGTTTTATGTAATCTACAGTATGGGATATTAATTTGTTCACTATTTCTAATTTCATGATCATGTATATTGGCTATTAATGAGTAATTGTCTATATTTTGTTGAGTGTAAAGGACCAGGTCGTGTATATATAAATTTATGACAGTTGATATCTGTGATTGTTTGAAAAGAGGTCGACAATGTTCAAGATAGTTTGATTGACATAGAATTCTAATGGCTTTCTTTTGAAAAATCAAGATGCTCCCAATTTTGCTACCATTACCCCAGAAAATTAAGGCACACGTCATTATCGGCTGAAAGAACGAAAAGTAGGCACATCTTAAATAATTCTGAGAAACACAAGTCACTAATTTCTTTAATAAATATATAACTCTTGATAATTTTGTGCATATATTCGATATGTTTTTCCCATGTTAAACTGGAGTCTATAAAATGTCTTAGAAATTTGGTGCAGTTTTGTATGTTGTCCTTTTTTATTACATGATTTAGGGTAAAAGGTATGTTGATAGTCTTTTCTTGATTAAGCAAAAAACCATTAGATTCAAACCATAAAGCCACGTGTGATAGAATATAATTGGTTAGAGCACGTAATTCATTCAGGGTAGAGCTAGAACTAGGGCTATACGTAACTAACTACTCGTAAATTGTATTATGAGTGGTATGATAACAAATAAAAATTACATGCTACGAATGACACAAAAAATAATCATGTTTCAATTTACATTATACTGTACAAGTTGTAACAAAATACAAAATAATCATTTGTGTGTGAGCAGAAAAGAAAAAGTACATAAAATATATTTCTTCATAATTCAATGATCAGAACTGCATACATTCGCAACATATCAAAATAAAACTTCTTTCAAGGAACACTTCGAAATATTGTTGAAAGGGATTTTTTTATTTTATTAGGTTATTTTACGACGCTGTATCAACATCTAGGTTATTTAGCGTTTGAATGAGATGAAGGTGATAATGCCGGTGAAATGAGTCCGGAGCCCAGCACCGAAAGTTACCCAGCATTTGCTCGTATTCGGTTGAGGGAAAACCCCGGAAAAAACCTCAACCAAGTAACTTGCCCCGAACGGGAATCGAACCCGGACCACCTGGTTTCGCGGCCAGACGCGCACACACATGTGTGGACTGTTGAAAGCGATGTTGGCATGCATACACAAATCTCAATGAAATTCTTTTTCATGTTTTATGTCTGATTTTGATGTTGAAGTCCAGTTTTGACTATATAATTAAATATTTTTCTAATCCTTTGCTATTACACTGCTTTTGAAAGAATCAAGATCTATCTGTCCTTATATTCTTTAACAATGTGCAAGATGCAGTGTTTTTTTTTTTTAATAAGGAAATATTCCTTTCCGAACTTCTCTATAAGCTCGTTCTGAAGGGAACGCTTGGTGCTCTTATTTTCGAGATGTTCCTCAGTAGTGTGAATTATAAACCAGCGAAATTAACAGCAACACAAATATGCATGTATAAATGATCATACAAATAAATGAAAAGATATAAAATGAACTTGTTTACTCACAGGGTCTCAAGTACGTGTGGTGATTTCAAGGACACACGCCAAGCAGAATTAGAAAGGCGGTAATGTAATTTCTTACGAAACCAACTGTGTTCTCACAGTGCCTGCCCACCCCATGGGTCATGACGTCATGTATACTCCATGCGTTCCAAACTCAAGTCTCGCGAATGGGTGACTCTAGGCCAGCCGTGGCGAGAACGTGATTCGCGAGATATTGTGGCTCGCAGTGATAGCTGTGCTTTTCGCTTGCTTCTAACCTCCGCCAATCCCCACCCTCTCATTCACTGGAGTCAAACTCCGTTCCATTTGTATTTGTCTCTGACCTGCGAGTGGCATATGTCTCCCTCGAAACCATGCACGAAAGTTCCAAGTAGGATGGGAGGACGCATTTTTTTGCTGTCAATATGATGAGAATATTAAATGTATGATTTGTTCACAAGTATTACGAGGAAAACGGTTGTATAACATAAAACGGCATTATACTACATGTTACTGATGAAAAGGTTGTTATAATCATCATCATCATCATCATCTCTGTACGTCGACCCCTTTTTCAGCAGATGTACGAATAATGCGGTTAGCTCTTCAATTTGAACTCACTGATTTACTACGTGATGTCAAATGAAAGCTAGATGTAAGGACTTGACAAATGTTGAACTTTTCAAATATTTGCCAAAAAATAAACATCCGAAGCTTCGTTCTTTCGCTTGCTCTGTTGAAGCCATGTTCGCTACAACTTACGTTTGTGAAAAATTATTTTCAACAATTAAAATAGTAAAAACCAAATTTAGATCACGACTGACAGACAAATACCTTCGTGATCAACTACGACTGGCAGTAAGTGACACAATTCCTGATTTTGAAACTCTGTCGCAGAGACATTCTGAAGACAGTTAATTTTAGGTTGTGATATTGTTCATTTCTTTCTTCGTTACACGTACTAAACATTAGTTTGTAGCCTTGTACTGTATAAAATTATATTTAAGTGCTTGACGTAAGGAAAATGAAAATTAGTTAATAAGTCAGACAGTTGCTTCACTTCCCCTTCGGGTGTCCGCCTCCCACCATAGGTGCTATGCACGTTCCAGGTTACACAGTGGCTCGGCGTACGATGCATATGCATAGATACATATGAATAGATGCATATGAATAGATGCATATGCATAGATGCATATGAATAGATACATATACACAGATGCATATGAATAGATGCATATGAATAGACGCATATGAATAGATACATATGAATAGATACATATGAATAGATGCATATGAATAGATACATATGAATAGATGCATATGAATAGATGCATATGAATAGATGCATATGAATAGATACATATGAATAGATGCATATGAATAGATACATATAAATAGATACATATGAATAGATGCATTTGAATAGATACATGTGAATAGATGCATATGAATAAATGCATATGAATAGATGCATAGGAATAGATACATATGCATAGATGCATATGAATAGATGCATTAGTTTGTAGCCTTGTACTGTATAAAATTATATTTAAGTGCTTGACGTAAGGAAAATGAAAATCCGTTAATAAGTCAGACAGTTGCTTCACTTTCCCTTCGGGTGTCCGCCTCCCTCCAGGGGTGCTATGCACGTTGCACGTTACACAGTGGCTCGGCGCACGATTACATTTTCGCCACGGCTGAGTTACAGAATCAAACCAATTCTTTGATTTAGTCGACTTAATTTGGCTGGGTAGCTGTGGAGACCGTTCAAAGTCATTCATTTATTTATATTCATCGGTCATTTTAAAAGTGATGCATAAGGAAAATGAAACTACTAAAATTCTCCATGCCATTTTTGCATGAAAGGTTTGTAGAATTTTAAAATTGCCATACATGCTTCGCAGTTACAATATGAATTATGTCGAAATTTCTTAATTCTATAGCATAAACTAAGGGAGTTATTAAATTTAGCAATGCATTGCATTTATATATCCCCTTAAAATTCATTATGAAAATGGAAGTGATCAGAGGCTTAGAATGAGATACCAACTGTATTAGTTCCTATGGAAGTACCAACACGATCAGACGATTGAGGAGGAAGCTGCAAAACTCTGTTGATTTTTGTGCTTGAGTAATGAAGTTCAGTGACGGCTAATCGCTACAATTTTATTGATATATTATTTTCTTTACTCTTTCCATGTAGGCCAAGTACTTCAATTCTTTATTATTTTTTTAAAGCCAATATTATTGCAGTCTATATTATTTTGATATCTTGTATTTCACAATTAAAAGAACACCTAAAATGTTCAAGTCGCTCTACCGGGTTCTGAACTTTCCTGTTACCGAAACAATTTGTTACAGTGATTTTATGGATTTCGCTCTTAGGTAAGTAAAATTGTAATGTAGGATTGCCTACGTCAGAAACAGTACCTTGCGTACGGATTCAAGTTATAAAATTGTCTTCAGAACTTTTTATTGGGATGCAAAATTCTGCACACGGCATTCAATTTTTCTACAGAAAGCCAAACATTTATTAAATACCAACGAGATATAGGCTACGTTAAGTTTGACGTCATTCGTACAAATATTTTAATTCTTAATACAGTACATTTGTTTGCAGAAGTTTCATAATTACTACATTAACAAAAATTAATTTGTCGAATCGTGTGGGAGTCGAACACAGCGCTGCACCTGTTCATTACAGATTTTGTTACGTACGACGAAATAAATGAAATAAATACATTAGAGATGATTTCGAATAAATCGTCAGTAAGTTATGTTCTTATTTTTCATAATAAACCTCATTTAGCAGAAGATCATTGTACCCTATGGGAATCATTTGCATTGCATTAACATGCAGATTGCGTAGTTAATATGGACCCAATCCGTGTAACAGTTTAAGAGAAATTGTGGTACTTAGATAGCCAGAGAGCACATCTGAAATTATTTTTCTATACGAAGAATTCCGAAAACATGTATAGGCCTATCTCTGACCTCGTCTAATTAAAGATTTAGTCTAATAACGAGAAATTTAAATATATAAAATATAATAGTTCCGACATAAAATACACGGCACAACTGAAATATGTGCTTAAGTATAGAAAATATAATAGCACTTACTTACTGGATTTTAAGGAACCCGTAGGTTCATTGCCGCTCTCACATAAGCCCGCCATCGGTCCCTATCCTGAGCAAGATTAATCCCTTCTCTATCATCATATCCCACCTCCCTCAAATCCATGTTTATATTATCTTCCCATCTACGTCTCGGCCTCCCCAAAGATCTTTTCCCCTCCGGCCTCCCAACTAACACTCTATATGCATTTCTGGATTCGCCCATACGTGCTACATGCTCTGCACATCTCAAACGTCTGGATTTAATGTTCCTAATTATGTCAGGTGAAGAATACAATGCGTGCAGTTCTGCGTTGTGTAACTTTCTCCATTCTCCTGTAACTTCATCCCGCTTGGCCCCAAATAGTTTCCTAAGCACCTTATTCTCAAACATCCTTAATCTCTCTTCCTCTCTCAAAGTGAGAGTCCAAGTTTCACAACCATACAGAACAACCGGTAATATAACTGTTTTATAAATTCTAACTTCCAGATTTTTTGTCAGCAGACTAGATGATAAAAGCTTCTCAACCGAATAATAACAGGTATTTCCTATATTTATTCTGCGTTTAATTTCCTCCCGAGTGTCATTTATATTTGTTACTGTTGCTCGAAGATATTTGAATTTTTCCACCTCCTCGAAGGACAAATCTCCAACTTTTATAGTTCCATTTCGTACAATATTCTGATCACGAGACATAATCATATACTTAGTCTTTTCGGGATTTACCTCCAACCCTATCGCTTTACTTGCTTCAAGTAGAATTTCCGCGTTTTCCCTAATCATTTGTGGATTTTCTCCTAACATATTCAGGTCATCCGCATAGACAAAGAAGCCGATGTAACCCGTTCAATTCCAAACCCTCTGTGTTATCCTGAACTTTCCTAATGGCATATACTAGAGCGAAGTTAAAAAGTAAAGGTGATAGTGCATCTCCTTGCTTTAGCCCACAGTGATTTGGAAAAGCATCAGAAATTGGCCTATACGAACTCTGCTGTAAGTTTCACTAAGACACATTTTAATTAATCGAACTAGTTTCTTGGGAATACCAAATTCAATGAGAATATTATATAAAACTTCTCTCTTAACCGAGTCATATGCCTTTTTGAAATCTATGAATAACTGATGCACTGTACCCTTATACTCCCATTTCTTCTCCATTATCTGTCGAATACAAAAAATCTGATCAATAGTCGATCTATTACGCCTGAAACCACACTGATGATCCCCAATAATTTCATCTACATATGGAGTTAATCTTCTCAAACGGATATTCGACAAAATTTTGTACGACGTCAACAAAAGTGATATTCCTCGAAAGTTACTACAGTTAGTCTTGTCCCCCGTCTTAAAAATAGGTACGATTATGGACTCCTTCCATTGTTCTGGTACAATTTCGTTTTCCCAAATAGCAAGTACAAGTTTATAAATTTCGCTAGAGCTCTGCCAATAACTGTATTAATTTGTCAAATTTTATCTTTAATTTCATTCCTAATTTCTTTATAACGATCATCATCATCATCATCATCATCATCTTCTTCTTCTTCATCTTTTTCTTCTTCTTCTGTATTAGGTGATTTCGATTTTAGATATGCTTATCGTTTTATCTGAGAAAACTACTTGACTTCCTTACAGAACCCTTTATGCCTGTAGTATACGTATACTGCTTGGAAGATTTAGTAACAATCTTTTGTAGAACATGGAAGATGTGGCAATAGGAGGAAGAAGAATAAAGTGCGTAAGATTAGCTGATGATATGGCGATGTTAGCGGATGATAAGGCGATACTAAAGCACATGTTATTGCAGCTAAATGACAGCTGTGAACAGTTTGGAATAAAGATAAATGCACAAAAGAAGAAGACTATGGTTGTCGGAAGAAACCTAAAGAAGGTAAACGTGCGAATACGAAATAGGCAGTAGAGCAAGTGGAGAGCTTCAAATACTTGGGAACTACCATAGAGTGGATCGGGGGAAGATGCCTGACTTTTTCTTAGATTGAAAATTTTAGATAGTGTTCATTTAGTTTTGAATTTCATATTGAAATGTCAAAGTCTGGAAGGTATTTTGAAACTATACTTATGCTCGACCATGCCGAAATGTAGTAATTATACACCTGGTAGCAGATCTTTAATGCATGTCATTAAAGTACACCTACTCATTAAAGGTCAGGTCTTTCAGCCAATGACGACTCAGTTACAACTGTTCAGCCAATGACAGATCAGCTTTCTACCGTTATAAAACCGCAAGTGTCGATTATTCTCGGATATGCAATCGAAAGAGAATTAGCGTAAAGTCACGGAGGCTGGAAATCCAATACTGTCGCAGAAGGTTATGTTCTGTTACTATAATAATTAGCGTTAATTGTAAATAATATTCAAATAAATTCAATTTGTCATCTCGTTTTTCAATGTCTAATTTAATTTCAATATTATCTCTGTAGGTTCTTATGGCCTAGCAAGGTCAATGTGAACATGTGTTCCTCGGAAAAAATCAATACTTTCGCGTCTGCCAACATCTCACAACATACGGGACATTGGTCAAGGTCAGATACAAAGAAAATTAATAATATCAAGTTAGAAATATGGTCGAGCATAAAAAGTCGTATGAAACTCGACTATAATGGTAATTAAGAAGCTCGTATGAAAATTATGAAACTCGCTTGCGCTAGTTTCATAAATATCCATACTCGCTTCTTAATTACCTTCATTATAGGCTCGTTGCATAATGTACTATTTTAGTACAAAACAGAAAACATTAATTACCTTGTTTATAGATACAGGTTTTCTTCTTGCCTGCACTGTAGGCATCTTTTCCCGATAGTCGGGTAAGATGGCAAATGAAATTAACACATTTACTGATATATGTATTTTACCTGAACTTGGTTTGATACATGCAAATAGCAAAACTGAGTTAATGTAAAGCTCATGGACACTTTTTCACTCGTTTATCACTACTTAGCAACACAGTCATTGCACATATTTTCTTGGCGTGTGCAAGACTTGAGAAATCACTTCTTGCACACAATGAATTCAATCCAGTATATATTTTTGCATCAGTCTTTTTTAGGCGGCGTTTAAGGGTACGTTAAGGAATTCCGTATGCTTGCGATGCTCTAAAACAGTGCATACCCTCTGACATAACATGTTCCATCGCAAGTTGAAGACTGTCCTCAATCCACTGACTTCTATCAGAGGATCTTACGTAATGTTTACACATTCCCTGCAATAAAATAAAAAATAAAACTCTTGCAACAAGTTGTCATCTTACCCCGAAAAAAAATTATCGTCTTACCCAAGAACTGGGGTAAGATCCCTAGTTCTGTGACGCAACCTAAGATGGCGGAACAAGGTCGTTGGTTGTTAACAATACAAACTTAGAACTTTTACTACAATATCCATTACAAATGCTTGACAGTTCTCACGAATTCAACGATGTATTAAAATGTTAACATAACTTTGCAATTATTCATAGCAGAAAAATGAGCTGTTTTCTTCTTCTCACAAGAAGAACACGTGGCGAAATGAGTTAGCTTTCCCCCCCTTGACGTTCAACTGTCTCAGTGATCATGAAGACATGCGCGTAGCGTTCTCTCATGGAAGAATGTGAAACTACAAAGAAATAAGCATCTTCCCCCGATTCACTGTAAGCAGTAACATGAGCTGCTGCCAGGAAGTCAAAAGGAGGATAGCAATGGCAAAGGAAGCTTTTAATAGAGAAAGGAGCATCTTCTGCGGACCTCTGGAAAAAGAACTAAGAAGAAGACTAGTGGGGTGTTTTGTATGGCATGAGGCGTTACATGGGGCAGAAACATGGACATTACGACGAAGCGAAGAGAAACGACTAGAAGCATTAGAAATGTGGATATGGAGAAGAATGGAGTGTGTGAAGTAGACAGACAGAATAAGAAATGAAGCTGCTGGAAAGGGTGGGTGAAGAAAGAATGATGCTGAAACTGATCAGGGAGAGGAAAAGGAATTGGTTGGGTCACTGGCTGAGAAGAAACTGCCTACTGAAGGATGCACTGGAAGGAATGGTGAACGGGAGAAGGGTTCGTGGCAGAAGAAGATATCAGATGATAGACGACATTAAGATACTTACTTACTGGCTTTTAAGGAACCCGGAGGTTCATTGCCGCCCTCACATAAGCCCGCCATTGATCCCTATCCTGAGCAACATTAATCCAGTCTCTATCAACATATCCCACCTCCCTCAAATCCATTTAATATTATCTTCCCATCTACGTCTCGGCCTCCCTAAAGGTCTTTTTCCTTCCGGTCTCTATATGCATTTCTGGATTCGCCCATACGTGCTACATGCCCTGCCCATCTCAAACGTCTGGATTTAATGTTCCTAATTATGTCAGGTGCAGAATACAATGCGTGCAGTTCTGTGTTGTGTAACTTTCTCCATTCTCCTGTAACTTCATCCCTCTTAGCCCCAAATATTTTTCTAAGCACCTTATTCTCATACACCCTTAACCTATGTTCCTCTCTCAAAGTGAGAGTCCAAGTTTCACAACCATACAGAACAACCGGTGATATAACTGTTTTATAAATTCTAACTTTCAGATTTTTTGACAGCAGACTGGATGATAAAAGCTTCTCAAATGCATAATAACAGCATTTCCCATATTTATTCTGCGTTTAATTTCCTCCCGAGTGTCATTTATATTTGTTATTGTTGCTCCAAGATATTTGAACTTCTCCACCTCTTCAAAAGATAAATTTCCAATTTTTATATTTCCATTTCGTACAATATTCTCGTCACGAGACATAATCATATACTTTGTCTTTTCGGGATTTACTTCCAAACCTATCTCTTTACTTGCTTCAAGTAAAATTCCCGTGTTTTCCCTAATCGTTTGTGGATTTTCTCCTAATATATTCACGTCATCCGCATAGACAAGCAGCTGATGTAACCCGTTCAATTCCAAACCCTCTCTGTTATCCTGGAAGATACATGGATTATATGTGGAGACTAACAGGAAGGCGAAAAAATAAAAGATTGGATAAATATGGATTTGCAGTGAAAGATCTTCCCTTGAACAGAACACAATGAATGTATGTGGTATAGTGTGTAGTTATTTCCCTAAATTTTGTTATAATTGATATGTAGTTATATTCCGTATTTCTGGTGTGTATAAACCAATAATGTTATTACCTTACTTTAATTTATTTTCTTGTTTCTTGTCCTGAACATGCAGTCGAGTTCGCGGTCACTACAGGCAGGCATATCTATCGAGTTCAAATTTCTTCAATCTAAGACATAAGTTGGATGGATACATGTATTAACTTAGTTATTACCGGAGCTCGAACATGTACAGTAGGCACTCACAATAGGAAGTTAAAAATAGACACTAAAGTGATACTGATATTTTAAAATGTAGACAGTGGTCGTCAGCACTCGCTGAAATGAGTAAAGGGTAAGCGGAGCCGTCCCGTGTGCCCCGTCGTGCAACAGGGAGAGGTAGAGAACATATCCGCTAGGAACTACGAGTGCACCATAGTGCAGTGTGTTCTCCGCGGGTAAAGGCTGGTTCACAATAAACCGGGAACGAGAACCAGAATGAAAACGAGAAGCAGAGGACGTGAATGTGAAAATTTTTTATTCACAATAAACCGAGAACGTAGACGACTATGCATATCGATATGCATGTCAATAACGATATGTAAAGTCGATATTACGCATTCTGGTGTTATTTGTGTATAATTGACCAATGGCGTTCTCTCATGAGTACAAGGCAGCCAACATAAACACAGGTTAGCCAACTTCGAAATTTCAACTGAAACATTTCATTAGGTACGGTACTATAAATATTCCCGTGCATCTTATTATCACAACCTATTTTAAGTCTACCATAACGTAAAATAATTAGAGAAGAAACATTTGTAATAGAACAAAAATGAACACAACAGTAGTTATTGAATTGAAGTATGAATATGTAATATGTAATACAACCAATACAGTAGGCTAATAAAATATGATTTACTTACGATTGGTGTTCAAAGATGCAGCTATTGAAAGCCACGTATTCTCCATTTTCTCATCTTTATACGAGGCGCGCCGCTTATCGTAAACGTGAGGATTTTCCTCAACACTCGATATTAGAATCTAATCAAATAAAACTTGCTCCATGATGCACAGCACAGAACAAAATAATGCATAGGTTATGTCACGGTCTTCTTGCTACAAAATATACGACCACAAAATAGCTTTTAGATGGCAATAGAATGAATCTAGTGGGCTGTGATCGGAAACGTGACCGCCAAAGTTGAAACTTGGCCAACTCTCCGTTCCCGATCTCGGGCTCCGGCAAGCTTTTCGTTAATTGTGAATGCTCACATATACTGTAAATGTAAACATTTTAACAATTTCACCATTTTCTTTTTCGTTCCGATTTTCGTTTCCGGTTTACTGTGAACCAGCCTTAAGAGACGCTAGCCCCAGGGTTCTATGACCGCTGATATAAATTATTAATAATAATTCACTTCTTCATGTGTGCTGCATTTGGACATGAGCAGCTGCTTCCTTGTGGGGCTTCAAATGCCACTTTTTACACATCTCACCTGTGAATAAGTAAGCTCAATATATCGGTCTAAAGAATTGACTAATTTAGTTCTTAATACAATTAAATTAATATCTGTGATTGACATTCTGGGTGAAATGTACGTAGGCTACATCTACTGAGTAAATCGCACTTGACATAGGAAGATCAACTGTTTGTATACCTCATAAGTCCGATTAATGGAGTACGTCACCAGTCAGCGATGTATGCTACAGCCGGGGAAGGAACTATCCATTATCTCCTGGCTTCGTTGCCTCATGAGTGATGCCTTATTAATGTCAATAAATGAGGTTCCAAACTGTCTTCGAAAAGTTCCCTCAACAATAAGAAATAAATTAATAATCAAACACATTTTTTAAGTAAGTAACCGATACAAAGGTTCAATTTCATTATTAAAATGTATTTAACTAAATTATTAAATCATAAAAAAATATTAAACTCTGTTATCCCAGATAAGAATATAAAATTGCAGCTTAGTTTCCTCGCTTAATGCTATATGATAAAAGAGAAGGAATAATTGAATTTATTTTATTTCTAAATGGCTAGCGAAAAAAATCTAATTCTACTTGAAGCAAGTAAAGAGATAGGTTTGGAAGTAAATCCAGAAAAAACAAAGTATATGATTATGTTTCGTGACCAGAATATTGTACGAAATGGAAATATAAAAATTGGAAATTTATCTTTTGAAGAGGTGGAAAAATTCAAATACCTGGAAGCAACAGTAACAAATATAAATGACACTCTGGAGGAAATTAAACACAGAATAAATATGGGAAATGCCTGTTATTATTCGGTTGAGAAGCTTTTGTCATCCAGTCTGCTGTCAAAAAATGTGATGGTTAGAATTTATAAAACAGTTATATTACCGGTTGTTCTGTATGGTTGTGACACTTTGACTCTCACTTTGAGAGAGGAACATAGTTAATGGTGTTTGAGAATAAGGTGCTTAGGAAAATATTTGGGGCTAAGAGGGATGAAGTTACAGGAGAATGGAGAAAGTTACACAACGCAGAACGGCGCGTATTGTATTTTTCACCTGACATAATTAGGAACATTAAATCCAGACGTTTGAGATGGGCAGGGCATGTAGCACGTATGGGCGAATCCAGAAATGCATATAGAGTGTTAATTGGGAGGCCGGAGGGAAAAAGACCTTTGGGGAGGCCGAGATGTAGATAGGAAGATAATATTAAAATGGATTTGAGGGAGGTGGGATATGATGATAGAGTCTGGACTAATCTTGCTCAGGATAGGGACCAATGGTGGGCTTATGTGAGGGCGGGAATGAACCTCCGGGGTCCTTAAAAGCCAGTAAGTAAGTAAGTAAGGGAAAAATCTCCCCGCTTCTCCCATACATTCTTGCATTTTCGTACTTCAAAAATTGTAAGAAATGTAAAGACAGAAATATGTAGTACAACTTACAACAACTAATCCTTCCACTTGTGAAATTCACCAATACAAGGTGGAAGCGATATAACATGAAAATAAACGAAATAATATGTATTATACCTTTTGAGATTAAGTGTATGGTTAATTAAATAATTTCATCGAAAGTTTAAACACGCTGGCAACATCGCAATGCCCAAGATTCCGCACTGAGTCATTGATCTCATCCAACGTGAGTTGTAAACAAAAGGCTACGTATTGCAAATTCAAGCGACTGTTTCGGCCCGGGTTTTTCTCGAACAAATTTAAAACCTCCTCTTCCCTGTCAACAATTTTGTCAGTCGATATCGATCCCGTTCGCGAAATGTTGGAATTACGCTGCCCGTATCACGGATCAGCCGGCAGACAGCTATGATTACCGCATTGAAAACTGCATGGAAAGAGGGATTCCAAACGATCCAAGTCTCAAGGTCGATACACCTAAAAAGTGGGATCGGATCGACTGGATCATATTCAAATTTGCGTGAAAACGCGTATGTATTCAAAACGACCTCAATACGCTAAGCACGTGATCGATCATCATTTGTTTGATGTGTTAGCTGTTTTACAAACAGCGAGCTCAATTCCATATATTGAAAAGGTGTGTTGTAACACAAAATATTTTGTGTGTTCCTGAAAGCCATTATTACCATTCTTCATTAACAGCTAGAATATTAGTTTCCATGTGCCTTATTAAGAAAACTCATTAATGTTTATAGCTGATGCCTACAGAGTGACCAACATGTTAACATGTTGATGACAACATAACTACTTTCGAAACTTCAGCTTTCGTATTCGTTAACTTCCTTATTCAGATCGTTTTCAATACTTATTGAAAATTGCATGAAAACAGGGATCGAGGACATCGTATTCAATACGAAACTGTATTCCAATCGATCGGAATGTTCCATGAAAACATAGTAATTTTAACTAGGACTTCCATAAACACTGACGTCATTATTTATACTATTTTAACTAGCACTTTCACAAAACAGTGACTTTACTATTTACAATATTTTGACACGTATGTTTGCTATTTTCAACTAACACTTTCAAAATCACTGAATTTACTATTTACAATATTTAATATCCTGCCGGAAACAAAGTGTGCAACGGCACTGGACAAGACGACCTTGACTACCAACTCACATGGAGCGAGAACAGCTGATCAGGGTTGCCACGTCTAGTTTTGTCAGTCAGGAAACAAATTTTCAATATTTTTTATTCAATTTACACGAAAACCGTCCATTCTATCGAAATATGACGAAGGAAAAAAATATTATTTATTACATTCTCTATTGCTATTCAGATAAATTAAGATTCTATGCATAGTTAAAGTTTTAGGGGAAAAAAATTATTTCGAAAACTGTAAAATTCCCACCGACATGGTATTCGACTGTTTTGTTATACTGCAATGCTGAAGGGTTATTTCACTTCCACCCTGTATACACACCAGTAATAATGATGATGATGATGACGATAATAATAATAATAATAATAATAATAATAATAATAATAATAATAATAATAAACTTAGTAAGCTCTTTCAAACAAAATTTAAAATTATATAATACACAGTGTCCCGCTTAGAGGGATGGAGAAATAAATGCTCACCACTAAAATCAGATAATAAAATTGCAATCCTTTATGAACAGGTGTCTGAGAAAAATTTTTAAATATCTACTGGCCAATGATAATAAGTAACGAAAATTTATGGAGACTAACAGAAGAAGAACCAATAGAGATTCAAATTAAAAGACGGAAATGGAGGTGGATAGGACATACTCTGAGAAAACCTAATGAGGCCATAGAAAGACGAACATTGGAATGGAATCCCCAAGGAGCTAGGAAGGTGGGGCGACCAAGATGGACATGGAGAAGAACGGTTAATGAAGAGGTGGGAAAGTGTGGAGAGAAGTGAAGGCTACGGCAGCAAATCGTGTCCGTTAGAAGGTTCTCACGAGGCTCTATGCTCCACATAAGAAGTGAAAGGATATACTACTACTACTCCTGTTCCTACTACTGCTACTACTACCAACCAATTCTACCAACTGAGCTACCCGGGAACTCTACCAGACACCGATCCAATTTTTCCCTCTTATTCACAGACCACAAAGTGGGCTGACAACCGTCAAGCAACCAACTTCGAGTGCACACTAACTCTGTGTGACTTAAATTGTGGCCTTCTGTTAACTAACAGTGACGTGTATTATGCAAATCAAGCTTTCAGGTATAACTCCCTGTAAAGTTGATTTGAATAATTTCGAGGGAAAAATTGTTCCGGGGCCGGGAAACGTAAAGCCAAAGATCCCGAGTTCGATGCCCGGCCCCGGAACAATTTTTCCCTTGAAATTATTCTTAACCACAACTGAAAGTTCAGTGCGTGCTATGGCTAGCAAAAGAAACAGTCATTTAACTATTCTCCTTCTTCTTCTTCTTCGTAGAGGCTAGAGTCATAGGAAATGTGTATCTGGACATGTTGCAGAACTTTGTTGTCCACGAACTTCCCCCAGAATCGGTTTTTCAGCAGGATGGAACCTCGCTCCGTGATCACCAACGGGTGCGTGAGTTCTTGGATGAAGAATTCCCCGTTAGGTGGATTGTAAGACTAGGACCCCTTGCCTGGCCTCCCAGGTCACCCGATTTGACCCCTTTGGACTGTTTTTCTGGGGCTTTGTGAAGGATGCTATGTACCAAATCGGCAAAGCTAACACTTCAGAGAAACTGAGGCAACGCATCACAAGTGCAGCTGTGCTAGTGACTCCACAAATGCCACAGAACAATTGGCGGGAGGTTGAATACCGTTTAGATGTCTGCAGGGCAACTCAAGGCGCACACAGGGAGTTGCATTCAGCATTCTCTGAAACTCGGAGAGTTTTTACATCAAGTTATGTAGAAAGTTATTTTAACAAACCATTATTTACCCTTGAATTTATCACTTATTCTCGATCCCTCTAAGCGGGACACGATGTTTTATAACTAGCTCACTCCGAAATAACCAAAGCTTGTGCTCGGAGCGTTCTTGGAAGCGTAGGAGTCAACTAATATACAGGGTGGAAGTGAAATAACCCTGTAGATTGAAAGGGACGACAGGGTAAACTTAAATGAATGGAAAATATACCTTACGTTTTGTGATTAAATGCGCGGTTAATAAGAAAAGTAAGTTTGAAGTTTGAGCAGTCTGCAATATCGCTGCTAACACACTGCTCTTTCTTCTCGTGACACAGATGTAAGAGGTCAACAAACTCAGGTCTGTCTGCCTAAGGCCCGATTGTATAAACCATTTAATCTTAGATCAGAGGTTAAATTGATCCTTGTTTCAGCTGAACTTGGAATTTTGTGTTGTATAAAGTCTAATCTGAGATTAATTTGTCTCAAACTAAAGTCAACTTTGACTGAAGAAATTTCTCCGATTAAGTTAGATGATCCAAGTTCAGTTATTTCTTTTCTGTTTGAAATATACGAGTGACAGATTGTGCAAATAAAATATCCATTATTAATAATATTAATAGATATGACAGGTACATTTATATATATTTCTTTCAATTTCTTGCCTTAATACACAAACATTCTTATATTTTATAAGGCTCTATCGTGTTCAGCAGTATCAAATAACATAACCTATAATTATATTATGTTTATAACAACCATTAATTATTAATGGATATGATAGGTACATTCATAAATGTTCAATTAACTGTATTACTAAACGAAAATTGTCGTTTTATAAAGCTTTATTATGTTTAGCAGTATCAAACACCATAACATGATAACAATTTGGAGAACAGTCAACCTTCTTCTTATTGTCCGCCATTATTTACATTGCATAAAAAACCAGTGTCTCCAACAGAGTGTGCGGAAAGTCGCCAAAAAGTAGTTGTAAAGTCGCTAGATTTCTCATTATCAACAAAGAAAGATTAAATTTTGTCACTATGGGGTGCTAAAAAGGTCGCTAAATCCCTATTTAAGCAATATAAAAGTTAAAAGAAATTGTCGTTGAAAAAGAGTTAAAGTCGCTAGATTGGCTACACTGAACAAACCTGTCCGCGCATCACGTATTTCACCTGTTTATGCGATGTTGCCAAATCCTTTTCACGTGAACTTAGATTGCATTTCAACCAAGGTAATTTGATCGCAGAAAAGTTTTATACAATAGAAGAAGTGTCTGAACTCGGTTCACTTTTCGATCTTCGATCAAACTTGATCTTTAGTCAGGGAGTTTTATACAATTGGGCCTTAGTGAACTACCCTCAATCTCTATCTCTCTCTCTGGTTAAACGTTGCAATCTGGTTACATCGTTCAGTGGGTTGAAATTAGTGGGCTTTAAATTAAATTTACACGAAAATCGCTCACGTTATTAAAATACGCCAGAGCGATAAATGATTCCTTGTTAGCTTTTATATTACAAATCAAGATTCAACTGGCAGCAGTTACCGAATAAGAGGCTGTTAAACATTAGGAAACAACATTTTTTCTGGGAAATGTATGAAATGTACACGAATATGGTGTTACATACAAAATGAACTTTCGCTCAGGGTTTTTTCACTTCCACTGTGCATAGCAGGCCTGCACAAGGTTTGCGCTCTCCGAGCCGGCTCACAGCTCATGAGCGGAATGCAGATATTAGCTGCGCTCTGTATAAGGGTGGACTGGAAGAAGGGGTGATCTCGTACAAAATATACACAAAAGGAAGTACTATTACGAGTGTTTATGAAATCAATTCCCGTTCAGTGTTTGTAAAACTATCTTGGACTATTATTAATTAATAAAGAAATATTTATTTTACAGAAATAATAGAAACTCTATAGCTACTTAAATGTACATTATCATTTTGTTATATTTTTATTTATCAGTATATCAAAACGGGGTTTTATGCTGTTGGCAGCTGAAAGGAACAGTAGCCTACTGATCGTAATGAAACATCAGTTACAGATGTAGATGCCTGCCTTTATTAAAGTTGATTACAGAAAACAGTTGCTCACAAATATAAATGTTGAGCCAAACATAGCAATCATTTTCATAGCCAGCCTGTGTAGTCGTGGATATTATTGCTAATATTTAGTCTTGTAAAACTCAACCAGACTAGTAGTATTATTCAAACGATCTTTAGCCCTTAGGTCACATTGAAGATCAATAAGTTTGAGCTGTAAATCGTTAAATGTTAAATGTTATGTTCCGTCTTTTAGATTCCTCCATACTGTACTGTAGCAGTAGGTAAGCAACGTGAAACAGTTACTGAGAATAGGCCTACACACTGCACTCCACTAGATAACTGAGTGGTCGTTTCCCTCTCCTCTACCTATAGCAAGTCTATGTCATTCTGACGTATCTTCCTCTCCGTTTCGGCGAGCGGTAAACACAGCTCTCCCGCTCCGAAGGAGCGCAAGCGCTCGTTGAGCGCTGTATGTGCAGGTATGTTGTATAGTTTTTATTTTCCATTGCAGAGTTAAGGCCATCAGGCCTTCTCTTCCACTCAACCAGAATCAAATCACATACAGAAAAATACATACCATTATACAAATATTAACTTAATATTAACTTAATAATAATAATAATAATAATAATAATAATAATAATTAACAAAGTTTAAAATTCCGAACATGAAGTTTCAAGCTTAAAACCCGAATTTTATTTCACATAAAAACACATATTTTCACAAAAAAATTATCTAAATACGTATTTTCAGGAAATCTAATATAAACACATAAATCTTCGAGTTTTTTACTTAAATAATTTTTACAAGAACTTTAAAATATTTTAAAACTAAATCAATTATATCACTCAGAATTATGTTAGCTTTTTATAAGAATCCATGGTTGCTTCGTGTTTCTAAGCGCTGTGTGGTGTATCCGTGATCCAATTTTGTAATAGTATCGCCTCAAGTTCTGAGAACTGCTAGGCAGAATATCAGTGTTATTATTAGAGAATAAATTAACATGGACAAGGAGGAGAGATCTTGCAACATAATTAGGAATGTTTACTGTTGCTGAAGATGATTTCATTCCACGCTTTGTTTGAGAAACACAACGGATAAGAGCTCGGGTATGAACATTATTTAATTTAAACAAATCTCTCGCCTCTCGTTCATGCCTATGAAGTGAGGAAATACATCTTGTTGTGATTCCCCGTTATCGGACCATAAGCATAAGCTGCGTAGTGTAGACGTGATGGCGTCGCTATAAGAAGATTTTCTTCGACATTGTCAGTCAGTAGCTAGAAACATTTTTTACGTTAAGACGTGTGTATATTAGCCTCTTAAGATGCCTAAAATCAAATCGAGTTTAAGATCGCATCTACAGCAATATGTAGATGAATTAAAAACATTTTTACTATCGACGGAAAAGTGTTATTTTGCCAACCATGTGGTAAATCAGTAAGTGCAGATCAGAGCTCTCAGGTAACCCTGGCAACAAGCACATCGCCGCTGCTTCACGTGTGCATTCACGGCAAAACAGTGGATATAAAAAATGTGCAAAGTTGCTCAAGTATTGGAGGGTGTGCCTGTAGGTGAAATTGACGGTGTTTGTGTTTGTGACATTCCTCTCTTTAAATATGCACGTCTGACGTCCTGTGATGTGGAAACATCGTTTTCACAGTATAAGTCGTTGTTCAGAGATAATCGGCATGCATTAGTGATGGAGAATTTGGAGATGACCTTTGTTGTTCACTGCAATTCTCGGCCAACTACTAGCACTCAAGTGTGGTTGGTGAGTACCTAGGAACATTTTTTTTTCAAGCTAAGTAAGGTATTTTTGTCATATTTAAAAAAAATTATCTTTAGCAAATATTTTCATACCTCTTAGCACATACAAAATAAATAAGTTATATTTAATTTTTTAGCAAATAAAAATCCGCTCCCTAATCTATACTAATAATAAATCTGTAGCCGAAATTTTTCTGGTAATTTTCGATTTTCCAAAAATAATTGGTCCTAACTAACATATATAATTAACTACCCTGAAACCGAAAATCGCTTTTTTGACATTTTTGTTTGTATGTCTGTCTGTATGTTTGTTACCTTTTCACGCGATAATGGCTGAACCGATTTATATGACAATTGGAATATAAATTAAGTTCGTTGTAACTTAGATTTTAGGCTATATGGCATTCAAAATACTTTGTTTAAAGGAGGGTTATAAGGGGGCCTGAATTAAATAAATTGAAATATCTCGCTTATTATTGATTTTTGTGAAAAATGTTACATAGCAAACGTTTCTTTAAAAATGATTTCCGATAAGTTTTATTCTTTACAACATTTTGATAGGACAGATATTTGAGATAAATGAGTTTTAAAATTGAAATAACGCCATCTTAAGACGGTGCAATGAAATAACAAATGACTTCGTCTATAAGGGGCCTTGGACAATAACAATCGAAACAGGGCCTTGGACATCAACACTCGAAAGCTATTAAACATAGCCTACAGAGAATGTTTCTGTGTTTGTATGAAGTAATATCAGAAGCTAAATTAACCGATTTGTATAATTAATTATTATTTCACCATTGGAAAGTGTAGTTTCTCTAGATGGACATAATGCTATAATGTTATTACAGTAACGTCTGAGTGAATTGAGGACAGGTAAGATTAAAATAGCTTTTTATGCACATAAAATTTGATAGGCTATTTTGTACATTCGTTTTCTGTATTTCTTAAAATAATATTTATGTACACTCATTTTAATCTCAGAGAATTAACGAACAACGAGAGTGTATTGATTTAGTATGCAGTAATAGTACGTTAGCTTAGCAATCCATTATTTTATAATTCAAATTTTAACTATGCTCAATTGAATCGTGTTAAAATACATAAAATATATATGCAATAAATGCAATGCAAAAAAAATTTGGTAATGAGCGAAGCAGATTATCTTGCGCTGTTGTAAAAGTTGTTCCCTGGATCAAACGTCCTATTTTAATTATGTAATTACTTTATATTCATTTCTAACATGTGCAGCGGAGTGCACGGGTACGGCTAGTAATAATAATAATAATAATAATAGTAAATACAAATTATACCTAAAGAAAACTAATTCTGTGCATTTATAGTAAGTACATTAAAATAGTACAGCTTACAGGCCGCGATGGAATTTGTGGTGGACATAGCAGACTGTGAATCTGTTGGTTTTTATTTTTATTTTTTGGGTTATTTTATGACGCTGTATCAACATCTAGGTTATTTAGCGTCTGAAGGAAATGAAGGTGATAATGCCGGTGAAATAAGTCCGGGGGCCAGCACCGAAAGTTACCCAGCATTTGCTCGTATTGGGTTGAGGGAAAACCCCGGAGAAAACCTCAACCAGGTAACTTGCCCCGACCGGGATTCGAACCCAGGCCACCTGGTTTCGCGGCTAGACGCGCTGACCGTTACTCCACAGGTGTGGACATCTTGGTGGTAGTTAGTACGTGTTCTCGATGCTGAAAAAGGAAGACCGGGCGCTGTGGCTACTGGTCTGGAATGGGACCTGGCTGAATACGATGGCGTCAGATACACGAGTGACAATCATCCCATATTGGGCCAAACTCATGCCTAAGTGTGCTGCCCACGAAAACCAAGCCACAAGTGCCTGCCACAAGATGAAATAAAGCAAGTGCTATTCAGTTCGATGAAACATTGGATACAGGAACGTTTTACAGTTTTTATATTTTATCAGGTGTGAACGTGATGGTCAATTGAAGAAAATATGTGGTTTTGCAGATCGATACCTGGCAATGCAACAGGACGAGGGCTTTTGAACGTTTTTATGAGGCTCTAGAAAACAATAACGTGGATTAGTCAAAATGTACAGATAGGCAGACAGGCAGATGAGGTTAGATTAGGCCAGCGTTTATCAAACTATGGTCCGTAAGTATTTATAGAAAGTGAGAATAGTGACGGATTAGGTGTAAGCAGAATAGTGTGAAAGCGAAAGTGAGCGCAAAAATTAGTACTAACATTTGAATGTTGGAACAGTAATTGAATAAAAGGTCAAAGAACAAATGGGCAAATAATTCAATATGATAATTTATAGAGAAAAATTGAAATTGAGATTTTAGTGAATAGTAGTTGGAGGTAAAGGGGGTGTGAAAGTAGTATATAATATTAAATACTGTATATTAGGATTAATGAACAAATAGAGAATAGCAAATGAAATGTAGGGAAATACTGAAGGGCAGATTGGCCAAGTAACAAAAAAGGTGCATAGTCTATTTGAGAGTATGTGTGTAGACGTGTACTGCAAATAATGTGTTATTGTAATAATATGTTAATGGTGGCACCGGATACAGAAATGTGAGGTACACCATTGCATGTAAAGAAGTGCTGTGACCAAATATATATCATATCATATATCAAACTATGGTCCGTGGACCATCTGTGGTCCTCGAGGTCTGCCCTTATGGTCCTTCAAAAAAGACAGAAGGAAAAATAAAATTCAAACGAATTGCGTATCACACTATAGCTGAAAATCTCACAGTTTCGAAATGACACATGACAATCGATTTTTAGTAGGTTATTTTACGACGCTTTATCAACATCTTAGGTTATTTAGCGTCTGAATGTGATGAAGGTGATAATGCCGGTGAAATGAGTCCGGGGTCCAGCACCGAAAGTTACCCAGCATTTGCTCGTATTGGGTTGAAGGAAAACCCCGGAAAAAACTTCAACCAGGTAACTTGCCCCGACCGGGAATCGAACCCGGGCCACCTGGTTTCGCGTTCAGACGCGCTCACCGTTACTCCAGAGATATGGACCATAGCAATCGAATTTCACTTTTTCTCCCAGTACTGCATTTTTATGAAATTTATTACCCTACCCGTCTATCGACTTCCCATTCTACTCTCAGCAACAAAAGAGGGATTTAAAACACTATACACGTGGTGTTTCTCGACATATTTTCCCTGCACATCTGGCGCCGTGCCTGTAACCCAGCCAGGGACCACCCGAATTCATAACAGAGGACCAAATTACCGAACCTTAATTCAATTTTAAAATATAAGTATACTGGCATTAAAATATGCTACGAAAATGATAAATTTGCTTTCGAAAGAAACAAGAGTAAGGTGGTCTGCGGAACTGTTCTTACTTTAAAAAGGTTGAGAAACGCTGGATTAGACAGATTAACTAGAATAGATGAGGTAGATTGCGTTGTATGGATCAGATAGATTACATAGATCAGATAGATTATATAGACAGACCATATAGATTAAATAGATAGGTCAGATTCGATAGATTAAATTAGGTAGATCAGATTCGATGGATAAGATCAAATCAGATGAGGTAAGATCAGGTCGAGTCAGATTTGAATTGACGGACGAAAGTAATGACTGACGGGACGGGACGGGACGGGACGGGACGGGACGGATGAGACAGGACAGAAGATAGACAGACAGAGAGATACAAAAAACACACGGCTATATTTGTATCTAAGTGTACACGTATTTTTAATGTCGATATTTTAACAACGTTGTATCAACTACCAGTTTATTTAGCGCCTATGCAAGATGGTGCTTGGTGAGATTACTGCGAGGATTCAGCATATCATTACCTGACATTCGCCTTACAGACGGCAAATGCTCGAAATAAACGGAACTGTGTATTGAACTCAAGCCTGAATGAATCCGCGGGCGCCAGGCCAGGTGATCGACAAGGTGTATCGTGTGTGATTGCACCGGGATAGAAAATCAGTGGTGTGTAAATTGTAGGCTGGCGTCAAGATCGTAGAGTTGGACGAAAAATGATATCAAACACAGTATTTTTAAGTGGATATCCAGTCTCCTTTTCTTCATTGCTTTTTGTAAAAAAAAAAAAAGTATTAGCTAAGTATGAAATTAGTAACATATTTATCTTACAAAATATGATCTCGCATCACAAAATAACAAGTACCCTATTTTAAAAGAATTTTATGTTCAACATCTATCTGTTTGTACTACATAAAATCTAAACTATGTTTTTCCACCAATTTCGACATAATAATAATAATAATAATAATAATAATAATAATAATAATAATAATAATAATAATAATAATAATAATAATAATTTATTTTAGCTGGCACAGTTAAGGCCTTAAGGCCTTCTCTTCCACTCAACCAGCAAAAAGTATACATATGTATGAACTTACGAGCTACAAACAACACAAACAACACAACAATTTGATTTAGGTAAGAGTGACATGTATATAAGAGTTATTTATGAATTAAACAGCAAAATACTATGAACTATTAATTAAACAATGAAATACAAACTGTACAGCAGAATTAAGCTAAAATACATACGATTTTAATATATTTAAAAAAAATTTAGATAATAGAAAGATATCATCTAGTCTGCTGTCAAAAAAATCCCAAAGTTAGAATTTATAAAACAGTTATATTACCGGTTGTTCTTTATGGTTGTGAAACTTGGACTCTCACTTTGAGAGAGGAACATAGGTTAAGGGTGTTTGAGAATAAGGTGCTTAGGAAAATATTTGGGGCTAAGAGGGATGAAGTTACAGGAGAATGGAGAAAGTTACACAACGCAGAACTACACGCATTGTATTCTTCACCTGACATAATTAGGAACATTAAATCCAGACGTTTGAGATGGGGAGGACATGTAGCACGTATGGGCGAATCCAGAAATGCATATGGAGTGTTAGTTGGGAGGCCGGAGGGAAAAAGGCCTTTGGGGAGACCGAGACGTAGATGGGAAGTTAATATTAAAATGTATTTGAGGGAGGTGGGATATGATGATAGAGACTGGATTGATCTTGCTCAGGATAGGGACCAATGGCGAGCTTATGTGAGAGCGGCAATGAACCTCCGGGTTCCTTAAAAACCATTAAGTAAGTAAGTAACAGAAAGAGATTATTATGAGACAATTTTGAAAATACAGCTCTATCAGGATGATGTCTACAGGAAGAAGTAACAATGTAGTAAGTGATAGTTTAAGTCAGTATGATTGGAGTGAATTGCTAAGAAGGTTATCCTTTAAGCTATTTTTAAAAATGTTTATTGTCTTGCAGCCCCTAATACTTTGTGACAAGGAATTCCATTTCGCGAGGTGGATACTGTAAAAGATTATGAATAACGAGATGTTCTATGAAGAGGTATACTTAGCGTGCCACAGATAAGTGATCTGGTATTTACGTCGTGGTTAGAGTATAGATACGAGAAACGAGACGAAAGGTAATTTGGTGTTGAGGTGTGCAGAATTCGAAAGAGTAAAGACAAAGAGTGTAAAGTTCTGCGTTCTTTGAGTCAGAGCCACGAAAGACTTGCGAAGGACGGTGATATGTGATCATATCGTCGGATGTTGCACACGTATCTGACGCACATATTCTGAGCTCGATGTAACTTGACTGACAGTTCAGAACTTAGGTCACTTAACAAAACGTCACAATAATCGAAGTGCGGTATTACTAGGGTTTGTACTAGGGTAAGTTTTAGTTGCTGGGGCAAGAAGTTTCTTAAGCGACTCAAACAGTGAATCGAGGAACAGATTTTTTTTTATCGTTTCTTTAACTTGACTATTACACTTTTACTACGTCACACTACTTTCGACCAATAAAACGGTACGAAAGGACGTCTTTCAACCAATCATGGCTGCGTATCGCACAATTTTATCGCGTCCCTAGCATTTGTTTAATTTTATCGCGTCCCTAGCATTTGTTTATTTTTATCACTACCCTAGCATTTGTTTCTTTGTTTGCCAACATTTCAAACTGCACTGGTCTGGACGTCAAAAAACAGAAAATTACAAACCACTCCAGTCAATGCACAGCACTTTCAAATATGACTAGCATTGGCATTCAAGAACAAGAATTAATAAAGATCACTGGTCATATATGAAGAGCACCATTCGGAAATCCTGAATAAGTTGAGGGATACACCATGTACATCAACGAGTTCACTTCTTTCACGCACACGTCCAATATAACATCAACTGAACCACCAACCACTAAAACATTCAAATTTGAAAATTGTACTTTCAATAATTGTTTCTTTTAAAATTATTCATGTTTATTTTTTACTTCATCATCGTTAATTAAAACGTTTCTTGTTTATTTCATCATCCCTAATTAAAACTTTTCTAACACTTGTTTATATTATTTAGGTTATGTTTGTTATAGCTTCTGCTATATGATATTATGGATAGTCACGTATCAGAGATTGTTTAATATTAAGATTTATTGAAAATCATTTGTCAAGTGACGTTGATTACTGGGATCCGGATGACTGAAGTGGAATGCAAATGTTTTAATACAAATGAAACTGAATCAACAAAGCCTTCTTGACTAGTAACCATCCACAGAGTTCAATGATGATTCCATAGTTGGCACAACTGATACCAGTAACAAGAAAACATCATCGTAAAACACTAATGCCATCTAGCGTAATGTTGAGATAGTACAATAATACATTTGAAGACAGTTGTATTTTCGTAAGCCAAGTAATATTTTATTGTATGGGATTAATTCGTTACTTCTAATCTTTATATACTTTCTTCTAATCGTGTAATAATCAATTAAATCCCACTCGAGTTTTGATTTTCTCTAGATAAATCAAAACGTCTAGTGAGATTACTGTTGAAAATTCTAATTTAGATTATTATCGAAAAAGAAGCCAAGATTTTTTACGACAGATGAATAAGGGATTAGCGTGTTGTTAAGGGTAACAACTGAAAGATTGCTGTTATTAAGGGAGTTAACTAAACGCTTATGTCCAATAATAATTATAGCTTGTGTCTTATTTGGATTAAGTTACATCACGGGGTTTGCACCCAGGTCTCTGATATGGAAATTCAGCGCTCTAAGACCAGTTGCATGATCGCGGGATAAATCTTGGACTAGCACAACTATACAACAAACGAAACCCGTGTTGTATGACGTTCGTTCATTCCAAGGTTATTCATTCCATAGTTAGCATAATTGGCAATATTTTAGAATATATGGCGTTTTGTTTATAAAGTGCATTCTCAATAGCAGTATTTTTAATAAGGCTATTTACGACGCTTTATGAATATCTTAGGGTACTTAGGCGATAATGCCGGTTACCCAGAATTTTTTCATATTGGGTTGAGGAAAATCCCCGGAAAAACCTCAACCAGGTAACTTGCCCCGACCGGGAATCGAACCCAGGTCACCTGGTTTCGTGGCCAGACGCGCTAACCGTTACTCCACAGGTGTGGATTTATTTTTTAATATATCTGAACATATTATTACTATTTTGTCTACTGAGTTTATTATAAAGAAATAAATTAATCAAAAGGAATTAGAAATCAAAACTATAAGATACAAGATACATTTAAGCTAGTCAAGATAGTGAATGACTATAATAAGATGCTAGAAAACAAAACAAACAAAAAAAACTGATGTCATGTCATAACGTCTATCAAAAGACAAGAACGTGAAAGTGAAGCTAGGTTATTTAATACACTACTACAGGAATGCTGATATAATATTACAATGTTGCTTACGAATTTCTTTAATAGTACATTATGCAACGAGCCTATAATGGTAGTAATTAAGACGCGAGTATGTTTGTTTATGAAACTCGCTTGCGCTCGTTTCATAATTTTCATACGAGCGTCTTAATTACTACCGTTATAGGCAAGTTTCATGCGACTTTTTATGCTCGACCATATCTCTAACTTGAAATTATTCACTTTATTCGCATCGGACTGAAGATCGGAAGTGACCTTGTGCACAGGTCGTAAATTGTGAGATGTGCGCAGACGCGAAAATACTGATTTTTTCCGAGGGACAATAATGTCATTGACCTTGATATAATTAGAGAATAACATGAACTAATTTTGATATAACCTGGAAATTGATTTAGAATTGAAAAACGAGATGACAAATTGAATTTATTTCAATATTATTTACAATTAACGCTAATTACTCGTATTATAGTAACAGAACATAACCTTCTGCGACAGTATTGGATTTCCAGCCTCCGTGACGTTTCCCTCGTTGTCTTTCGATTGCATATCCGAGAATAATCGAAAACCTGAACTTTAAATGAATAGGTGTACTTTAATGACATGCATTAAAGGATTGCTACCAGGTGTATAATTACTACATTTCGGCATGGTCGAGCATAAAATTTAATAAGTTATAGCATTTTTTACATGACGACAGTGTGAACTATTTTTACCTGTCTGTCATGTATTCCAAATCATAATTGAATAATTCCAATACGCGTAAAACTGTGTCCATTTTAGTCTAAATATTACCAGAAATTATTCATCGTCATATTCATTTCGTACATCAGGTCTATTATGTCTTATTTTCTTTTGTTTCCTCGTTCTCATAAATATATTACCGGTATATAGCAATTCACAATCCGTATCAGAGATTCATGTCTAAAGGCCCATTCACAATGAAAATTAAACATAACCGTAACATAAACACAGAAGTTTGCGCCCAGGCTATCAAATGGGATCATTCATAATGATTCACATAAGCATTGACATAAACATTATCGTAAGAAAGTTTGCAAACTCCAAACTTTCATGCTTATGCTTACGTGATTTGCAAACAGAACACAATCGTGGAGCGCTGAAGTATACGACAGAATATGAGGAAATGGCGTCGTTGTTATGTTTCCATGGTTACCAAGTATCTTTGCTGTCATGTTTATGTTCCCATCGTGAATGATGGTATGACTTCTTGATTTTACCGTAACGTTTACATAATTAAGTTAACGCTTACGTTATGTTTAATTTTCATTGTGAATGAGCCTTAATGCTATAATTTATTTTGTAGATGACAATTTAACAGCGACTGAAAGCATGGAATAGCTTATTCGGAAGATATCCTCCGAATAGTGCACTATTCCAAGTTCGTGCAACACAATTCTCGCGTAACAGTGGAATAAATTTTAACAGGACTTCATTCCGACCTCATACAACTGGACTGCCTCCAGGAATGGATTGCAAGAACTTCTTGCTGGCGTCTGCAGTAAGTGGCGGCTCGTTTCAAGTGAAAAACAATATAATCCCCAGATCATTTCCCTCTAGTGATGAGTCGAAAGAATAATATTTTTTATTAAGAAGGGAGGTAAAGCTTGCATTATGTTCTATTACACTTTCTTACGCATGACATTTCTGTAGTGCTCGGGAAAAGTGGCACAAGTCAAAAGTGTTAATTTTACAGGAGAAGGAAAAAAACTGGTTTATGTCGATTTGATTTTCTTCTGTATGAATTATTGTAATGGGAGAAATACTTATGTCTCTTTTCCCAAGAGAGCAGATGTTCCGTAAGTTGTCAATGAATTAATAAAAAATGTTTGTGGAAACCGACATGACACTTTTCCCAAACACTGCAGATTTTATGTTACAAATAAACACAGTGAAGGTTTTAGTAAAGATCGAACTGTTCGTAATGATGCCTAAGTCAGAATTTACAAATATAGTCCTTGGTTGCATATATACTGTATATGCTTGAGTCAGAATTTAATACAAGAAAGAAGTGTAATAGGTCTCAATGTACAGAAAGAGCTTAGAAGTAAGTTTATTTCATCTGCCGTGACATGTGAAAAATACTTCCTTGAATTTGTGATTGTTTGCCAATACAACTATTGCCTTTCTGAGAACAGAGGAATACTCTTTAATGTATAAATACTTGTAAATTCTCGTGTTCTATGTTTCAAATAAGACTTATAATAAGGAATATTAAATAATGTAATAATAAATAGGTGTTGCAGTTATGTTTGTTCAATCTTGAAAAGGTTGTATTCAGTTTGTGTTTCCAGTACTAAACTAATTTACAAAGCTAGGGAATAATATAATTTTGTTATGTATTCAGGTACAGTCTGTCTAAAATTACTATAAGTATTGTACCATGCGTCATTCTGAAATTCAAATCATGGAATAGATATCACGATCACCTGCATGAGCCGCCAGAGCGCACCGTGGCTTTTGCAGCGAAACTACAAACAACTTGTAACTGCTGTGGCTGGCTCCGTCTGTCTTTCTCTCTTTCAAGGTTTTTTAGCACTTTGGGAGCACGAGTTGCCCATCCATGATCATGATTGACGAAGTGAAGAATAAGCCAAAAGAACACGGACAGGGTCGACCCCAGGCTCTTCTCGCACGCTGCAGGGAGGCACGAGTAGACGTATGCTTTTAAAACTCCGGCAGATATAACATAATCGAGCAAATAAACGTAAACGTTGGTAAAAATGCAGCCGTTGGTCTCCAAGAACAGTAGGCAGTTGTATTTCTATCGGACAAGCCACCCCAGTCTGTGAATGGCCGGGCCCTAGAACTACACGGGGATGACCGGTAGTGTTACAGCTAGATAACGCCCCAATGCTCACCCCCTCAAGTTGCCAAGCATCCACTGGCTATAATGTATATCATAAAAGGGTATGAACGCAGGGGTGACCATGTCAATTAAGGTGCTGAAAATTATTCTACTCCATTATTTAAGATCTTTTACCTCAAGGAGATGGCTCAAAGCGTAACTCTATTAGCCAATAATCGAAAGAAAGTAGATTCGGTTTTGAAATTAAATTCATACTTGATATCGGCCATTACGGAAAAGTGTGATGTTGTATAACTGTTTTTGTCCGCGTAAGTATGTATGTATGTATGTATGTGTATTATTTTTATTGGGTTATTTTACGACGCTGTATCAACATCTAGGTTATATAGCATCTGAATGAAATGAAGGTGATGATGCCGGTGAAATGAGTCCGGGGTCCAGCACCGAAAGTTACCCAGCATTTGCTCGTATTGGGTTGGGGGTAAACCCCGGAAAAAACCTCAACCAGGTAACTTGCCCCTACCGGGATTCGAACCCGGGCCACCTGGTTTTTAGAACAATTGGAAGTAGAGTCAGTAGAAGAAAAAATCAGCAGATATAAATTCAATTGGCTAGATCATGTAAGAAGAATGGAAAATTCAAGAATCCCAAAAATTATGATGTAGTATAAACCTAGAGGACATCGTCGACCACAAAACCTTTTAGAGGACTGCTAGATGGGGCCGAAACAGGTGCACAGAGGCCTAATTCGTGAAGGATGATGATGATGAAAAACTAAGTTAACTCTTAACACAGGCCTACCAATATAAAACAACATTCTAACCTCCTTACTATAGGTACAATTTTAAAGTTTTACAATTTTGTAACTATAAAACTTTTCCAATGGGTTAAAATTTAAGTGGCAACAAAATAATGGAGCAAATACCTTAATATGTATATTTAATAAAGTTCCTCTCAACAGCCTGGAGAACATGTATGAAAAATTACAAAAGTGTATTAAAATGGATGGTAAAACAAAACTTCAGTTTGGTTAACAGATGTTAATTAACACAAAATCAACTTTATAAATCGTTCACTCACAATCAACCCTGTTATATCAACGGGTACTAACCCTTCCCCCTCTAATGAGTCCATTTGGAATCACAAACTATTCTGTAATCTCTGACTCATATGATTTGCCTGATGATTCCATTTGGTATCCTCAGAAATAGTTTCGCTCTTTACCGGTAGAGTGCAGCACCCACCAGTTCCTTGGCCAGCTGTTGTTAGCAAGAGGATTGCTTTATTTTTTTGTTTTCCTATGATGTCTCTATGACCTTGTGCACCCATAATTGTGGAAAATCATAAAAAATATATAAAAATTCAGGTCAGAAAGGGTTGTAATAATTAGATAGAGGCAGTAGGAATGAGATTTTTACGATCGTTGAGTTTTATAAGAGTAGATGACCAGAGAAATGTTTAAATTAGGTAAGTAATAAAAATAAAAGATACATACAGCAAAATTGGCACAGACACCTGTAGAGAATGGAAAGGTACCAGATTCCCTTGGCAAGGAGAGATCTGGGGTGCTCTCGACAAAGATTGATAGATATGACCACATTCAGGAGTAGTAGAGGAGTTTCAGCGTAAGAAGACTTGTACCGTAGAATTTCTATGACGGTGATTATTATTATTATTATTATTATTATTATTATTATTATTATTATTATTATTATTATTATGAGACGTCTTGCACACGCAATCAAATAGACACTACCAACAAGACTGTGTGAAGTGATGCTACTCCACGATAACGCTGTTCGCACTCTGCTAACCTGACACAAAACGCTATCCAGGAGTTGGATTGGGAAGTCATTCCGTACCCATCTTATTCACCTGATCTTGCGCCCTCAGATTTCACCTTTTCCGCTCTCTATCGAACAACCTTAAGGAACTTCCTTTCCGGACGAAAATGCGCTCCGAACATGCCCTGACGACTTCTTTAACTCAAAATCTCGCGATTTCTACAGGCGTGGAATCGAAAAACTACTCCAGCGTTGGGTTACTGTTGTAAATAGTGAAGGAGAATATATTGTTGATGATTAGCGTCTCTCTTATGTGTATCTATTCTGATATGTTTAATAAACACATGAAAATCGCTACGGAATTATTCACCAGCCTAATATATTAATAGCGACTTATCATGGCCCACTGTATTGTTAAGGAAATAATGAAAACATTTAACATCTGAACATCAGGTGCGACATGACTGTTTCGATAAGATTTAAGTTGATGGTTAGTTTTGATTTAAGTTGATTGTTGGCTAAATGTACACTCAGTTCAGTGTTGCCATATTTAGCGATAAGTCGCTAAATCTAGGGAATTTTGAATCAGTGTCGGCGATAAATTTTGTAAAATACGATTAGCGACTTTTCTGCTGATTTTTATCATGCACTTAGTTCTAGAAGAGGCATGGGTGTATGACTGAGTCGTCTAATGATTCATACGTGAAAGCCCTGATCTCATATATTTCTGATTAGGTTTTCTGTTAACGTACACAGTACGTACGGAACAATTTTTCCCTTGAAATTATTCAAATCTGCTTTACAGGGAGCTTTACCTGAAAGACTAGATTTGCATAATATATACGTTACTGTGTACGTTAACAGAAAACCACAATTTACAGAGATTGTGTGCACTCGTTGTGGGTCTCTGGCGTTTCGTCAGCCCACGCGAGTTGTGTGGATACAAAGGGAAAAGTTGAGACGGTGTCGGGTGGAGTTACCGGGTAGCTCAGTGGTAGAGCGCTGGTACGTTCAACCAGAGGTCCCGGGATCGATACCCGGCCCCGGAACAATTTTTCCTTTGAAATTATTTATTCTGTAGTGCTTTTATTCTGGATCTTTATGGTCACCTTCACTAAGGGCAGATTATTTCGTTAAAAATAGTTGTAGGCTTTTCAGTTATTTCAAATTCGTACTGCCACGCAGCCTTGTTTAATGTCGCCTCGTTTTGATAACTCCATTCTCGCAGACGTGGCGGAAGTATTCGATCCGCACATTAGGCCTAATATTAATATCTTGGAAGAGGTCATCCATTACAGGCGTGCAGCCTACAAATTACCTTTGATGACGGTTCAGGCGTAATCTAGAATTGCGCTTACTCAATCCGGATCTGAAATCTAAGCCTACGCCCCTAGAGCGCTAAACCACTTATAATGTAATTTGACAACTACGTAGCTGACGGAAACGCATCAAGCAAATTGCGTAATGAATTATTATCTAAGTCAACATAAATTATAATCACGAGAGTGGAGTCGGGCCTAACGCCAGACAATAATATTAATGGTGGTGCCCTACGCTGGGCGCCATATATATGATCATTATAGTGATGAATTGCCGGTGTTGACGGTGATTATGATGATGATGTGCTATATATAATGCATTTCAACTGGCTAGGCAGCTCTGATAGAATGATTCCGAAAGGACGCTCCTAAATATAGACTCCGTCGCCGGCAATCGCCTCAGTACATTTTAGTAAGTTATCTGAATTGACCATTCACTAGATTTTATGCATGGGGTGGTTTTAGCGAGTGTGAAGGGGACCGAGGGGATGGGTCGGAAGGGAGTTAGTTCAAAGAGGGAGGGAGGCAGAAAAGGGGAAACTGCATTATGCTGATGGACGGCGGCCGGCCGGCGTTCAAGTAGGCAAGGCGACAGAGATGGAGAGAAATACATCAATAACAACCTGCAGGACTCACCAAGGACAATGACATACAGCCGATAAGATAACTCCCTGCACCTCGTGGCCGTCCGTTCCGGTCTGTATTTCGAGTGACATTATGGAAAAATTTAATTCATATTTACAATGGATCTCAATACAACGTCGTCATCTCCAAGTAAAGAGAAAACCAACTTGAGTTCGCACTGGTAACAATGCACCAGCTATATCATCAAGATGTAGGATCATCATCGTCTCCAAGGACGAAACCGTTCTTTCTCTTGTGAACCAAGGCACTAAGGACGCTCTCTATTAATGCGGTTGACATGAATCTAAACATTTCTACCGGGATTCCAGCTTTAAGGCTCATTCACAATGAAAATTAAACATAACGTAAGCGTTAACTTAACGTTACAGTAAAATCAAGAAGTCATACCATAATTCTCGATGGGAACATAAACATAACAGCAAACATACTTGGTAACCATGGAAACATAACAACGACGCCATTTCCTCATATTCTGTCGTATACTTCAGCGCTCCACGATTGTGTTCTGTTTGCAAATCACGTAAGCATAAGCATGAAAGTTTGGAGTTTGCAAACTTTCATGTTAACGTCTTATGGTAATGTTTATGTCAATGCTTATGTGAATCATTGTGAATGATCCCATTTCATAGCCTGGGCGCAAACTTGTGTGTTTATGTTACGGTTATGTTTAATCTTCATTGTGGATGGGCCTTTAGAGGAGATGAAATTTCTACGGATCATAGCAGGCATTAGTGTCACCTAAGATGGATAATATTAAACGTGACAAGGATTACTGGAGTAATAAAATAACACACATGAATATAGGAGAAATATCTAAATGCAAGCACGGGAGTTAACATTAAAAAAAAAATGCAAACCTTATGTTTCTCAATACTAACTAACTAGCAGTTAGACCTTTTTCCTTAATTAAAACAGCATTTCCCCAAGTGAAAATACAGTGAAACCTCTCATTTACAGACATCGAAGGGACGCAACAAACTGTCCGCATCTGGGAGGTGTCCTTTATTGGGAGGGAGGCTCTCCAATCTAACAGTAAATTTATAATATTGCATTATGTATCCCTTACTTACATACAAATGGCTTTTAAGGAACCCGAAGGTTCATTGCCGCCCTCACATAAGCCCGCCATCGGTCCCTATCCTGTGCAAGATTAATCCAGTCTCTATCATCATACCCCATCTCCCTCAAATCCTTTTTAATATTATCCTCCCATCTACGTCTCGGCCTCCCTAAAGGTCTTTTTCCCTCCGGTCTCCCAACTAACACTCTATATGCATTTCTGGATTCGCCCATACGTGCTACAAGCCCTGCCCATCTCAAACGTCTGGATTTTAAGTTCCTAATTATGTCAGGTGAAGAATACAATGCGTGCAGTTCTGTGTTGTGTAACTTCCTCCATTCTCCTGTAACTTCATCCCGCTTAGCCCCAAATATTTTCCTAAGCACCTTATTGTAGGGATTCGTAACAAGCTGTTTTTTACGGTGATGGGTTGTTAGGACTTTGCCCAACCCCCAAGCTGGCGTACCACCCCTTATCGGCTGTCCATGACTGCTTATTCAATATATTCGCAGCTACCCTCCATATCTGGAGGCCGTCTACTCTATCCGCAACCTGAGGACGCGCCATGCCGTGTTACAAGCACCCGGTGGCAGTGGTATATACAATATTAACAATACACAATAAAATGATAACCAATACACAATAAAATTTACAATACACAATACAATTTTACAACACATATACAATTTTATACACAATACAATAAGAATACACAATACAATTTAACACAATAATAATAAAACATAAGTAAAATACCTAATTTTACAATACAACCTACATAATTATGTATAGGTCCTACATAAGTTTCAATAGTCTTTCACTTTAATCTCATCTCGCTCACTGTAGTGGCACTATGACGCATTTCACTGACACTTTAGCACACATTTCACTGACACTATAAATTATCACTGATCGGAACTGTTCACTGCACTGTAAAACCATAACTTCACTGACTCACCTCGCTTCACTGATACAACAGTTCAAATAAGTCAAATAATTACACCCTTATGCATACTTATAAACAGATCTACATTTAAACTAAATATTTCTAGTCTAAGGCCCCCTTACACGCTATTTTTAAATAATTTACAATTCAAACCTAGGAAGTAACTCGTCAGGCTAAATAAATATATGTCACCTTAATTTTAATTTGCACTTTATACACAACTTTTTAAGTTATTCTTGAATCTCCTTAAGGAAGGACAGCCCTCAAAGACCGCTGCAGGTAGGTCATTCCAATCATTTATAGTTCTATTTAAAAATGAGAATTTACCTACATCCGTTTTCTGTTTCCTACATTTGATTTTAAAATCATGATCGTTCCTACCATAGTACGTTGCCTTTTCTAACCGAGCCGTTATGTCTACCCATGCTTTCTGACCTAGATGTGCTCTATACAATGATGTTATTCTAGTTTTCCTACGTCTGTTTTCCAAAGTTTCCCATTTAAGTTCTTTTATCGTATCGTTTCCATCTTCTCTTTTACGTTTAACAAATTTATCTGCCCTACACTGGATTCTTTCTAAGGAATTTATCTGATATATTCTATAGGGATCCCAACATGTAGTTCCGCATTCCATTAACGGTCGCACTAACGTTAGATATGCTATTTCCCTCGATTTGGGGCTAGCCTTTCTCAAGATTCTCATAATAAAGTGAAGTGCCCTCTATGCTTTACCCGTAACATTATCTGCATGCTCTCTCCAAGAAAGTTTGGAGTTTAAATACACTCCTAGGTATTTACAACATTGTTCTTGCGGAATTACAACACCACTGAATTCGTAATTAAGACTAGTTTCCTTTCGGGTTTTACAAAATGTTATAGATTTACTTTTAGAACCATTTATTTTCATCCTATGCTTTAACGCCCAGTTATAAATTATTATATGTTATGTATCCCTTCACGCTTTAAATGAACTGTATTACTGTAGTTTAATTCTAAATACAGTCTGCTGTACTACAGTAAATTCTTTGCAACTTGAACTACAGTAGATAAGACCGAAAAAGAAAAATAGTAGTGTGCCATGCAGTTTTATTCTAGGTCTACAGTTATGCAGTACTGTAATTTACAGTTTTCAACTCAACCTTTACGTTCAGGTGCCATGTCTCTGGAAACAGAACAACTGATTGAAGTGAAGAGAATAATCCTACTAACCCTAACGTGTGTCGAATACAATTTCACGATCGCGGGAACTTTGGACCCATCAAACAGGTTAAATTTTATGATTCTGTATATCCACCCGCTTCCAGCTAACAAGGGGTAGCCGGCTGGGCTAGTGGTAGCCTGCGAGACCCTTATTGTCTTCTTTCATGTTAAGGAATTTCTGTACAGTTCTCAAAACTAAATTGTCCATTTTTGTAACACATTAGGTCTTGAAATCCAAGTTCTGTCCGCAGTCAGGAGGTAAAGCAAGCTTTAGGACTGTGAAACAGCTGTCCGTGTCCGTGTCTGAGAGTGTCCGTAAACGAGATTGAATTTATCATTATTTCTATATTATTTCAGTTGGGACATAAAAATCTGTCCGTACATGAGGAGTGTGAGCATCTTGGAGGTGTCCGTTTGGAGAGGTTTCACTGTAATTTCAAAATAACTTTACTACGGGAAATTGTTCAAATACTAACACCTGCTTACGTTCTAAAATTCTTATATGTGAACAGATGACATATTTAGACTCATAATGGACCTTGACTCGCTTCAGACTAAGTAAACACTACCCTCTTCCATTAGCGCTTCCTACCTCCTAGCTAAAATATTAGTGAATGAACAGTATAGCCGGTAGGAACTGAATACAGCCTACGTACCTACGTCGTCACTATTGTCCACTGGGGGACTTGCGACAAATAGTTAATGTTTGTAAACAAAACGCACGGAGCAAGCATGCATAATGCTGATACTAATTTATTTATTTATTTATTTATTTATTTATTTATTTATTTATTTACTTATTTACTTACTTACATATTTATTTATTTATTTATTTATTTACTTATTTACTTACTTACATATTTATTTATTTACTTATTTACTTACTTACATATTTATTTATTTACTTATTTACTTACTTACATATTTATTTATTTACTTATTTACTTACTTACATATTTATTTATTTACTTATTTACTTACTTACATATTTATTTATTTATTTATTTACTTATTTACTTACTTACACATTTATTTATTTATTTACTTATTTACTTATTTACTTACTTACATATTTATTTATTTACTTATTTACTTACTTACATATTTATTTATTTATTTACTTATTTACTTACTTACATATTTATTTATTTATTTATTTACTTATTTACTTACTTACATATTTATTTATTTATTTATTTATTTACTTATTTACTTACTTACGTATTTATTTATTTACTTATTTACTTACTTACATATTTATTTATTTACTTATTTACTTACTTACATATTTATTTATTTACTTATTTACTTACTTACATATTTATTTATTTATTTACTTATTTACTTACTTACACATTTATTTATTTATTTACTTATTTACTTACTTACACATTTATTTATTTATTTACTTATTTACTTATTTACTTACTTACATATTTATTTATTTACTTATTTACTTACTTACATATTTATTTATTTATTTACTTACTTACATATTTATTTATTTATTTACTTATTTACTTACTTACATATTTATTTATTTATTTATTTACTTATTTACTTACTTACATATTTATTTATTTATTTATTTACTTATTTACTTACTTACATATTTATTTATTTATTTACTTATTTACTTATTTACTTACTTACATATTTATTTATTTATTTATTTACTTATTTACTTACTTACATATTTATTTATTTATTTACTTATTTACTTACATATTTATTTATTTATTTATTTACTTATTTACTTACTTACATATTTATTTATTTATTTACTTATTTACTTACTTACATATTTATTTATTTATTTATTTACTTATTTACTTACTTACATATTTATTTATTTATTTATTTACTTATTTACTTACTTACATATTTATTTATTTATTTACTTATTTACTTACTTACATATTTATTTATTTATTTATTTATTTACTTATTTACTTACTTACATATTTATTTATTTATTTACTTATTTACTTACTTACATATTTATTTATTTATTTACTTATTTACTTACTTACATATTTATTTATTTATTTACTTATTTACTTACTTACATATTTATTTATTTATTTATTTATTTATTTACTTATTTACTTACTTACATATTTATTTATTTATTTATTTACTTATTTACTTACATATTTATTTATTTATTTATTTACTTATTTACTTACATATTTATTTATTTATTTATTTATTTATTTACTTATTTACTTACTTACATATTTATTTATTTATTTATTTACTTATTTACTTACATATTTATTTATTTATTTATTTACTTATTTACTTACATATTTATTTATTTATTTATTTACTTATTTACTTACATATTTATTTATTTATTTATTTATTCAACTCCTTATTTATTTTATTTATTATTTTGTGATTCATGAAACGTATTCATATAATTTTGAAAGTTCCTTTTCATTCCCTAAAGACTAGAGGCCGTATTCATAGACATTTTTAGCGCGGGCTTCCGGTGGATGATCAGAGTTTTTCCTATTCATAAACCAGTGTTAGCGATAGGATATGATTTGAATTCTGTACTAGTAACCAGTGGATAGCCGGGGCTAGCTTAGTACGCTCGTAGCGCGTGCTGCGAAATGTCTATGAATAGCACCCTAAAAGATGAAAGCTTGGTCTTTATAAAATCACAGACTAATTTCTTTTAAGTTCGGAAATAACGAAAATAAATATAACTTCCTCATCTTTCGGTTTGAAGGGAAACTATGGGTATTCTATGTGCAAGTGAACGAAAAAAAAAAAAAAAAAAAAAAGGCTATTTAGCTTCGTGTGTGTATTTGTACGTGCGTGCTATTCCGGGATGAAAACATTAGGATTTTCTTTAATATTTGTTTGAAACCTCAAGCTATTTGGCTCTTCCAGCCAATAAAGTGAAGCTAAGGCTTAGGTGCTGTGAACACTGCAGCTGAATTGATTGACAAGAATAGCCACGTCTTAGGAATAATACTAGCCACTCTGAAGTTTTGCTGTATTCATGAATAGGCTTCGTAAATCAACTACCTATAAATTGGAATGAGGTTGCCTGATTCGAAGTATATGTGACGTCACAGCGCTGGTACAGGTACGTTCGTATACAAAATGGTTAAGCATCCTCTGCCCTCTTCCTCTATTAAGTCAAAACCGGGACGCAGTCATAGTGAGTAGTCTTATCGATCACTGCTCTTACTAGTCGTATTATTTAAATAACTACATCTTTGTGGCTGATTGAAGGTTCATTGCAGAGGTAAAATGCCTTGGGTAAGACGCTCTAGCGTGTAATATTGCAGGACATACTTGAGGATATTTTAACCAATATTTTCACAACATTACATATACGTACGTACTGGCTTTTAAGGCACCCGGAGATTCATTGCCGCCCTCCACATAAGCCCGCCATTGGTCCCTATCCTGAGCAAAATTAATCCAGTCTCTACCATCATATCCTACCTCCCTCAAATCCATTTTAATATTATCTTCCCATCTACGTCTCGCCTCCCCAAAGGTCTTTTGCCCTCCGGCCTCCCAACTAACACTCTATATGCATTTCTGGATTCGCCCATACGTGCTGCATGTCCATCCATTCTCATCTTTGATCACGTTGATATCCGTTCTTAAATTCCTTTATACCCTTATATAAATCTGGAATGTTTTTATTCTTACTATTTGTTTCTACCTCATTCAGTTTTTCCTTCAAGTAACCTCTCTTTTTACTCCTAAGTGTACGACTTGCTTCCCGTCTTTCATTGAAATAATTATCTCTCTTCTCCTCAACTGGATCCTGTAAGAATTTCAATTTTGCCTGTTTCCTTCTTTCTACTACAATGGAACAATCTTCATCAAACCATGGCTTCTTTTTCTTAGTTTCATGATAGCCTATGCTCTGCTCAGCTGCAATTTTGATATTATCTCGGATATTCTCCCACATTCTATTAACATCTAACTCTTCCTTAGCTTCGTCGGAAGTTGCTAAAGCAGCAAACCTATTTGAAATTTCAACCTGATAACGTTGCTTAGCTTCCTCGTCCTTTAATTTCAGAATAGTGAATCTACTAATATTAGCTTGTTGCTCTACTCGCTTGGCTACTGATAGTCTTTCTCTTAATTCTCCATTTACCAAATAATGGTCAGAATTACACGCAACACAACATTACATATAAAAGTGAAAAATAAACGTAAACGTGACAAAACCATTACACTGAAAGACCTGCGATACCAAGAGGCACTCAAAGTGTGTTGGATGTAAATAATAATAATATCACCGAAATATCAAGGATTCGAGGCATGTTATCGGCACCATTTCATATATAATTTTGATTTCGCAAGCGAAATATTAAAAAAAAAGAATCTTAAGAGCCGACTTCGAGAAAATCATGGTTTTGAGTTGCTTGCTTTTAATTATGTCGTGTTAGTTAATCATTAAATTTAACGTATATCAACTCGAACAGACACAAAATATGAGAACTATGCGTGCAATAGATTTGGAGGAGTGCCGTATATGGACACACAGACGACCAGGGACACCGAAAATGTCCTTGGCTGTGGAAATTCTCACGCTAACCAGCAGTACTTTCTTTATAATGGGAAATACACCCTGAATTTCGAGTAGCCTAACGTAGCAATGCTGATAAGTCCATTTAAGTTTTGCCCTCCATTTTTATTTATTTTTTACGTTATTTTACGACGCTTTATCAACATCTTAGGTCAGTCATGTCAATTGATGCCCATAGGAGTAAGCGCGCGCTTTAGAGCTCAGGAGAGACTCAGCGCTTTACAGCGGAAAGTAAAGAGACAGACGAAAGAGGTGGTATATGCCGCTTGGTCGAGCTATATTCAGGGATGGCCAGCACTGATTCAAGAGATAAAGGTAAGAGAACTTATTAAAACTGTATCTGTGTTAATTTTTAGATTTGCCTGAGATGTATAAGTGCATTATAACAATGTAAGTTGTAATTTTAATGCTCATTTTTCACAAGCTTGTTATGTTTTATTGAAAAGAAATATTTGCTCAACTTTTGTTTATAGAAAAGTGAAATTTTCAGATATAGGCCTATTTATTTAGTAGCCTTACAGAATGTTTTCGTAAATCTAATATACCGTATATACGTGTTACTGAAGAAGGTGTATTGCAAATTTTGAAAATATTCGCATGGAAATTGTTTGTAAGGAAATGAATTAACAAAGGAACTACTGTTACATCATAAGCAAAAGATACGTGCCCATGTGTTGTAAAAATGTCAGCTCTATAGCTTCAGCAGATTTCGAGAAAAAAATTTAATATTCTGATGATAGGAAGTTGCTCACCAATATCACCTTAAAAGCATAATGCGATAAGAGTTTTGTTATGGAATATTAGTTACACTTAAAACATATACAGCACCTAGGTAACTTTGCTTTGTACTGTAATATTGTTTTGATTGGTTTATTGATTACTTTTATAAGGCTAAAGGTACCATCAATATCAATTTCAACTTCCCATGTCATACCTAATCTCTTTTTTTGGGATATCACTTTCTTTATGAATGATGTGTTTCATCCACTTAATACAGTATAATATTATACTACAATGGAATTTATGTGAATATTCCTTCTTAACTCTCTATTATGTTATTAAGATTTAAAACACAAGTGCAATATTAAGAAATCAGTGTTAGTACTTTTGTTTTACAGGCAATATAGATAATATCAAACAGAAAGAAACCATATAAAAATAACGACATAAAATTTCACGTTCCGTTTGAAGTTTGTGTACCACTGTTTTCTTAATCCAACAGGTTGCTTATCCATATACACAACCCTTCCTCTTTCCATACTTAGCGCTTGATGCCCGCGCACGACGTCAAGGTCAGAAAAATGCGCTTGCTTTGACATCACTGTCTTAGGTTATTTAGCGTCTGAATGAGATGAACGTGGTAATGCCGGTGAAATGAGTCCGGGGTCCAACACTGAAAGTTACCCAGCATTTGCTCATATTGGGTTGAGGGAGAACCCCGGCAAAAACCGCAACCAGGTAACTTGCCCCGACCGGGAATCGAACCCCGACCATCTGGTTTCGCGGCTAGATGCGCTAACCGTTACTCCACAGGTGTGGCCGTGCCTATCTATGGTAGGTACAATTTTTAATGTTGAAACGATGTTACAGCGCTGTGATTCCTCAAAGATGTTGTAAATCAAAATCACATTAACTGAAGGACATTCATTTTGCGTACCATGGGCACTGAATTAACAATGTGATGCAGCTCTGTGCATCTGGTTTGAGGCTCTAAATTAATAATGACCCAGCGTGCTGACTGATGCTGACCTGCAGCCGGGACAGCTCAAGGCAGCGAGGCTCTTCATTCCAAGTGTTTATCATATTTTAAATGGCAATCATATTAACAACAAATGAATCATGAAGCTCTGAAAGAATTTCAGATCCGTAGCTACAAATCCGACGAGACTAATTTTATTACGTACTACTAATTCCACAATTTGGGCCATCTGGCCGACATCTACGGCTGATCACTAGGATCCGAAGGTTAACTTAAAAATAAAGTACAATTTGATTTCGAAGAAACAGGAGATAAAAGTACATTGAAGAATAACTGAAAATGAAGTAAATAATATTATGTGGTGTTGTACACATCAGAGTCCGTATAGGTGAGTTTCTGTCAGATGCTTTTCCAATTCACTGCGGGCTGAAGCAGGGAGATGCACTATCACCTTTACTTTTTAACTTTGCTCTAGAGTATGCCATTAGGAAAGTCCAGGATAACAGAGAGGGTTTGCTTATCTATGCGGATGACGTGAATATGTTAGGAGAAAATTCATAAACGATTAGGGAAAAAACGGAAATTTTACTGGAAGCAAGTAAAGACATAGGTTTGGAAGTAAATCCCGAAAAGACAAAGTATATGATTATGTCTCGTGACGAGAATATTGTACCAAATGGAAATATAAAAATTGGAAATTTATGTTTTGAAGAGGTGGGGAAGTTCAGATATCTTGGAGCAACAGTAACAAATATAAATGACACTCGAGAGGAAATTAAACACGGAATAAATATGGGAAATGCCTGTTATTATTCGGTTGAGAAGCTTTTATCATCCAGTCTGCTGTCAAAAAATTTGAAAGTTAGAATTTATAAAACAGTTATATTACCGGTTGTTTTTTATGGTTGTGAAACTTGGACTCTCGCTTTGAGAGAGGAACATAGGTTAAGGGTGTTTGAGAATAAGGTTCATAGGAAAATATCTGGGGCTAAGAGGGATGAAGTTACAGGAGAATGGAGAAAGTTACACAACACAGAACTGCACGCATTGTATTCTTCACCTGACATAATTAGGAACATTAAATCCAGGCGTTTGAGATGGGCAGGGCATGTAGCACGTATGGGCGAATCCAGAAATGCATATAGAGTGTTAGTTGGGAGTCCGGAGGGAAAAAGACCTTTAGGGAGGCCGAGACGTAGATGGGAAGATAATATTAAAATGTATTTTAGGGAGGTGGGATATGATGGTAGATAATGGATTAATCTTGCTCAGGATAGGGATCAATGGCGGGCTTATGTGAGGGCGACAATGTACCTCCGGGTTCCTTAAAAGCCAGTAAGTAGTAGTAGTAGTAATTCCACAATTTGGGCCATCTGGCCGACATCTACGGCTAATCAGTAGGATCCAGAATACAAAGCAAAGGTTAACTTAAAAATGAAGTACAATTTGATTTCGTAGAAACAGGAGATAAAAGTATATTGAAGAATAACTGAAAATGAAGTAAATAATATTATGTAGTGTTATACAAGTGATTGTGTAAAATGGATAATGAATCTCTCAATTAGACGAATTTTTTTAATGTCCTCATTAGAAAATTTAAGAGAAAAGAGAATGGTTTTGGTTAACTTAAATGAAGTTCCCCTGGCGCCAAGAGATTCCTTTCACCCTCCATGTATTAATATTCATTTGGTATCTCTCACTAAAATGAGAAATACATGGTTTGTAAATAGACTTCTTTTCGTTATTAACATTGTTGGCTTGTGGATCATCCTTCTCATAGACTAGCGGTCATCAGAACAGTGCACTCTCGGGCTAGCGTCTCTTACCCGCTGATAAGAGATTGCACTATGGTGCATCCGTGGCTGCTGGCGGGATGCTCTCTCCCTCTTCCTGCTGCAAGACGGGGCATATTACGATGCACTGCTTACACGTTACACATTTCAAAAAAATCGAAAAATCGAAAGAGCGAATTGGGAGGAAAAATTTAAAGGTACGCAAAACGCGTCCTTGCAAGGGGTTGGGGGCTGTACAAAACTAAATATGTGAGCTCCAAGCCTGTTGGCCACTTGTCTCACTCCGGGTTACGCTGCTCCACTGAAGGGGCTCTAGAAAATTTTGAAGGGGAAGCCAAAATTGGACGTAACCTCTTAGGTACCACATACGCGAGGGGGACTGAGATTTGATCAAGTGATCACGGAACGGGGCGAGGAGGAGATGGCTGGTTTTTGCCGTTAGGATGGCAAGACGCCGTCATCTGTTGTTCGATGACAAGGCATGTGAAGGCCGTCGGAAGAAGCGCCGTGTATTCTAAATCTGCAATTTGAGAGGTCCCTGTCCTTTCAAATTGCGACTAATTGAGTGACCTCGTACATTTAAAAGACAATTTATAGGTTCTGAACTAGGGCATACGTCGTTTACAAGAAAAGGGGAATATATATGGGGAAGGGCATATAGGTCCGTGGCCCATTTCTTATAGGGCTCATCCCGACATTTGTCTTACGCCTTAAGAAAACCACGGAATACCTTAGGCAGGATGAGTTATCTCATATAAGAGACTAGCCAATCTGGCTATTATGTAGGAGGTGATTGTTGCCATGAGCCTTGTTGAATTTTGAGACCAGCCATTTGGCTTTATGGTGACTCAATTACGAAGAGAGGGGAGAGATGTAATTGTTAATTAATTTAGAGTAATTAGGGAGATTCATGAGGATATGAGTGTAGGTCCGTGGCCCATTTCTTTTAGGGCTAATACCGACATTTGTCTTAGCGCCTTGGGGAAACCACGGAAAAACCTTAGGCAGGATGAGTTACACATTTCAGCAAGAACTGGTATATACTGGGTGTTCAGTTCAAAATGTGTCTTGGCTCGCTGTATGCCGTCATGTGGCTAGCTGATGAGCCTAGAGAATTCAATCTTCCTACACTTCCGCAGCTCAGGTGTATAATCTAAGAGGCAGTGAAGTTGGCTAGCAAGTACGGCGTTCATTCTGAAGAGAACGTGCCGATACGTACGGTAACGCCGGTAGTGGTAGGAATGTGAACTGTTTGGAAATACGTACTGTCGGGATATGCGGAGAGGGTTAAGACGATTACTTACGTATTTGTTGACATTAACTTCGACGGTCAACATGGACACGGAGCATTTGATTTGTGTTGTGGAATGTTACCGTACGCAACCGATGATAACAAATACCCTGCGTACGACTTGCCGGCGCAAAACACAGTTCGAAAGAGGTTATGGTAGCACACAGACCGTACAGACCGCCATCTGTTGCTACGACGTTCAAGTTATACCGTACACATTCTCAAGTTCAGATTGAAGAACGCCTTAAATAATAGGCAACTTCTCTAACATATAAACTGAAACTCGCTTCAAATCGGTGACCCCAACAACAGTGACGTCATGACACACTTTGAAATCAACACCCAGTATAGTTTGAAATAACTGGATGTATCTGCAGTATTTACATATTATACAGACATTACTATTGGCAAGGAACTTCATCTTTGGAAGGAATGTGTTCAAATAACCTTCGTGATAAAACTGCCCTTCAATTGTCTGAGTTAATACTTCTGTGTTATTCCATACCGTGGAGTTGGTGTCGATATTGATTAATTTGGTAATTTTGGCGGTTTTGCCTTTGCTAAATCTGGTAACGCAGGTTGCAACATTAACTATAGTGGTGGTGGTTGCGGTGGGAAAGTACTGGGTTCGGTGCTCGTGGCATTATGGTATTGGCTGTGGAAGTGGTGGTATTTGCTCCAGAAATGATCTTTGTAATGTTGGCTACAGTGTCGTTGGTAGTGGTAATAACCGGCACACAGACCTGTGTTAATTGTGGGGACGAAATCCCCCCGAACGCTTCTAATACTGTTTCTCTTAGTCCCGCCACTGCACGCTCGCAATTCATAAAATCAAATTATATTTCACATGCGAGTGCGACCGTATTTATGCGTGGCCGTCGCATAACTTACGCATACTTGAAACGTTAAGCGCGTAATCCACGTGCGATGAATCTGTAAGTACAGCGGCATCGTTTAGTGCTGGGAATTAATCGTAATGGAATTATTGCCTACTCCATCTCTGCCGGCAATTCCGCAATTTTCCTACACTTCATTATATGATCCGCGATTTTTGTGCCTTACAATCCGTCATAATTATTTTATGTCATTGTGAAATCGTTGAGTGGCGGTATACATCACTCGGGTACACAATTTTTGTTTCCATGGATAATATCGAAAAAGAAATTCAATTCGATCATCGGAATTTTATTGCAGAAAAAGTAACTAATTGATAACGAATTTTTAATTTCCAATCAGTGTAATAATGTAAAAATAATTGAAATTTCAAAATGATTTAGGACACGGAAAAAATTATTAATTTAAATGCGGTATTAACGATTTCCGAAGGTCTCAACAGCCTACTAAATTTGTTGAGATGGCCGCTCGCATCCATATCGATTACTAATTATTACGTATGTAGTACACAGGCTATAGCCTTGTCTTCTGGAGCTGCAACATTGGGCTTCTGCAACTACAACAGACTGGCAGGTTACGGAAGGGGGTTTAGGTAATTTAAAGGTGAAATTAATGCTTTTTAAACGTGTAATAATAATAATAATAATAATAATAATAATAATAATAATAATAATAATAATACTTACTGGCTTTTAAGGAACCCGGACGTTCATTGCCGCCCTCACATAAGCCCGCCATTGGTCCCTATCCTGAGCAAGATTAATCCAGTCTCTATCATCATATCCCACCTCCCTCAAATCCATTTTAATACTATCCTCCCATCTACGTCTCGGCCTCCCCAAAGGTCTTATTCCCTCCGGTCTCCCAACTAACACTCTATATGCATTTCTGGATTCGCCTATACGTGCTACATGCCCTGCCCATCTCAAACGTCTGGATTTAATGTTCCTAATTATGTCAGGTGAAGAATACAATGCGTGCAGTTCTGTGTTGTTTAACTTCCTCCATTCTTCTGTAACTTCATCCCTCTTAGCCCCAAATATTTTCCTAAGAACCTTATTCTCAAACACCCTTAATCTCTGTTCCTCTCTCAAAGTGAGAGTCCCAGTTTCACAACCATAAAGAACAACCGTAATATAACTGTTTTATAAATTCTAACTTTCAGATTTTTTGACAGCAGACTAGATGACAAAAGCTTCTCAACCGAATAATAACAGGCATTTCCCATATTTATTCTGCGTTTAATTTCCTCCCGAGTGTCATTTATGTTTGTCACTGTTGCTCCAAGATACTTGAATTTTTCCACCTCTTCGAGGGATAAATCTCCAATTTTTATAGTTCCATTACGTATTATATTCTGGTCACGAGACATAATCATATACTTAGTCTTTTCGTGATTTACTTTCAACCCAATCGCTTTACTTGCTTCAACTAGAATTGCCGCGTTTCCCCTAATCGTTTGTGGATTTTCTCCTAACATATTCACGTCATCCGCATAGACAAGAAGCGGATGTAACCCGTTCAATTCCAAACCCTCTGTGTTAAATAATAATAATAATAATAATAATAATAATAATAATAATAATAATATACATTTCCATGAGTAGCGTTTCTAAAACCGGCGTCGCGATCCCCAGGTGGGTAGTTAGGTTCTTTTGTTTTAAAATTTATAACTTATTTCTTTGGGTGAAGGAAAGAATTAATTAACTCTTTTTTATATAAACATATATATGTACAGCATGTTTATAAGTTTATTTATGGGAAACTGATCCATTATAAGATTATATGACGTTAGGGATATCAGTGCAAGTATGAAGACTATTAATAGGGATATCCTGAACTAGCACCAACAGATAGCGCGCGTGTACTTTGAGGGATGCGCTTTGCTTGTGCATTTGTTTTCCGATATATAAACATTGGGAATTTACGTAGTGTATTAGTACATTAAATACTCTTAAAAACAACTCACAATGCCAAATTACATTACATAATTACAATAGGACATTTGATCCAGGGAACATTCGTGTTTGATAGAAGGATAAATCGTTTAATATGTTACTTAATTTAAATTGTATTTAAAATATTAAAATGCGATCATTTTGATCCAGAGACCACTCATTTGGTGCAATGACAATTCCTTTCACATATTTCTTAATTGTTATTACCAATTATTTTTGGAAAAGCGAAAATTAACAGAACAATTTTGGCTACAGACTTATTATTATGTTTATATTATATTATATTATATTATATTATATTATATTATATTATATTATATTATATTATGAAAAAGTGTGTTGATAACGGATGTACTCGAATTAGAAAGTTTTTAATTTGTTGTGGGAGCTCTTGAATCTCAGGAGGAACAACTTTTACAACAGCGCAACATAATCTGCTTGGCTCATTACCCAATTTTTTTTTGCATTGCATTTATTGCATATGTATTTTATGTATTTTAACACGATTCAATTGAGCATAGTTAAAATTTGAATTATAAAATAATGGATTGCTAAGCTAACGTACTATTACTGCATACTAAATCAATACACTTTCGTTGTTCGTTAATTCTCTGAGATAAAAATGAATATGTTCATAAACATTATTATAAGAAATACAGGAAATGAATATACAGAATAGCCTATCAAGTTTTCTGTGCAAAAGAAGCTATTTTAATCTTACCTGTCCTCGATTCACTCACAAGTTACTGTAATAACATTATAGCATTATGTCCATCCAGAGAAACTACACTTTCCAATGATGAAATAATAATTAATTATACAAATCGGTTAATTTAGCTTCCGATATTACTTCATACAAACACAGAAACATTTTCTGTAGGCCATGTTTCATAGCTTTCGATTGTTGTGTCCAAGGCCCCTTATAGACGAAGTCATTTGTTTTTTATTTCAATACACCGCCTTAGATGGCAGTTATTTTAATTTTAAAACTCATTTATCTCATTAAATATCAGTCCTATCAAAATTTTTCAGAGAATGAAACCTATCAGAAATCATGTTTAATGAAACGTTTGTTATGTAACATATTTCACAAAAATCAATAATAAGCGAGATATTTCGATTTATTTAATTCAGGCCCGTTATAACTCCCCTTTTAAATAACGTATTTTGAATGTCATATAGCCTATAATGTAAGTTACAATGAACTTAATTTATATTCCAATTTTCATCGAAATCGGTTCAGCCATTATCGCGTGAAAAGGTAACAAACATACAGACAGACAGACAGACAGACAGACTTACAAACAAAAATTTCAAAAAAGCGATTTTCGGTTTCAGGGTGGTTAATTATATATGTTAGGACCAATTATTTTTGGAAAATCTAAAATTACCAGAAAAATTTCGGCTACAGATTTATTATTAGTATAGATATAGGCTATGCCTTAAACCTTAAAATATCTGACTAATTAAATTGCGTTATTAAACAAAAATAACTACTTCAAGTAAGGAATTGCTGGCTACAGTTTCATTTTGGAAGAAGGAAAAGAAAAATTAATAAAAACATATGCAACCTCGACAGCAAGCTCTGTTAGCCTACATTATATTCAGTACTTCTGGCCTAGGAGTCGCCAGCATTTTACGCCTGCAGTAAACTCTCGATTAACTGGGATGTTTATTATCCAGGACGATCCACAGTGAAATCCATTTCGTGAATAATGTTTTAATGTGCTGTACACTAATTATTAAAACCATGTTTTTACTTCAAATTTTCAAAATCAGCCTACATAGCATTCAAACCTGTATGTCCTTAACCTACAAAACACAAGAATAATCGTGATACTACTGCGATCATATTATACAGGGTGCGTCAGAAAGAACGGGTGGATTTCAAACTATCAATACGCAGCGAGGGGAGGGATAGAGTGAGGGGGACCACGAGTGTTGGATCAGCGAGAGAATGCAGTTTCAGTTGAGAACATGGTGTTGGTCTGGTGTACAACGTGCTTTCATCGCAGAGACATTTTTGAAAATGAAGAGTCTGTGATCGTCACTCAGGACTCATTTCGACATCGGACGTCACACTAGGATTCCAACTCGGGCGGCTTCATTTCGTACCACAGGTTCAACATTAAAGAAGAAATCACCTGGACGAACACGGAGCGCGTGTACTCCTGCAAATGTGGAGACAGACAGTAGGTTGTCCTGCCACCTCAACCATCAGCCCGCAAACATGCTATTGCACTGAGATTGTCGAGGTTAGGATAAGATCCTTCTTTGGGACCACTTGAAGGCGTAAGTAACCACATACACTGGACGAACTGAAGACGGCGATTCGTGGAGAAATTGCGCCCCACCAACTATGACTGTGAAAGTTACGGCGAACTTCAGAAAACGCCTCGATGCCTGTATCGAAAGCCAAGGACATCATATGGATGATGTTGTATACCGTAAATAAACTGCATGTATTGATGAATCTGTTGATAACAATAAATTTTTGATTTGATGAATCCTTACAATTTTCTTGCCCTGTGAAATCCATCCGTTCTTTCTGACGCACACTTTATCATCTTATCAAACATTGCATTTGATCTTTCCGCAACTAGAGAAAAAATACGAGGAATTCAGTCTTGATAGTCCCTTTCTATAAAAAGAACACATTGGAGCTGCATATCCTGTTTTTAGCGTACAGTACTTGCAATACTAATGATTAGAGAGGTAATATTCATCCTCGACAAAGTTGCTATTTTTATTTATTTTTCTATTTATTTAATTAATCTATCTATCTATCTATCTATCTATCTATCTATCTATCTATCTATCTATCTATCTATCTATCTATCTATCTATCTATCTATCTACTCATTTATCTATCTATCTATCTATCTACTCATTTATCTATCTATCTACTCATTTATCTATCTATCTATCTATCTATCTATCTATCTACTCATTTATCTATCTATCTATCTATCTATCTATCTATCTACTCATTTATCTATCTATCTATCTATCTATCTATCTATCTATCTATCTATCTATCTACCCATCTATCTACTCATTTATTTATTTATTTACCCATCTATTTATTCATTTATTTTATTCGTGCACCTCGTTCTCAAAGTTCTCGTTTAGGTTCATGGATATTCAATTCACTCGTATCTATATTCTGCATACTGCAGATTTTGCCATCCATCTCTTAAGGGAAATAGCTCAGTATTATACAAGTTTACGCTATCATTAATTGTAAATTAAATTAAATTATGATGTACGAAAATACTGAATTATATTAAATTATACTAGGTTATACAAAATAATTATAAATATAATTTTGACACGCACAGAAAACCAACAAGCGGGAGAACGTACTCAACAGTATCATATGATGTAAAATAGCCCTGCAACATGTAGTACCGCATGGAACGCTTCTGCCATCTAACTGTAAAACTTCGCATAAGACATCCCTATTGAAGAGCTCAAATCACACTACTAGTTCTAGAATCAGCAATGGCTGTTATTGAATCTTAGCATGAAGGTTGGATATTCAAGCTGTCAAGCCGCAATCACGATGGAGAGGCACAATGTATGAGTGAAGAACATTATCTGTAACAAAATGTAATGCTGTATAATATAATTCCAGTCTGTACCAGAATATGATAGGATGAAAATGAGTGATGATTATAAAAATCATTTGAAAGTTAGTCCAAAAATTTTACAAATATTGAAAATCTAACTGCAAATTATAGCGCTGTGCTTTTAACAATTGTAAAAGTTTTACTGTGATTATTATTTACTTCTTTAAATCTCATCTCGCTAGTAGGTTCACAGAAGAAGTAATGTCAATATTTGGGAGCACTTATGCGTGCGAACAGTTTTTTTTTTTTTTTTTTTTTTTTTTTTTTTTTTTTTTTTTTTTTTTTTTTTTTTACGAATGAATCTCAAGAAACCTAGGTGAAGACCATGTCTAACAGATTCTCATATAGAGTCCATTATTAGGATAGTTTCCAGAAAGACTTACAGTGGAAGAAACATTTCTAGAGATCATAAAAATTTAGAAGATTGAAGCTTTCACGAATGAGGACAAACCTGGATGTTTTTATATGTGTGTAAAAACAAAAGACATTTAATTATTTTAGTTTCATTTTGAAAACTTCTTCAATATACATAGCTTTGAGATGGGCAGGGCATGTAGCACGTATGGGCGAATCCAGAAATGCATATAGAGTGTTAGTTGGGAGGCCGGAGGGAAAAAGACCTTTGGGGAGGCCGAGACGTAGGTGGGAAGATAATATTAAAATGGATTTGAGGGAGGTGGGATATGATGATAGGGACTGGATTAATCTTGCTCAGGATAGGGACCAATGGCGGGCTTATGTGAGGGCGGCAATGAACCTCCGGGTTTCTTAAAAGCCAGTAAGTAGTAAAGTTCAGACATAACTTACTGTGCATTTGTTCATGGATGGGTAGCGTCATTCACATTTATTATAGTAATATTTCAAATTGTTTGTGTTATAATGTCACATTTTATTCCCACTGGAAGAAAGGGAATGCATGGATTTGCAACAAGAAGGGTCTCTCCTGCAGCCAATGGACTGAAGCGATCAGAATGAGCTGCAACGCTATTCCAGTCAGAAGCCTTGGTACTGCCAATTGCAGAAGACGCGATGAGCAAGAAACCTTAGCCATGTACTGGGTTTTTGCCGAAAGGGAGAATTACTGAGAATTGACTGTCATAATAAAATTCACTCCTTGATTGCCAATGAACTTCGCCGGGCTGATAAGTATGAGATGTGCGAGGAAATTGGGTGCCTTTCTGCCGACGGTTGAACTCGAGGAGCAGATATCATTGTTAGAGACCGAAAAAAAAAAATTGTGAACTCATTCTCGATCCCACAGTCCGTTTTGAGAACAGCGAGGAACAACCTAGAGAAGTCTGCAAAGAAAAACGGGCAATTTATCTGCCATGCTGCAGCGATTTGGGGACCAAATATAACATCCACACATGGGACGTTATAGGAATTATGATTGGAGCTAGAGGCACAGTCCCATGGGAGTCCTTAGAAGTCTTCCGGAAATTAAAAGTTCCTGCCAGCACCCTAGACATGATATCCTGCACTGCACTGGAGTCATCGATTAGCATAATTAATCATCACTTATATTCTTTAAAAAATGTAATTTGTCTTGTAGCCTAAGTCATTTGTTCCATTTCCAATAAATTTCTCAATGATAGCCTACCTAACTAGGGTTTCTATTCAAGAAAAAATTGAATTAAATACAGGGTGTTTCATAAATGAGGGGCATAATTTCAGGTATGTATTTCCCACATGTAGACAATCAAAATAGTTCATTACAACATGTGTCCGGAAATGCTTTATTTCCGAGTTATGGCCTTCACAACATTGAAATTCACCGGAACGTTTTTCTTTCCGCAGGTCGTTGCCGTCAAAGGAGACATTAAGAGGGCGCTCTGACAGTTCATTCCGAGGCGAAGGTTACATTCAGTTTTGTGTAGGCGTTAGACTGTGCGACATGTATTCAAATCAAGAGCTGGCAGAGATACACTTCATGTACGGTAAGGCGGACGGCAATGCTGCGCTGGCTCGTCGTTTGTACCAGGAGAGGTACCCACAGCGACAATGTCCAGATCGGAAGACATTTGTACGTCTCCATTACCGTCTGTGCGAGTATGGAAAATTTAACTCTCCTGGTTTGGGAAGGGGACGACCAGAAGTACAGGAGGAGATTCTGGAGGCTGTGAACTTGACTCCTTCTATCAGCACACGAAGAGTAGCGTTGCAAGTCAATGTTCCTCATACGACTGTCTGGAGACTGTTGAAAGAGTATCAATTGTATCCTTATCATTTGCAACGTGTGCAGGCCCTGTCACCAGCAGATTACCCTGCACGAGTTAGGTTCTGTCAGTGGTTCTTGCAGCAGTGTGGTGTAAATCCGAACTTTCCTGCCTTAGTATTATTTACAGATGAAGCTCACTTCACATCAGATGGCATAACAAATTTCCACAATCAGCATGTATTGGCGTATGAAAACCCACGTGCAACTGTTCCATCTCATCACCAGGTGCGGTTCTCCCTCAACATGTGTGCCGGTATCATTGGTGATCGATTAGTTGGACCCCATGTACTTGTAAACAGACTTACGGGGCAGGCGTACATAAACTTCCTGGAAAACACCATACCTCATGTTTTAGAAAACACTCCACTGATCAATCGTCAACACATTCACTTCTTGCATGATGGCGCTCCTGCACACTTCAGTCGTACGGCTCGCCGGTTCTTGGATCGAAGGTTTTCTGATCGATGGATAGGTAGAGGTGGCCCAATTGCTTGGCCTCCACGCTTACCTGATCTGAACCCTCTCGATTTCTACTTGTGGGGCCATTTTAAAACATTGGTTTACTCTATTCGTCTCCGGTGCCTGATTTGGAATCCCTTCGGAATCGAATTGTGGCATGTTCTGAGGACATATGCAATATTCCTGGAGTTTGGGATCGTGTTCGCAGGTCAATGAGACATCGATGTCAGTCTGTATTCAAGCAGGAGGTGGACATTTTGAACATCTTCTGTAATGACAACGACCTGCGGAAAGAAAAACGTCCCGGTGAATTTCAATGTTGTGAAAGCCATAACTCGGAAATGAAGCATTTCCGGACACATGTTGTAATGAACTATTTTGATTGTCCACATGTGGGAAATACATACCTGAAATTATGCCCTGTATTTGTTAAACACCCTGTTTAAACGAGTGGCTTGTGCAGCAAATGCTACAAAGTTCATTAGACGTTCAACTAAAAATTTTCCAGATTTATTTTCAATGAAGAATACCAGACATTTTGAAAGTTATTTGCTTCCGTAATAATGAAACACACTCCTTCTGAGTAGTTTTTTTATGACAAATACTTTTTCTGGTTTTTGAGTTTCAACGCGAAGAACAAAGTAACAATGTCAGGACGTTCAGTAGGTTTTTCATGTGGGAGTAAAGGAATAGCTATTTCAAGTTATTGTGGATTGTACGTTTGTAGGCCTCTTATTTCATCAATAAGTAATACCTTTTGGTCATTCCTTAGGAACTGTAATTTTTGCGCTCTCTCGAGCCAATACCGAAGAGAATGACGCATATAAATATCTACACCACACCGTCATTAAGTTTATGAAAAACACTCAACCCCACTTGATTAATAACTATAAAAATTTTATATTTATTAACAATATTATCTTAAGTAAATTTTGTAGCCGCCACTCAGTAAATTATGGAAAATATCAAGATCTAATTTAAGATATTCTCTGTATCTTCTTACATAACCCCAAAACGTTTCACTTTCATATCATTAATGTAGGTTCAATATGTATAATTAATGAAAAATAGTCACATCATGGCATTAACTATAATAATACTTGTTTTCTAATAATGTCATCAAACCACCTCAAGGTTTGTAGATTTTAATATCCAATACACAGCTGTACTCAGAAAATTACACACTGCAAAATCGGACCTGTAAATTATTTTTAGTAATTCTTGAAATTTCTAATAACCAATTGAATTTGAGTTCTAAATATGTCAGCAATCCTGCAGGGCATGGCCTTCGTGTAATAGCCTATTGTTTATTGTAGTGTCTGTTTTGTTTTATTCTGATAGTTCTCAGAATTGACGAAATATGGATTTTGGAAAATAGGAAAATTATGTAGCAAGACTAACGCTTCACTGAAAGTTACTATTTTTCTGAAAATCCTTGGATGCCAAGCTTCAAAATGACGGGTCATTCATTAAAATCCGTTCAGCCGTTTTCCTGTAATTTCCATTACCAGTTCAAATTATATAATATATATTCATTTAGAATTGATTAGGAGGCCGATTATTAAACCCTGGTTGGGACGGCTATCAACTATCTGTCTATTTAATATGATTGTCGATACACAAATCTCCTAATAAATGATCCAAGCAGAGCATAGTATTAACTTTACCAAAACTCTTGAACCATAAAAAGCTACCGTACCTAGAATCTGCATAAAGATTGCATCAGCTGACGTTTACTTAAGCATTTCACTCGAAATATGTATGGATCCAACTTTTGAAGTACTTCGGGCATGGCAAGCGACTGAAAATGAGAAGTGGGCGAAAATTGATTCAAGTATTCAATAATTTATTACTAAGGACCGGATTTTTATGTAATTATATATTATATGCCTTTCAAGCTAACCGTATATAAATAACAAATTTTTGCGAATCTTGTAATTACCATTAATATATTAAAATTTGATACCACATATTTTTACATAATTATTTACCCCATGGAGAAGTTTACAATTTGAAATACACAGATTTAAAATGCCTTTTTACCTACCCAAGAAAGGATATATTTCGGGACGAAACATAACGTCCTTAGTTCCAGGTAGTAATAGAGGCACTCACCCCATACCGCCCACTGTAAATATGAGTGAACAAATGGCAACCTTTCTCATACAACTACCTTGTATTGTAAAAATCGCTCAGAAAATAGCGTTGCCTTCATGCGATGGAGTGGGACGAGGACGACATGATTTGTCTCGAACTATAATTGTTCTGCACACGTCTTAACAAGCCGTTCCCATGCAATTTGCAACCTTAACCACCCTCTTCCTAATCCTTCCATGGAAAATCCTTGTCAAGTCTGACATGAGCTGCAATAGAGTAGCCGACTTTTGAAAAGAAGCTGGAGTAAAGGAAGAAACTTGAAAGATGATGAAAGATTAAAATAAATACCTTTTTCAGGTTATTGCTTGACCTCTTTACTTTGAATTTAGTAGACCTATACGGAAATGGGATTTTCCGAGCAATTAGAAAGTATGGTTCTCTGCTGGAATAATCCTACTCTTCTGAATGAGACAGGAATGTCACTTTTCAAACAACAGTTTGTAAATACCTATGGTTTGAGGTTTTAGTAGGTACTGTACTTTGTTTCTTACAGGGAGCAGCTAAAATGCATGTGTCCCACATCTCCTCTTATTTTCTCCTAATCCAGTAAAGCGAAACAGTGCTTGCAGTACTGTTGTGTCATTCATTTCACTCAGTTCTCTAGTTTTAGTACTTAACAGTATAAAGTGCAAGTGAGTTTATCTACTGTTTTTAATTAACTAAAATGGCCCCTGTATCTTGAACCCTAACGACAAAAATAAAATCATGGATTGCGATGGACGAAGCTTTCACTACAGATGGAAAAATAGTAATGTGTCAAGTGTGCGGTAAAAAAGTCGGGTGCTCTATGAAATCACAACTGGAGAGTCTTACCTATCCTATACCTGCCAGATATTGATATTAAATATTTTCATAATTTTACATGTTTTGGTACATATTCAGCTTATTTTTCTTACATAAATATGTACATATTTCACACCTTGATATTACATAAAAATCCGGTCCCTAGTGATTATTGTAAGAATGTGGGAAATATTCCTACTGGGACAAAATAAATAATTTTAAAAGAAAGCTCCTCGTTTAATTTTTAATTCCCATGTAGGTTTCTCCTGCCTATCTCCTATGGGCTCTGGCATTTAACGATGTTATGCGCCGGAATACTTAGCACGGACTCGTAGGTAAACGCCATTTAGCGCTATAATCTGTCATTAAATGTTCTTAACAGGAATTTCAAAGCTTTCCAATCGCACAAAACAGTGACGTATTCGGAACTTCAAAAGCTCTTACTTTAATGATGGAGTACCTGATTCCGTAAACAGTAATAGAAGTTAATAATGATGCAAAAATAAGTCCAGAGGAGAACTAACAGTCTAGATTATATAGGATTAATATTACAACGCGCCTAAACATCAGTTTGAATTACAGCGATCTATATTTTTTTAAAGTCGGCAGCAACATAATGTATTAACGTTTAGTTGGGATCCCTCTAATTTGGAAGAATCGTTTAATGAAATTGGATTCCACACAGCGGACGCGTATTCTAACTGAAGCATAATATGAACCAGCGAACAACGAGAATGGGCAGGTAATGGAACGAATTCAAACATATTTAGAGATCGGGTGTATACACGATAATGAACGTACTCCTTCCCATCTAACAAAAAGCGTAGATATCACCATTATTCTAATTATTCTGGAATTACATTGCGTGTAGTTCTTTTAAAAACCAGGTGGCCCGCGTTCGATTCCCGGTCGGGGCAAGTTACCTGCTTGAGGCTTTTTCCGGGGTTTTCCCTCAACCCAATGCTGGGTAACTTTAGATACTGGACTCCGGACTCATTTCACCGGCATTATCACCTTCATCTCATTCAGACTCTAAATAAACTAAGATGTTGATAAAGCGTCGTAAAATAACCTACTAAAAAGTTATTTTAAGAGGTTAAGTAAGATGTGAAGCACGTATTAAATTTAAAAGACAGAAACACAACAAAACAGAGCAGTCCTTGACTATAGGAAGCAACCACGTTTCATTGTTTGTCTGTACAAATTGAAAGGTTGTAACTCCAAGTAGGCTATATCAATTTATGAAACATGTAATAGTAGTATGCGTTACAAGAGCGGTATGTTGAAGTTTTCATGTTCGAGGAAAAGTTTGAAAAAGCGAAACGTAGTTGAGCTTTTTTAATTTCCGAGAATTGAAAGAAAACATACCGCTCGTGTATCGTACATTATTTTGTGCGAAGATCGTTTATTACATACATGAAAGAGGAATTTCTAATTAGTTGCAATGAAATCTCCATCTTGGTTTCTGTTCAATGACGGCAAATTTGCTAAACAAAAATATCTATCTTCCACATTGTTGCTTTAAAATGTTTTCTGTGTTTACTATACTCCAGCAGGCCGTGATATACGTCTTTCCCCCCCCCCCCAGTCTGTAAATGCGAACTTAAAACAAACGGTAAGGTTATGTAATGATTTATTTTTCATTTTAATATTTTAACAATATTATTTATATAACATATTGCAGTAATAACATCGGCATTTGGAATCTTGTTGATTTTTTCACGGCTTCCTTAATGTTACTTGCATCACTACTGCAGTAACTTTAGTGAAGTTGTAGAGTTTACTTAATTTTTGCAAATATTTAAAAACAATAATTAACAGTGCAATTGAGGTGAAATTGCAGTGGTAAGTTTCCAATTTATAATTATTACTATATTGAACGTGTCTATAAATAATACGTTAAAAGCCTAAAGCAGTAAAATCAATATGTCACTTAAGCGGTAAGAAGAGGGAAATTGTTATGTGTGTTAGGTTGGGAATACTGAATGTGGAATTTTAGACTTTCCGCGGATTTGTTTTGTGCGGAAACCAAGCAAATACGCACGATCTCGCACAAAAGTAAATGTTAAGCTATTGGTGTGGGTAGCTATACGGATGAAATGTTGCACTTATTTAAAAAGAAAGAGGACATATCGCGTTCTCTGAACTCTAATTTTATTCAACATGTTTCAACTTAATCTCACAAAAGTGCTTGTGGAAAAATAATATAAATATAGTAATTCAAATTGTATTCCATATTAGAGATGAATGGAAGAAACTATATCACTACTCCTAGACACATCATATTAATGCTTACTGATAGAAGACTTTCTCTTGTAATCTAAATTGCTACCTCTCTTTTAACCCCTTCAGGCCTGATGTACATTATAGTGCATATTGTTTCTTTTTTTCTTTTTCCGAATGTCTTCGATACTTTTAATTATTTTGACAAATTTAATTTGATAGAAATGGAGAATATTATTTTTAAAACATTTCTACACCTGAATTAAAAATAAAATTTAAAATTTTGGGGGTACAGGAGTCAAAATTTTTCCAAAATTTTGATTTCCTGTGAAGACTTGATTTGGGAATTTTGGATTCCCAGAATGATTATGTGACCAGATTTTTCAATTTTTTTAAACATAAATTCAGGTCTGAAGGGATTAAACCGAAAATAGCTTCCTATCACTGCAGGTTTGCAGAAAATTGTACAGGGACATCATTTTATTTTTACTAACATTTTTAATATTAACCTGTCTATACCTTTAGAGAACCGGAAACACCGCTTGCTCCTCCCTCCAAGACTGGAGTTCGATGATACTGGCGTAAAACACAAATCACTCTACTAGGTATAGGAAGGAAGAAAAGTAGTTCATCCATTTACGTAAACTAGGAAATATCACGATTTTGAGTTTGATAATTTTCATTAGGTTTTTCTTTAATCAAAGTACAGTACTGTATTAAGAATAAGTGTTTTTACTCACGAAGTGAGTTATCCATGCGAACGTATTCATTATGCAGTGTATATTATACTGTCTACAGCACATTAGCGTACAATATAGAGAATGAAGTTAAATTGAAAAATAATCATAATATGAATATTTAAACACAATTTTGAAAATGGTGGCCGTTCATTTCGATACAGGCTTCAGTTCTTTTGTGTATATTATCGCACTATAGATTATTGCATCTAATTCCAATTGCCAGTTTCGTCCTTCGTACTAGTAACTCATGTTGAAATAATTCTGTACCTACTCTACTTACTGTGAATTCAATCTTCACTTCTGCCCGACCCGAAAAGATAAAATTACTCAGACATGCTATCTACTGTCCGTCCAAGTGGTTATGCCGCAGGATTGTAGAAAGGGAGGAAATCACGTGACAGTTAATTACTTAACGAGGCCCTTTTATTTAAGTTAAATTAAACAGCTGTATAATATTACGTAAACGTCCAATTCCTAAGAAAAATTAATCTTTTCAGAAAAGAGCTAAGACAGCCCAGCTTTTACAGAGGGGCGAGCAGAAGCAGGTGGGGGAAATCGGGATGCGACGTAGGCAAACGGACAGTATCTGTGCGAAAATATGATTCAATATTGAAAGCTCTTTCGTCACTGGAAAACGCGAACATATTTCTGGAACGTACTATACTCAGTAACTCAGTACTGCTTACTATCTGCGGTCTTGGTTCTGTGTGGAGTTGGAACTTCCTTAGTAGAAGGTGTGGGAGTGAAGTACATTCAAAAACTCAGGTACAATGAAAATTGAAGTAAAAATAAAATGATGTCCCTGTATATTGTTTTTCACAGTTGATATGTCCTCACGGAAATGTTCTCCTAGTTCATATATCAAAGTACCAAAACTTTCAGCAAATAAATCTGAATGTGAACGAAGAAAATCAACTTTCAATTAGTTACATGCGACACGCATGTCTTTTTAGATCTGCAGTAAAGAGCCTCTAGAGCAGTGGTCGTCAGCACTCGCTGAAATGTGCAACAGGTACGCGGTGCCGTCCCGTGTGCACTGTCGTGCAACAGGGAGAGAGAGAGAGCATACCCGCTAGTAGCTACGAGAGCACTATAGTGCACTGCGTTTTCCGCGGGTAAGAGACGCTAGCCACAGCGTGCTCTGTGCTGACGACCCCTGCTATAGAGATTCATAGTTTCCATCCTTCCTACTTCGTAAGATCACTATTATCTCTGTCTTAAAATGTGGGAACTGTTATCGGTAACGGCCGGATTGCACACGCTAAGCCGAGATATGCAATCCTGCATTTCCTCTTTCCTCGTCACAACACGCACTTTCGTCATGTTTAAATTTCCAGCTAACCACTTAGCTATATTAGTCGCACAAGTTATGCCTAATTTAAAGACATCACAAGTAAATTGAGACTTAAACTGCCTTTCTCAAGTACGGGGCGATAATGCAGCACGAAAACCGGGTCAAATATCACAGGATCTTCTGGGATCGAATTCCTGTCCCTACCGCAAATATGATGTGAAACAGTGACCACAGGCAAATGAGAGTTCAGTGGGCGAGGATGAAGTCTCCCTACCTAAGCAGCCGACCCGAAGGCTCTCCTACATTCCCTTTCGGTTATTTCCCAGGACAACACAGTTACGCACAATCAACAGCAGTCAGTATACAGGGTGTTTAAAAAATACGGGGCATAATTTCAGGTATGTATTTCCCACAAGTAGACAATCAAAATAGTTCATTACAACATGTGTCCGGAAATGCTTTATTTCCGAGTTATGACCTTCACAACATTAAAATTCACCGGAACGTTTTTCTTTCCACAGGTCGTTGCCATCAAAGGAGACATTAAGAGGGCACTCTGACAGTTCATTCCGAGGCGAAGGTTACATTCAGTGTTGTGTAGGCGTTAGACTGTGCGACATGTATTCAAATCAAACAGACTTACGGGGCAGGCGTACACAAACTTCCTGGAAAACACCATACCTACCTCATGTTTTAGAAGACACTCCACTGATCAATCGTCAACACATTCACCTCTTGCATGATGGCGCTCCTGCACACTTCAGTCGTACGGCTCGCCGGTACTTGGATCGAAGGTTTCCTGATCGATGGATAGGTAGAGGTGGCCCAATTGCTTGGCCTCCACACTCACCTGATCTGAACCCTCTCGATTTCTACTTCTGGGGCCATTTAAAATCATTGGTTTATTCGTCTCCGGTGCCTGATTTGGAATCCCTTCGGAATCGAATTCTGGCATGTTCTGAGGACATACGCAATACTCCTGGAGTTTGGGATCGTGTTCGCAGGTCAATGAGACATCGATGTGAGGTCTGTATTCAAGCAGGAGGTGGACATTTTGAACATATTCTGTAATGACAACGACCTGCGGAAAGAAAAACGTTCCGGTGAATTTCAATGTTGTGAAGGCCATAACTCGGGAATGAAGCATTTCCGGACACATGTTGTAATGAACTGTTTTGATTGTCTGCATGTGGGAAATACATACCTGAAATTATGCCCTGTATTTTTTAAACACTCTGTATGCTTCGCAGAACTTGGATGTCGAGTAGTAGTAGTAGTAGGGTTTAAGAAGGGCGCGTCAGCTACTATGGCTATTTGCGCCCTTATCTAAAATTCTTAATGTAACAAATACATAAATAATATAATAATCAGAGTGCTAAAAGAACTAAAAAGCGCTGTCACGATAAAACGAGGCACTTGGATGTCGATCTTCATGACAGGATTTCATTTAGTTCCTATAATCATCATCATCATCATCATCATCATCCTTCACGAATTAGGCCTCTGTAGACCTGTTTCGGCCCCATCTAGCAGTCTTCTAAAAGGTCTTCCTGGTCGACGATGTCCTCTAGGTTTATACTGCATCATAATTTTTGGGATTCTTGAATTTTCCATTCTTCTTAAGGTGCGTACACACTTAGCGAACGAACAACGAACGAATGATGAAGCGAAACTTCGTTGTTCGTTCGCTGTTTGGAGCAGCGTATAAATCATCAGCAAATGGTCAGAAAACACTCACGTTCGCTGATTATCCGAAATAAAAGCAGACGAAAATATAATTATAGCAAGTGCAGCTGTTGTTACTATAGGCAGTTCAACAAAAAGAAAGTTAAAAACCAAAAGGCGATGGTAGCAGACGCCACTCTACGAAAGTCGCAATCAATCACTGACTTGCTTCATGATTTACGTCGAATGGAATCGGGACAGTTTCACAACTTCTGTCGCATTTCAGAAACAGACTTCGAAATATTACTGTGCAAAATTGGGCTCAAAATTCCCAAGAAAGACACAGGCTGACGAGAAGCAATACCTATTCAGGAAAGGCTAGCTTTAACACTTCGATATCTCGCTACAGGAGATTCGCATACAAGTTTAATGTATTTATTCAAAGTGTCGAAACAGCTGATTACCAGGATTGTTCCAGAAGTATGTACAGCTATAATTGAGGAACTGGAAGATTTTATTAAGGTACGACTGCAAGAGAGGGGAAAGTTTCAGTACACGGATACCTCACTGACAATAATTATCTTAAAATACTAAAAAGAGAGATTTGTCTGTTTGTCGAGTACGCATCATGCTTACGAAAAGGCACTTTTCAGTGCAAATAATTTATTTTGTGTGCACAAGGTTGGAACTTTGTTTTTTTCTGGGCGTGAATTTGTCCAAAAGGAACGACATATGTTTATACACGAACCAAGTTGACTCAAACTTTATCACTCCACATTTCAGATCTTTTTATCGACTTCTGTCTTACCCTCCGGAATGATGTCAGTAGGGACAGAATTTTCGTTTTGACTTCTGCTCCCTACAATAAACAACAAATATGTAACCACTGAAAATAAATAAACAAACTTTGCACGTGTTTGACTCGCCTACCTTGCAGCTGAACATCTTTCCAATAGCTTCCCAAACATCATGTTTTCTTACTTTATTGTAGTAAGTAGGATGCTTTGGATTCCATAAAGTTTCCTGATCCCTACATGCATTAATAATATTTATAACAGCGTCTTCCGTCCACTCCATTTTCGACATCCTGTTGGTGAAATTGAACTAAGCGCTGCGTTCTGCTACGAACTATAAGCTAGTGGCAAATCCCGTCCACAACGAATACCAACTTCCTTTGATGTACGGACAAGCGACGGATCACTTTCGAAGGCAAACCAAACGATCGGTTTGCCTTTGCTGCAACGTACACACCTACGGAGTTCAATCAGGAAATGCATCCGTTTGTCGTTCGTTCGTTGTTCGTTCGCTAAGTGTGTACGCACCTTCACATGATCTAGCCAACTGAATTTGTATCTGCTGATTTTTTCTTCTACTGACTCTACTTCTAATTGTTCTGAAATTTCTTCATTCCTTTTCCGGTCTAAAAGAGTATATCCTGCTGTTCTCCTGAAAAATTTCATTTCCGTTGCTTTGATTCTGTTCATGTCTTTTTTCTTTAATGTCCAAATCTCGCTTCCGTATAAAAGGGAGGGTAATGCTAGTATATTATATATTTTTATTCTTGTAGATTTTTTTACTAATTTGTATTGTTTATTATTCCTAGAATTTGTGTAAATTTTGGTTATTTTCTTGTTCACATCTTTTTCATTTTGATAAGATATTTCACAACCCAGATCATTGAAATTTTGTACTTGTTCGAGGCATTGGTTTTTGTGTATTATCTTACTTTTGACTGGGTTTTGTCCTAAAAATGCCATTACCTTTGATTTTCGTGCTGAAATTTCCATCCAAAAATCTTTTAATATTTCATTTAATGTATATAATCCTCTTTGTAAATTATCCTCTGAATTTGAAATTATGACTTGATCATCGGCATAGAGTAAGGTATTTAATGTTAGAGCACTGGTTATTTTGATTCCGGATGTGTAGATTTGATTCCATTTTAAAATAACTTCATTTATATACATATTAAATAAAGTTGGTGATAGTGGACAACCTTGTCGAGCCCCATTATTAACTAATTTTCTTTCGGATATACAGTTATTTATTTTGACACTTATTTTGCTGTCTGTGTAGATTTCTATTACATTTTGTAATAGCAAATTTCGAATATTTTTATCTTGTGATATGTCGAATAAAAGATCTCTTCGGACTTTACCAAAAGTTTTCACAAAATCAATAAAAGCTATATGGGTTTCTAAATTAAATTATCTTCTTTTTTCTAACAATATTTTCATAATAAATAATGGATCTACACATGATCTTCCTTTTCTAAAGCCATTTTGACAATCCAGAAGGACAGTTTCAGCATGTTTTTTTTTTTATTTTTCATTTAAAATCCTACTAGATATCTTATAACATGTGTTGAGGATACTAATCCCTCTATAGTTTTCAACATTTTGCTTATCTCTTGTTTTATATAGAGTGTTTAAAAATACGGGGCATAATTTCAGGTATGTATTTCCCACATGTAGGCAATCAAAATAGTTCATTACAACATGTGTCTGGAAATGCTTTATTTCCGAGTTATGGCCTTCACAACATTGAAATTCACCGGAACGTTTTTCTTTCCGCAGGTCGTTGCCGTCAAAGGAGACATTAAGAGGGCACTATGACAGTTCATTCCGAGGCGAAGGTTACATTCAGTGTTGTGTAGGCGTTAGACTGTGCGACATGTATTCAAATCAAGAGCTGGCAGAGATACACTTCATGTACGGTAAGGCGGACGGCAATGCTGCGCTGGCTCGTCGTTTGTACCAGGAGAGGTACCCACAGCGACAATGTCCAGATCGGAAGACATTTGTACGTCTCCATTACCGTCTGTGCGAGTATGGAAAATTTAACTCTCCTGGTTTGGGAAGGGGACGACCAGAAGTACAGGAGGAGATTCTGGAGGCTGTGAACATGACTCCTTCTATCAGCACACGAAGAGTAGCGTTGCAAGTCAATGTTCCTCATACGACTGTCTGGAGACTGTTGAAAGAGTATCAATTGTATCCTTATCATTTGCAACGTGTACAGGCCCTGTCACCAGCAGATTACCCTGCACGAGTTAGCTTCTGTCAGTGGTTCTTGCAGCAGTGTGGTGTAAATCCGAACTTTCCTGCCTTAGTATTATTTACAGATGAAGCACAGTTCACACGAGATGGCATAACAAATTTCCACAATCAGCATGTATGGGCGTATGAAAACCCACGTGCAACTGTTCCATCTCATCACCAGGTGCGGTTCTCCCTCAACATGTGGGCCGGTATCATTGGTGATCGATTAGTTGGACCCCATGTACTTGTAAGCAGACTTACGGGGCAGGCGTACACAAACTTACTGGAAAACACCATACCTCATGTTTTAGAAGACATTCCACTGATCAATCGTCAACACATTCACTTCTTGCATGATGGCGCTCCTGCACACTTCAGTCGTACGGCTCGCCGGTACTTGGATCGAAGGTTTCCGGATCGATGGATAGGTAGAGGTGGCCCAATTGCTTGGCCTCCACGCTCACCTGATCTGAACCCTTTCGATTTCTATTTGTGGGGCCATTTAAAATCATTGGTTTATTCGTCTCCGGTGCCTGATTTGGAATCCCTTCGGAATCGAATTGTGGCATGTTCTGAGGACATACGCAATACTCCTGGAGTTTGGGATCGTGTTCGCAGGTCAATGAGACATCTATGTGAGGTCTGTATTCAAGCAGGAGGTGGACATTTTGAACATCTTCTGTAATGACGACGACCTGCGGAAAGAAAAACGTTCCGGTGAATTTCAATGTAGTGAAGGCCATAACTCGGAAATGAAGCATTTCCGGACACATGTTGTAACGAACTATTTTGATTGTCTACATGTGGGAAATCCATACCTGAAATTATGCCCCGTATTTTTTAAACATCCTGTATAATAGGATGCGAAACTTACTGAGTTTCCCGTAACACATACTAGAGACGCTGTTGTAGAAATTGATCTTGCTGCCACCTGTTGGGAGGAGGGGCGTTATTACATCTAGCAGCGCACCAAGTAGCGAAAAGAGTAACTAATTACTCCATGCATTTAGCAGCGCACCTGGTGACTAAAATGTTACACTGTGCAGAAAATATTCCCTCCCACCCTCATGAATATTCAAAGCTAACCCAATTTAAAATAAAACATTTACATTTTTATTCCTCACAGCAACTTCTACTGAAAATTCTTACCGGAGCCAACAGGAAGATAAAAGAGATGATCTATTTTACACTACCCAATTAAAATATAACGAGACAGATACAAAAAATAAAGCAAAAGATTAGATAATTGGTATTGTATTCTTTGGGTATTTATTGTACAGCGCAATGGAAACGTTTGCAAGAACTACTTAGATAGTTCAATTTATTATATTACTATTACTTTACAATACATTCAACAACACTATTTTTACAACGTCCATAAACATCACTGTTTATACACACACGTAGTATCACTTTATGTTCACTTATTAGCAAGTTTCTGTCTGCCATCTTGTCTCCTCGAGCAATATCTCGAATCGATAAATAGAGAACTCTGGGTAATGTACCCAACACGTAGTTCTAATGTTCACCACCTACGACGTTGGGCGATGATCATCTTATTTCAGCCCCCTGCCGACAGATGGTGGTGACTGCAGTTTCGCATCCTATTATATATTTATCCATGCCTGGGTTCTAAAACAGACATTATCAGATTAAGGCTGCCGAAACAAGATATCTGCGAAGAACTGCAGGACAGATATGCAGTACATTCCTTGATTATCGGAGAAATGAAGATATAATAAAAGAACTTCATATGCAATCGTTAAAGGGAGAAAACTTCACATCCTGGGACAGACGGCTACAACACGTTTCCAGGTCCCCACCAACAAAGATGCCTCAGGAAATGCTAAGCTTATAGGCTATTGCTACCACAAGGACTTCCACAGCAACGAATGCTTGGCCCTGTTTAAACAGTTCAGCAGATTATAAAATTTATTTAAAGTTTTTCAATCATACGATTTATCATTTTTATTTGCAAACTAATATTTGCTAATACACATTACCAGCAACAGTAACAAATATAAATGATACTCGGGAAGAAATTAAACACAGAATAAATATGGGAAATGCCTGTTATTATTCGGTTGAGAAACGTTTATCATCCAGTCTGCTGTCAAAATATCTGAAAGTTAGAATTTATAAAACAGTTATATTACCGGTTGTTCTGTATGGTTGTGAAACTACGACTCTCACTTTGAGAGAGGAACATAGGTTAAGGGTGTTTGAGAATAAGGTGCTTAGGAAAATTTTTGGGGCTAAGAGGGATGAAGTTACAGGAGAATGGAGAAAGTTTCACAACACAGAACTGCACGCATTGTATTCTTCAGCTGACATAATTAGGAACATTAAATCCAGACGTTTGAGATGGGCAGGGCATGTAGCACGTATGGGCGAATCCAGAAATGCATATAGAGTGTTAGTTGGGAGGCCAGAGGGAAAAAGACCTTTAGGGAGGCCGAGACGTAGATGGGAAGATAATATTAAAATGGATCTGAGGGAGGTGAGATATGATGATAGAGACTGGATTAATCTTGCTCAGGATAGGGACCAATGGCGGGCTTATGTGAGGGCGGCAATGAACCTCCGGGTTTCTTAAAAGCCAGTAAGTAAGTAATACACATTACCAAAAGAAAATGTATGAATGTTTCCGCCTATGCGGGAACGTCAGATACTTAATTGTTTTTAATGATATCTAAACGTAAGTCCAATGTATATGAACTTATGTATGATATAACAATAAAATTAAAATCATGAGTTATATACAGTAAATATCTTAGTGTAGTTGTAGGAGATATGTTAATTTTAATTGATTTGCATATGGATTTACTAACTTGTCGGAAATGTGCGTAATATAATATACAAATACATAGAACTCAAGTTACAATGTTGTATGTTTGTTACATAACACTGTTGCACCATGTCGAGTATGACGAATACTGCAACTGTGAAATCTTAGCTCACGATCCTTCCAAAAGGAAGATAGAAAGATTCAAAGACTTGGTGTAGACTGATCATTGTGAACAAAATGAATCCTGTTATGTATCTTCATTTCTAGGAAGCCGTAATGTATTGCTATGAGTAGGCTCGTAGCTGGAAGTCATCACCATTTCCTCGAATCCCACCTAGGGCATGGATGTCTGTTCATTTGAATACGAAGGCCATGCTGTCCCTGCTTCAGAGTGAAATGAGAGGAATATAGACTGCGGTAGATTTTAAGACTAGAACAAATACTGTAGGAGAACTAATGTAGAATAGTGTTGAAAGATAACATTTCATACATCTTCATTACACACTTTTAACACTACGAGGGGGATCCAGGAAATAACGACCGTTCGCGCATACCCGCCGCGCAGCTGACTCCCCTTCCTTGTTTGAAGGTCAACTGGCTTCCTTAACATGTGTTCTCATAATGTTGTGAGTACTGGTTGCAACAAGTCGCCATTGTGCATTTTGTGTTACTTCAAAATGAACGACGTGATTGATAATCCCGCCGACTGTGAGGTGAGGAGTGTGATTCGATTTTTGAATGCCCGACATTTGAAACCTGCAGTAATTTACCGGCAATCGAAAGAAGTGTATGGTGATACTGTAATGAATGAAAGAAATGTGAGAAAATGGTGCGAAATGTTCAACAATGGGCGAACAAATGTCCACGATGAAACTCGACCCGGACGCCCATCACTCATCACAGAAGACCTGAAGACTAAAGTGAACGACAGAATCTTGCAAGACAGGCGCACATCACTCGACGAATTGCATATTGCCTTTCCTGACATTTCTCGTTCTTTGCTTGGTGAAATTGTGTCGCAACATCTTGGCTACCACAAAATCTGTGCCCGCCCGCACACTGCTGCTTCAACTCGAGAATTGCTGGATCAATTCGTTTGGGAAATCTTTGATCATCCGCCCTATAGTCCAGACCTTGCTCCTAGCGATTTTCACCTTTTCATTAAGCTGAAAGACTTTCTGGGTGGTACGCGTTTTGGAAGTGATGAAGAGTTGAAGAAGACAGTGAACACCTGGCTTAATGAACTGGCGGCAGAGGAGTATAACACGGGAATTCTAAAGCTAGTGAACAGATACGACAAATGTTTAAATGTAGGTGGTGATTATGTAGAGAAGTAAAGGAAGCTTCAGTTATGTACAAGACTTTGTTTTTTCAAATAAATATATATTTTTAATTATTAAAACAAAACGGTCGTTATTTCCTTGATCCCCCTCGTATATTCCGAGGCGCGTCCATAAAGTAACTTTCCCACTCGTCCCACAGCTAGCAAACCATATGTTGCGCGAAGCGACTGCGTGTAGGTGATAGAGTGATGTCCTGGCATGGCGCATGCGCTAGCGGAACTTCCCGAGTGCTCTCAGTAGCTTCGTTGCATTGGTTGAAGATGGACGTTCCTATTCCAGCTCCTACCGCGTGAAGTGCGGTCAGTGATAAAGTTTTTGAATGCACAGGGCATAGCGCCGATTGAAAGTGATCGTCAGGTGTGCCAGGTCTATGGGCAAGCAGATGATGTGTTGCTGCTGTAGACAATTTTCAGCAGAACGCCAAAATGTGCATGACGAGGAGCGCAGTGGGAGGCCAACCATCATCACAGACGACCTTGTGGAGCAACGCAGCATAGACCTGGCACAGCTGACGATCAATTTGAATCGGCGCTATGCCCTGTACATTCAAAAACTTGATCACTGATCGCACTTCACGCGGCGGGAGCTGGAATAGGAACGTCCATCTTCAACCAATGCAACGAAGCTACTGAGAGCACTTGGGAAGTTCCGCTAGCGCATGCGCCATGCCAGGACATAAGATAGAAACACATTATTGCCACGGCACGGCACGAAATGTGATTTCCTGTGGTGTCACGTTCTGCATTCAATGTGTGGTATTCGTTTTCTCCATTTGTTTACGTTGCTTAGAATGACACTGTTCCCACGCCACGGACGCCACGTCCTCTCCTGTGCAGCACTCGTGCCATCACGTTTAGATTTTCTGTCGCACCGGACACTGTTGGACGGTGGAGAGCACGTGCAGGTTCATTATGGAGGAATATATTATTGAAAAAGTAAGGCAATATGAATTTATGTATAATTTTAAGTCATCCAATTACAGAGACTTAAACATGAGAAAAGAAGCTTGGGAGGAAATAGGAAAAGAGATGAATATAAGCGGTGAGTACTGTATGTTAACTTATTTTCAAGAGCTATTCCATCTCAAATCGACCGAAATATAGAGAAAATTTACATTAAAATTTTTAAATACAATGAAACTTTTTTGTACGTAGAGAACAGTGATACAATGAGTATAAAAATGCGAGGTTTTTTACTGATCGATTTCATATGGAATAGCCCATAAGTAAATCATCAATTCAACTTAACCTCATTATGATTATTATTATTATTATTATTATTATTATTATTATTATTATTATTATTATTATTTTAGGAGGTACATCAGTGTAGATGCGACCATACACATTAAAGTGCATATTAACAATGACTACAACAGCTGTACTGTAGACATTAATCTTAATTTTGCGATCTACCTCGACGAACAACATTTAATTGCCAAGGCACTGAGCCTAGAGAATTAAAATATTCCTTCAAGGCTTCTCGCACTTGAAAAGACTCGCGTGTACTGTTTCTTCTCAAGTGGTCTAGGTTTCTTAGGACACAGGTTGGTAGTGCACATCAGGCTCAAACATATTGTCTTTACATAGCATATTATGCAGGCAGCATGACGCAAGTACAATTCTATCGACCATGTTCGGTTGTACCTCCATATATCTTCGAAAAATTCTCCAACGAGCAGTCAAAATTCCGAATGCATTCTCGACCACATTTCTCGCTCGGGAAAGTCTATAGTTGAAAATCGTTTTTGTTTCGTCTCATCTAAATGGTGCCTGCCATATGGACGCAGAAGATTTTTTTTGGTGGAAATGCTTCATCCCCAACAATTATGTGTGGTTGTGGCTCCCCATTTTCAACTAATGGAGCATTTTGTGGCACATTTAAAGTATTAGATTCCAGTTTTTTCCCAAAGCGTGAATTAGCAAAAACACACCCATCACTGTTTCTGCCGTAAGAGCCTACATCAATTGTAATAAATTTATAAGCCGCATCAACCAGAGCATTTTCGATGTCTTCTTCAAACTCTGAAGAACTACTGGAACTACTAACCCATTCACCTTCCATCTCTGCTACAGAAAGCTACTGAATAAAATAGCGCCTGAACAGATTGTAAGGTTAGTGTGAAGTGGCATGGCGTGGCGATAATGTGCACACAACGCGACACAGCACGTGCCTTCCAACTTATATCATCTCACAGGAGAACACATGCCGTGGCAATAATGTGCACACAACGCGACACAGCACGTGCCTTCCAACTTATATGATCTCACAGGAGAACACATGCCGTGGCAATAATGTGCACACAACGCGACACAGCACGTGCCTTCCAACTTATATGATCTCACAAGAGAACACATGCCGTGGCAATAATGTGCACAGAACGCGACACAGCACGTGCCTTCCAACTTATATGATCTCACAGAAGAACACATGCCGTTGCAATAATGTGCACAGAACGCGACACAGCACGTGCCTTCCAACTTATATGATCTCACAGGAGAACACATGCCGTGGCAATAATGTGCACACAACGCGACACAGCACGTGCCTTTCAACTTATATGATCTCACAGGAGAACACATGCCGTGGTAATAATGTGCACACAACGCGACACAGCACGTGCCTTTCAACTTATATGATCTCACAGGAGAACACATGCCGTGGTAATAATGTGTTTCCGGCTTAAACTCTATCACGTACAAGCAGTCGCTTCGCGCTACATATGGGACGAGTGGGAAAGTTACTTTATGGACGCGCCTCGTATTTAGGAATATAGCTATTTGTGATAATCACTTTTATGTTTTAAATGTAAACTGAAACTAGCCAACTAGTTATTTACAAACTCAGTTTACATTTAAGAAATGTTAAATATGTTGCCAAATAACATTTTAATTTGTAAAGAAATGTAGCTGGTCCACCAAACTGAGTCAGGCCTAAACAGTTTAAATCAGAGGTTAAAAGGAGGAAGACAGATTCACAAAAGAAGGCTGGAATTATGAACAGACCGCTACTTCAATGCGTACAAGAAGATTAAAATAGCAACACTCTGCCAATTAAAATAATAGGACATTAGGACTCGCGACCTGCAGTAGGCCCGCGGACCTTTGACTAATCGAGTCGATATATAAACTAGGCGAGAGTCGTCGTTAAAATGCGAAATGTTCAGTCAGTCAGCTTGGCAGATTTCCATATGGAAATCAGGCTAAACGAATACAATAGCGACTGTATCACCTTTACATCTTTTCTCCACAGCGAACATTCCAGGATCACGCGGTGCGATCACTATTAACGGGTACATGGTCAGTTTATTCCTGCTGGGGTGAGTGGGATGTATGTGTGTTAGTGGGGGTGAGGGGGGAGCCCGAACAACACACGAAAGGAAATAAAACACAATAATATCCCCTCGTAATGTTATCCCAGACCACCATTCCAATGAACACACGTACAAAATGTCAATGGAGGATAAGGAATATATGCGACCATATATTTTTCCCTTTCCAGATAAATAATTTACACATTTAATTACCATAATGGACGAGCCTCAACGCAAAGCGAGAGGCATACACACCAAAAAAATTATATATATGATTTTATGCTTTTCACATTCATTCTACTTAACGATATATCAAAAACACATAAAAGTAGTAGCAGTACAGCGGCGTGGCCATCACCCCCTCCCCCGCGCCCCTATCTATACATGTACGTATATATGGCCAGACAGGGATGCGCTATAACTGCGCAAAAGCATTAGGGTACTATACCAGCAAGGGACACTAGACCCCGTCCGAAACAAACCACGCGAATACTAATATTTACCGCCGGTTTTACAGCATTTCACATGTAGCATTATAAATTACTCCAGAACCTTTACACATTCGTTTTCAGGTTTAGGAATATAAATACAAGAGATGTGCAACACAGTCTTCTGGCGCGGAATTATCACAATCCGCTCTGTTCCAAGAGAGTGCATACATCTCAGCGACAGCAGGTGATAATAACATATCGGAAATATATCAACCCGGAGGACTAAGCTTCATACCGGGTAGGCTACAGGCAATTTACTTCATGTTCCTTCCTTCAACTTTCAGATGTGTTCTAGCGTCCAGTTAAGTCTTCGATTAGAACGGCCCGACACGAAATACCTACTCAAAATTTGTCGATTTAACAAATAATAATAATAATAATAATAATAATAATAATAATAATAATAATAATAAATAGGCATAAAATCTGAAAAAGTACAAGTCTCCAGGTATCGATCAAATTCCAGCAGAATTAATACAAGAGGGTGGAAGCGCATTATCTAACGAAATTTATAAGATTGTACTTGCTATCTGGGAAAAGGAAATTGTACCAGAACAATGGAAGGAGTCCATAACCATACCTATCTTTAAGAAGGGGGACAAGACTAACTGTAGTAACTTTCGAGGAATATCACTTTTGTTGACGTCGTACAAAATGTTGTCCAATATTCTTTTGAGAAGATTAACTCATATGTAGATGAAATTATTGGGGATCATCAGTGTGGTTTTTTGCGTAATAGATCCACTATTGATCAGATATTTTGTATTCGACAGATAATGGAGAAAAAATGGGAGTATAATGGTACAGTGCATCAATTATTCATAGATTTCAAAAAGGCATATGACTCGGTTAAGAGAGAAGTTTTATATGATTTCTTATTGAATTTGGTATTCCCTAGAAACTAGTTTGATTAATTAAAATGTGTCTCAGTGAAACGTATAGCAGAGTCCGTATAGGTCAGTTTCTATCAGATGCGTTTCCAATTCACTGTGGGCTAAAGCAAGGAGATGCACTATCACCTTTAGCCTACTTTTTAACTTTGCTCTAGAGTATGCCATTAGGAAAGTCCAGGATAACAGAGAGGGTATGGAATTGAACGGGTTACATCAGCTGCTTGTCTATGCGGAGGACGTGAATATGTTACGAGAAAATCCACAAACGATTAGGGAAAACACGGGAATTTTACTGGATGCAAGTAAAGAGATAGGTTTCGAAGTAAATCCTGAAAAGACAAAGTATATTATTATGTCTCGTGACGAGAATATTGTACGAAATGGAAATATAAAAATTGGAAATTTATCTTTCGAAGAGGTGGAGAAGTTCAAATATCTTGGAGTAACAGTAACAAATATAAATGATACTCGGGAGGAAATTAAACACGGAATAAATATGGGAAATGCCTGTTATTATTGAGTTGAGAAACTTTTATAATCCAGTCTGCTGTCAATAAATCTGAAAGTTAGAATTTATAAAACAGCTATATTACCGATTGTTCTTTATGGTTGTGAAACTTGGACTCTCGCTTTGAGAGAGGAACGTAGGTTAAGTGTGTTTGACAATAAGGTTCTTAGGAAAATATTTGGGGCTAAGAGGGATGAAGTTGCAGGAGAATGGAGAAAGTTACACAACACAGAACTGCACGCATTGTATTCTTCACCTGACATAATTAGGAACATTATATGCAGACGTCTGAGATGGGCAGGGCATGTAGCACGTATGGACGAATCCAGAAATACATATAGAGTGTTAGTTGGGAGGCCGGAGGGAAAAATACCTGTAGGGAGGCCGAGACGTAGATGGGAGGATAATATTAAAATGGATTTGAGGGAGGTGGGATATGATGATAGAGAATGGATTGCCACACGTCTTTTAAGTGATCTGTACATCAGACAAACAGATAATTATTTTTTTTTTGCACTGAACACATTTCAGTGAACTTTAGCGTCATCACGCAATTAAGAATTTAATTATAGCTTTAAAGTGGCAGATAAAATATAAAAATCATAATTAAAAAACAAGAAATAATAATGTACATTTGGAATTGAGCAATTGGACAACAAAGAAAGCGGTAGAGAGACCAGGTCCTAATCTACCACTGAACTTTGTAAATACACAAAATTTCACTGTTCAGTTTTCAGATGTTGTTCAGCTCCATTTCCTAGTCAATGAAGACATATGAGTAATAAATTGTCCTCTAGAGAAAACAGATGAACATCTTCCTGTCCTTGTTTCTACAATAGGCCCAATTTTTTTTTTCCAAGAACATAATCTGTTTGAATTGGCGTACGGTATTTAAAAAAACTTAAAAAAAAAATTGAGACAAATTGAGGATATGGAAAATTATGTTGTTTTTATATTCTCTTTTCTTGGATTCTTCGTCACTTGAATTACTTAATAGGCCTAGTGGATTTTCTCTTCTTATATCTTATCTAAATTATGTTAATTATAAATTATGAAGGGGAAGTGAAGCAACTGTCTGACTTATTAAAGAATTTTCATTTTCCTTACGTCAAGCACTTACATAAAATTTTATACAGTACAAAGTTACAAACTAATTTTTAGTACGTGTAACGAAGAAAGAAATGAACAAGAAAACATAGGACACATTATCACAACCTAAAATTAACTGTCTTCAGAATGTCTCTGCGACAGAGTTTCAAAATCAGGAATTATGTCACTTACTGCCAGTCATAGTTGATCACGAATTTATTTGTCTATAATTCGTGATCTAAATTTGGTTTTTACTATTTTCATTGTTGAAAATAATTTTTCACAAAAGTAAGTTGTAGCGAACATGGCTTCAACAGAGCAAGCGAAAGAACGAAGCTTCGGATATTTATTTTTTGGCAAAGATTTAAAAGCTTGAACATTTGTCAAGTCCTTACATCTAGCTTTCATTTGACATCACATTGTAAATCTGTGAGTTTAAATTGAAGATCTAACCGCATTATTCGTACATCTGCTTAAAAAGGATCTACGTACGGAGATAATAATAATAATAATAATAATAATAATAACAATAACAATAATAATAATAACAACAACACTTAACCTTTTAATGTTTCGTCTGCAACATATAGTAAACTTATAATGCCGTTTTATGTTATACAACCGTTTTCCTCGTAATACTTGCGAACAAATCATACATTTAATATTCTCATCATATTGGCAGCAAAAAAATGAGTCCTTCCATCCTACTTGGAACTTTCGTTTTTGTAGAGGTACATGGTTTCGAGAGAGACAAATACAAATGGAACGGAGTTTGACTCCAGTGAGTGAGAGGGTGGGGGTTGTGGAAGGTAGGAAGCAAGGGAAATGCACAGCTATCATTGCGAGCCACAATGTGCTCGTGAGTCACCTTTTCGCCACGGCTGGCTTATCTAAATTATGTTCAATCCAAAGCAAAAATATAATGAACATAATCCTAATGGTAAAGAGACTTCAATCTTTGCAGAAACCCAATTCACTTTCCAGCATATGACTTTGCACTTTTCAAAATGTCTTTAACCTGTGCCTAATGGTGGAATAGAAGTAATAATATATTTTAAAAGTTTCGTCTACTTTTCGTTTTAGTTTTCTACGATTATTAAAAGCCAGCCGTAATTGCAGGTTAAAATGTTCCATTTAGACATCTGAGCCGTGATATAACACTAAATGATACTGTTAATGGTGCCTGCGACTGGATGAATTTCAACTTCATTTTAAGACTATATGATAGAAATGAAGAATGGAAAACTAGTAGCCATATATAAACAGTGAAATATCCCATTTGGAAGTTACGAGATTCGATCTGTGTTAACCCGAACGCAATACACGCACGCAATCCCTCGCCGTAATTTATCGAGTTGTGATTATATGGGTCAGTCAGCTGACGTGTTAAGCGAGATTATGGAAGAATTATTCATGATCTAACTTGACCAGTATTGCTTGTTCTACTGTGATGAATTCATGAAGAAGAGTTGGATAGTGACGACTACATTGAAGTGTGCAGGACGTGTGTAATGATTAAAAGTAGTGGCATACTGCCTCTAAGCTATGTGCCAGTGTTTGCAAAAACTGGCAAGGTATCCCCTGTCTTCATGCAAACCTTGTCAGTTGCAATAGAGGCCCAGCAAGGAAAAAATAAACGTTCGCCTGAAGGGCAAATGTAAATATTGCGATGGATATGATACAATGGTAACATCGTTTCTCAGGTGCAGGAAAATAACATTTTTCTTGGGCCTATAAATAGTTACACAGGCCAATACTATTTATAAAGGTACTTTGTAATACTTACTTACTTACTGACTTTTAAGGAACACGGAGGTTCATTGTCGCCCTCATATAAACCCGCCATTGGTCCCTATCCTGAGAAAGATTAATCCAGTCTCTATCATCATATCCCACCTCCCTCAAATCCGTTTTAATATTATCTTCCCATCTACGTCTCGGCCTCCCCAAAGGTCTTTTTCCCTCTGGCGTCCCAACTAACACTCTATATGCATTTCTCGATTCGCCCATATGTGCTACATGCCCTGCCAATCTCAAATGTCTAGATTTAATGTTCCTAATTATGTCAGGTGAAGAATACAATGCGTGCAGCTCTGCGTTTTGTAACTTTCTCCATTCTCCTCTAACTTCATCCCTCTTAGTCCCAAATATTTTCCTAGGCAACTTATTCTCAAACACCCTTAACCTATGTTCCTCTCTCCAAGTGAGAGTTCAAGTTTCACAACCATAAAGAACAACCGGTAATATAACTGTTTTATAAATTCTGTTTTATAAATTCTAACTTTCAGATTTTTTGACAGCAGACTGGATGATAGAAGCTTCTCAACCGAATAATAACAGGCATTTCCCATATTTATTCTGTGTTTAATTTCCTCCCGAGTGTCATTTATATTTCTTACTGTTGCTCCAAGATATTTGAATTTTTCCACCTCTTCAAAAGATAAATTTCCAATTTTTATATTTTCATTTCGTACAATATAATAATAATAATAATAATAATAATAATAATAATAATAATAATAATAATAATAATAATTTATTATCAGTATACGAGTACAAGCATTTGTAATTTTACATGAATTACAGTATAAAACACAGAGATACATTTGTCTTAAAATAATACGATTAATATTAAATATGTAACGTTTAGCTAACAGGTACATTTAATATAAATCTAACCCCGGTATGAATAAAACTCGAGTTCAGGGCGGGGGGAGGGGAATGGAACAAGCTTAATAAATTATTTCGAAGAAAGAAATGTAATATATACTTCAAATGGAAGTAAGTCAAGTATGAGACCGGAGGGAAAAATACCTTTGGAAAGACCAAGATGTAGATGGGAGGGAGGATAATATTAAAATGGATTTAAGGGAGGAGTCATATGATGATAGAGACTGGATTACTCTTGCTCAGGATAAGGACCAATGGTGGGCTTATGTGAGGGCGGCAATGAACCTCCGGGTTCCTTAAAAACCATAAGTAAGTAAGTAAGTAAGTAAGTAAGTAAGATTCTTTGATGTTGAATACGGAAACGAACTACACTCAGAGTAAACATAGAACACTCTTCCACTTTTTTTTTACTTTGTTATTTAACGACGTTCCATCAAATACTGGGCTATTTAGCGTCGATGGAATTGGTGATGAGATATATTCGGCGAGAAGAGGCCGAGGGTTCGACATAAATTACCTGACATTAGTATTTCGGTTGGGGAAAACCTCGGAAAAATTCCAACCAGATAATCGGCCCAAGCGGGAATCGAACCCACGCTCATGAGCAACTCTGGATCAGCAAGCAAACGTGCTACCGCCTGAGCTACGCTGGTGGCTCACGCTTCCCTTAAATATTTGTCTGTATCGACACTTTAAGGAAGTAAAACTGTGAACTGTGTCTTCAAAATCAATCTCCGCTAAAATTTCATTCTCATTATTCATCAAACTTGAATTACTTAAGAGGTTAGGTACATCTTACAGCAGTATACATCTTACAGCAGTAATATTTTTGAAAATATTCAACATTTTTTCTTCCATTACTGTATCTTGTACAATAATGAAAACTGGTATGCGTAAAACACTGTCCTTCTGCTATATGATTTTAAAAAGTTGTTTTTATATATATTTCTTTTTCAAAATTCTATACACTGGCAGTTCACTGTACAGTACTAAAGCGTTTCCCTCATAACTCATAAACTTGTTAACTTTTCATGTTCTCTCTCTTTTATTTTATTGCTGAAACTCATGTTTAAAATATCATGCTCTTTCAACTACATTCCTTAATAATTTTTTTTTTTCATTTTGTGTTAAAAGAAAATACTGATATTTGACCATTTTTAAATGAATTTATTTTCTTATCAGTCAATCTATTAAAGATAGAGACGTAATTTTGCATCATATTGTAGATATGACATGCATAAATACACACAAAAAAATATATAAATAATTTTTTTAATTCGTAAAAATATATTTTTTTTTTTTTCACATAGCAGAAGGGCAGCGTTTTACATATACTAATTATCATTCTTGTATAAGATACAGTAATGGAGGAAAAAAAGTTGAATATTTCCTAAATCTTACTCTTGTAAACTGTACCTAATCCCTTAAGCGTGGTTGTGTCATGCGATTTCTTAATTCATCTTTTCTTAATTTTAACTTGGGAAATGAACGTCCCCGAGATGCATTGGCCACAAACAAACCGAGAAAAATTCTCATAGCAATTTGCATATTGATGAATGTTACAAAATATCATTTTCATGTACCGGTAACTGTAGAATATTAAGATCTTTATAATCCTGATCGTCTTCAGCGTATGCTTGCAAAGGCTTCACATTCAGTTTCAAATATGCACCAAAGTACTGACATTCAGGTATCAGCTATAAAGAAATAAGATTATCGTTATAAAAACTTGCAAGGTTTTCACAATACCTCGACATCTCTTAACTGTCCAACACACGCAGATTTTCAACAGTAATCTCACTAGAGGTTTTGATTTATCTAGAGAAAATCAAAACTCGAGTGGGATTTAATTGACTATTACACGATTAGAAGAAAGTATATAAAGATTACAAGTAACGAAGTACTCCAATACAATAAAATATTAATTGGCTTATGAAAATACAACTGTCTTCAAATGTATCAACTATCGAACCTGACGATGTCATATCCAGGCCTTGTACACTGGTTTCTGACAAATAAGTATTATTATTATTATTATTATTATTATTATTATTGTACCATCTCAACATTAGGCTAGATGGCAGTAGTGTTTTATGATTATGTTTTCTTGTTATCGGTATCAGTTGTGCCAACTATGGAATCATCATTGAACTCTGTGGACTGTTACTAGTCAAGAAGGCATTGTTGATTCAGTTTCATTTTTATTAAAATGCAACATTCCACTTCAATTATCCGAATCCCAGTAATCAACGTCACTTGACAGATGATTTTCAATAAATCTTAATATTAAACAATCTCTGATACGTGACTATCCATAATATCATATAGCAGAAGCTATAACATAACCTAACTAATATACTGTACACAGAAAAGTTTTAATTAACGACGATGACATAAAAAATAAACATGAATAATTTTAAAAGGAATAATTATTGAATGTACAATTTTCAAATTTGAATGTGGTTGGTGGTTCAATTGATGTTATATTGGACGTGTGCGTAATAGAAGTGGAACTCGTTGATTTAGGCCTACATGGTGTATTCAACTTATTCAGGATTTCCGAATGGTGCTCTTCATTTATTTGTAAATCGGATTTCAGAAGATGCATAGGTATGATCAGTGATTTTTATTAATTCTTGTTCTTGAATGCCAATGCGAGTCATATTTGAAACTGCTGTGCATCGACTGGAGTGATTTATAATTTTATATAATTTTTTTTTTTTGACGTCCAGACCAGCGCAGTTTCAAATGTTGGCAAACAAAGAAAAAATGCTAGGGGCGCGATAAAATTAAACAAATGCTAGGGACGCGATAAAATTAAACAAATGCTAGGGACGCGATAAAATTGTGCGATAAGCAGCCTTGATTGGTTGAAATACGTCCTTTCGTACCGTTTTATTGGTCAAAAGTAGTATGACGTAGTAAGAGTGTAATAGTCAGAAAAAACTAAATCCCTGAAAAACGTATACGCAAGCTTTGCTTTGCAGTTTCGGAATTTTCTTAACATTTGTTTGTCGTTCTTTAGCTTACCTTCGCTCGGCACGGCCACCTTCAGAATGTTTAATTACTAATTAATTAAGAGTAAATAGCGTAATTTTTTTATTAAACATAGTACAACAATACTCCGATTTATACAGTATTAATAAATGCATGTGGCGCCTTTGGTATAATAGGCTGCAGCATGAACTTTAATCTATACTAATAATAAATCTGTAGCCGAAATTTTTCTGGTAATTTTCGATTTTCCAAAAATAATTGGTCCTAACATAATTAACCGCCCTGAAACCGAAAATAGCTTTTTTTGAAATTTTTGTTTGTATGTCTGTCTGTCTGTCTGCCTGGATGTTTGTTACCTTTTCACGCGATAATGGCTGAACCGATTTATATGAAAATTGGAATATAAATTAAGTTCGTTGTAACTTAGATTTTAGGCTATATGGCATTCAAAATACTGTATTTAAAAGGGGGATTATAAGGGGGCTTGAATTAAATAAATCGAAATATCTCCTTATTATTCATTTCATGAAAAATATTACAAAACAAAAGTTTCTTTAAAAATAATTTCCGATAAGTTTTATTCTATGCAAAAGTTTGATAGGACTGATATTTAATGAGATAAATGAGTTTCAAAATTACAATAACAACGCCATCTAAGGCGGTGTAATAAAATAAAAAACAAATGACTTCGTCTATAAGGGGCTTTGGACAACAACAATCGAAAGCTATTAAACATAGCCTACAGAGAATGTTTCTGTGTTTGTATGAAGTAATATCGGAAGCTAAATTAACCGATTTGTATAATGAATTATTAATTCACCATTGAAAAGTGTAGTTTCTATGGATGGACATAATGCTATAATGTTATTACAGTAACTTGTGAGTGAATCGAGGACAGGTAAGATTAAAATAGCTTCTTATGCACAGAAAACTTGATAGGCATTCGTTTCCTGTATTTCCTAAAATAATTTTTATGACCAAATGAGTGGTCTCTGGATCAAAATGATCGCATTTTAATTTTTTTAATACAATTTAAATTAAGTAACATATTAAACGATTTACCCTTCTATCAAACACGAATGTTCCCTGGATCAAATATGTCCTATTTTAATTATGTAATTACTTTATTTTATTTCTAACGGGTGCAGCGGAACGCACGGGTACGGCTAGTTAAATATAAATTAATTGAATGGTCCATTGTTACGTCACTCATAAGTTCACCGTGGCTAACGAGAAAGACAGGCTACGGCGCGACGTCACATTCTTTGTCATAAGATAGCCAACACTGAACAAGTTTATACATAAATGCACGTTTAACATGAGTTTAATATAGCAATTGCTTTGTTTTTTAGAACTTTGAACATGCATTTATATTAGGCGATTGTCAAGAGGGCCGTGACTAGACCGTGAGAATCACGTTTCTCCAATTCGTGGCGAAGCCTGACTTTCTAGTTAGCCATGTAATGATTGTTAAGATGAGAGAAAAAAATTCAAGAGAACTGATTGGTTGCAGAGTTTAAAAGCCTAGAGTTCCTGGTTTGTCAACACAATAGGTATGCGTAAGGCAAGAAACATCAAAAGCAAATTCACATCTCTATCCACGGCCTGCTACCGTACAAAATTAGGCCACCCGGATTATATTATTGTTCATGTGGTATAGCAGCAGGCCTTGAATGAAATAATGAATTGCAATTGCCAACACTGGGCTAGGGAAGAAACTAAGATTTATTTTCCCGAGGCAGTCACTCAAAATCAAACGTTTTCTTTCTTATGACACTGTTTCCGAAGAACTGCGTGGGCAGACGGACAATTGTCGTTTATAATGTTAATATTTATTATTATTATTATTATTATTATTATTATTATTATTATTACTGAATGTCAGAATTAATTACCGTACTTTATTATCGCATGTTATAACAACATTGGAGAAGAGGTGGAAAAATTCAAATATCTTGGAGCAACAGTAACAAATATAAATGATACTCGGGAGGAAATTAAACGCAGAATAAATATGGGAAATGCGTGTTATTATTCGGTTGAGAAGCTTTTATCATCCAGTCTGCTGTCAAAAAATCTGAAAGTTAGAATTTATAAAACAGTTATATTACCGGTTCTTCTGTATGGTTGTGAAACTTGGACTCTCACTCTGAGAGAGGAACATAGGTTAAGGGTGTTTGAGAATAAGGTGCTTAGGAAAATATTTGGGGCTAAGCGGGATGAAGTTACAGGAGAATGGAGAATGTTACACAACACAGAACTTCACGCATTGTATTCTTCACCTAACAATTAGGAACTTAAAATCCAGACGTTTGAGATGGGCAGGGCATGTAGCACGTATGGGCGAATCCAGAAATGCATATAGAGTGTTAGTTGGGAGGCCGGAGGGAAAAAGACCTTTAGGGAGACCGAGACGTAGATGGGAAGATAATATTAAAATGGATTTGAGGGAGGTGGGGTGTGATGATGGAGACTGGATTAATCTTGCACAGGATAGGGACCGATGGCGGGCTTATGTGAGGGCGGCAATGAACCTTCGGGTTCCTTAAAGGCCATTTGTAAGTAAGAACAACAGTTAATTGGTACACATTTGAATAATTTCGAGGGCAAAATTGTTCCGGAGCCGGGTATCGAACCCGGGACCTTTGGTTAAACGTACATAGGCCTACTATACGTATGTTTAATCAAAGGTCCCGGGTTCGATATCCGGCCCGGGAACAATTTTTCCCTCGAAATTATTCAAATCAACTCTAAAGGATGTTATACCTGAAAGCTTGATCTGCATGGTACATATTTACTGTACACTGTCATAAAAACCAGGAAAATCTTGTAACATATTATATTCATAATTATTTCACTAGATGAAATGATACAATAACGTCAAAAAAAGAGCAATAAAGTATGCTGGAAATTTATACCCTAGAAATAACAAAATCGTACAAAAACTCTCTTTTTACTTTGTAATAGTTGCGACAGTTTCTACATTGGACAGACAGGCAGATCATTTCAAACTCGATACAAAGAACACATTAAAGCAATAACCAGAGGACACAATACATCTACATATGCCGAACACATAACTAATGCTAACCACACATACAATAACATAAATACAGACATGGAAATCCTACACATACAACCAAAAAACCAGAAACTCAACACACTAGAACAATATGAAATATACAGACACACTAAAACAAACCCTAATCAAATTCTCAACACACAGATCAATTTCAGTACACACACACTATTTGACACGACATTTAAATACTTTTTAACAATCGAACGCACCCACACAACAGGTAGCGAAGTTCGAGATGACGCCGAGATCTAGTAGGCTCTGAGGATGGTGTCAAGTAGCACCGAAACAGCTGTAAGCCGCACATGCTTACATAATTAACACGAGTAAGATCGCCATTTAATCAATTATTTAATTTGCATACAGTTACAATATTTGTCTACAAGTCTTTGTTGAATAATACATTCCGACTTTAATAGTGTTATAAATAGCATATATATAGGCTATATACTAGCCGTACCCGTGCGCTCCGCTGCACCCGTTAGAAATAAATATAAAGTAATTACATAATTAAAATAGGACATTTGATCCAAGGAACATTCGTGTTTGATAGAAGGATAAATCGTTTGGTGCAATGACAATTCCTTTAACATGTTTCTTAATTTTTATTACATGCAACCATAGTTTAATGAATATTGACATCATTTAGATTTAATGTATATATTTTATTTTACTTGTTATAGGTTTCCATTGAATTATGGTAATAACTCAATTTTAACCCTTCTTTCTACGTATTCAGTAAATGGCGCTTGGCCCACTATGGTTCTGAACCCTTCAAATAAGTTAAATTATATTATATAATATTACATATTATATTATATTACAGAGGTGTGAAAATTATTAGAATAATCTTAATTTTAAAGGTTTTTAATATTTCCTTCACAAATATTCATTGAATTGATGAATATTGGTATATATATTGCTATACTGATGTAGGATATATTTACTACTAACAACGCCGGAAAACATTGTTGTACATTGGTATTTTTCTTATTTTACAATTGTTATGGGAATTCAGAAATTATATTATGTTGGCGGAATTGGAAACATCAAAAATTAATTTATAAATGCTTTAAACAAATTGTTCTTTGCGTTTACATTGTTGTGAAGGTTCAAATGAACGTATACATCTGTTTTGTGCATGTAATTTTTTATGTTTCCAATTCCGCCAACATAATATAATAATTTCTGAATTCCCATAACAATTGTAAAATAAGAAAAATACCAATGTACAACAATGCTTTCCGGCATTGTTAGTAGTAAATATATCCTACATCAGTATAGTAATATATACCAATATTCATCAATTCAATTAATATTTGTGAAGGAACTATTAAAAAACCTTTAAAATTAAGATTATTCTAATAATTTTCACACCTCTGTATATTATATTATATTACTAGCCGTACCCGTGCGCTCCGCTGCACCCGTTAGAAATAAATATAAAGTAATTACATAATTAAAATAGGATATCTACCCCAGGGAACATTCGTGTTTGATAGAAGGATAAATAGTTTAATATGTTACTTAATTTAAATTGTATTTAAGTAATTAAAATGCGATCATTTTGGTCCAGAGACACTCATTTGGTGCAATGATAATTCCTTTAACATATTTCTAATTGTTATTACATGCAAATAATTAAAATATGATCATTTGGTTCAGAGAACATCCGTTTTTGATGCAACGATAATCAGTTTAACATTTTTCTAAATTAGTCTTGAATGCATCTTTAATAAATCACTCCAAATTAATAGAGTGGATTGTGTACGAAGATAATTTTTCTGTGCGTAAAGATCTATTTTCATCTTACCTCATTCCTTATATGTAGTATTACATCCATCTAGAGAAACTACAAATTTAAAATAGTGAAGGAATTATCCAAATTAGCTTCTGAGATTACTTCATACAAACAGACAAATTTACTATTCTCTGTATACTAATATTGATAAACGTCAAGGACGCCTTAAATAGACGGAGTCATTTGTTTTAATTTCATTATAGCCATCGATGTCGTTCCTGCAATAACTCCTTTGTGACATATCGATTTTCAGATTTTTGCTCTATTAATTTACTTAAATATTTATACAGCAAATAATACAATCTCCTATATGTAATTACATTTCTTTCTTTCGAAAATGTAAGAATTGACGATCCCCTATGTACCACTGCCATAGAATGAATAAATCTGTTTTTTCTTCCTACTGAAAAATGTTATATTTTGCACATAGGAATTACGGAACAACGACACTATAATCTGAGGCGGCGTTGAAAATGTATTGTACTGTTATTTTTAAACTCTTGTATATCCTTAAATATCAGTCCTATCAAAATTTTGCCTGGAATAAAACTTATTGGAAATAACGTTTAAAGAAACGTTTGTTATATAACATTTATCACAAAAATCAATAATAAGCGAGATATTTCGATTTATTTAATTCAGGTCCCCTTATAACCCCGTTTCAAATAAAGTATTTTGAATACCATATAGCCTAAAATCTAAGTTACAACGAACTTAATTTATATTCCAATTTTCATCGAAATCCGTTCAGCCATTACCGCGTGAAAAGGTAACAAACAGACAGACAGACTAAATATCAGTCCTATCAAAATTTTGCCTGGAATAAAACGTATCGGAAATCATTTTTAAAGAAACTTTCGTTATGTAACATTTATCACAAAAATCAAAAATAAGCGAGATATTTCGGTTTATTTATTTCAGGCCCCCTTATAACCACCCTTTTAAATAATGTATTTTGAATGCCATAGAGCCTAAAATCTAATTTAAAACGAACTCAATTTATGCTCCAATTTTCATCGAAATTCGTTGTCATTATCGCGTGAAAAGGTAACAAACATCCAGACAGACAGACAGACAGACAGATATACAAACAAAAATTTCAAAAAAGCGATTTTCGGTTTCAGGATGATTAATTATACAAGTTAACACCAACTATTTTTGGAAAATAGAAAATTACCAGAAAAATGTCGCTTACAGATTTATTATTAGTATAGATATTACATTATTAGTATAGATATAATACAATATAATATAATATAATATAATATAATATAATATAATATTATATTATATTATATTATATTATATTATATTATATTATATTATATTATATTATATTATATCAGAGGTTACTGTAATAACATTATAGCATTATGTCCATCTAGAGAAACTACACTTTCCAATGGTGAAATAATAATTAATTATACAAATCGGTTAACTTAGCTTCCGATATTACTTCATACAAACACAGAAACATTCTCTGTAGGCTATCTTTCATAGCTTTCGATTGTTGCTGTCCAAGGCCCCTTATAGACGAAGTCATTTGTTTTTTAATTCATTACACGGCCTTAGATGGCAGTTATTTTAATTTTAAAACTCATTTATCTCATTAAATATCAGTCCTATCAAAATATTTCATGGAATAAAACTTATCGCAAATTATTTTTAAAGAAACGTTTGTTATGTAACATTTTTCACAAAAATCAATAATAAGCGAGATATTTCGATTTATTTAATTCAAGTTCCCTTATAACCCCCTTTTAAATAATGTATTTTGAATGCCATATAGCCTAAAATGTAAGTTACAGCGAACTTAATTTCTATTAAAATTTTAATCGAAATCCGTTCAGCCATTATCGCGTGAAAAGATAACAAACATACATATAGACAGACAGACATACAAACAAAAATTTGAAAAAAAAAAGCGATTTTCGGTGTCAGGGTGTTTAATTATATATGTTAATACCAATTATTTTTGGAAAATCGAAAATTACCAGAAAAATTTCGGCTACAGATTTATTATTAGTATATATATATATATATATATATATATATATATATATATATATATATATATATATTATTGGAGCATTTTATAGGCCCTTCTTCCAGAGAACAAGTTCATTTTATCAAAATATTTTCAATATTATTCTATTTTATCAGAAACAGCGCATATTTTAGGTTCATAAGTCCATAATGATTTTATTTCTTACATACAGTATCTCTCACAGTTACGTCATAAATTGTACCGAAAACGTAAAATTAAAAAATATCTGCTGGATACAGGATACAGATTACAAGTGATTTAGTATTAATCTAGAATGGATTCACACTCACTTCAGAGTTTATCTTCAGAGTGCAGTTTACACTTCAGTGCACTCACACCCCTTTGAGGATCATCTTCACTGATGTTTGCTGAGTTCCACAACTACGCAAGGGTGCATGGGTTCATTCAATATTAGCTACCCTCCCCTCTGTTTGCAAGATATTGAAACGAAACTACGTAAGCAAGCAGATTTTAAAACGGAGAATCGAATTAAACATTCTCCCGAAAAAGGGCCTATAGGGCTACGAGTCTATTTTCCGCTACCGCCTCAATTGCGTCCTTGTGTTCTATAATAATGCATTTTATAATGTACTTGCGCATTACGTAATTAATTTAAAACATTCACATTATGATCGTCGCCTTTTATAGGTAGACTATTTCATTTTATACCCATTGTTTTCAAGACCTTCATAGTTTTCATTTCATATGTTGTTCTTGTTAAGTAGTAATCCGCTACGCTGCAAAATTACGTTGATGTTTGTGTAATTACATTTCTATTTTCTTTCCGTACGTTATGATGCTAATTAAGAGTCCTATACGTAAACATATTTCAAAATAGAAGTTCTCTAAGTTTCAAGAATTCGATGAAACACACAACTCCTGCTTGGAATATTGTTTTACATGGCCGAAAAAAATAGGAACAATCAGAAAAGTATGGATTTCACGTTGTCTATTTCTACTAGTTTATAAAATGTTACGAGTTTCCGAAAGTTGTATACACTTTGTCTTCAAGTGAAATCGAAATAAAAGGAGAAAATTTCGTAATAGGAGACTCTACTGGTTGATCTAGTAATGCATAACAATCCCACACAATGGCATAGTACCTCGTCGGCATTTTGTATCGGAAACGAAAAGATGAAATTTTCAAACAACATTTTTATGTCTCCGTAAAAATGAAAGATTCCAGACCGATTACCTTTATATATTTTTTATATATAGTATATTTTTATAACTAAAGACGAAGGTAGACAGAATTTTAGAAACTATTGTGTTATATTTCAAAGATAAAGTCAAACCTCGTATGTAAAACCATATTTCATACAAGTCACTGTAATATGGGTTTTCTGTTTAGTCAAAAAGTTTAATTTCAAATTCCTTCTATTGTTTTTATATAACCTTTCCTGCCTCCACTCCTTTACAAGAAATAAGATGTTATAAAACATCTGAGTCAAATCAAAGCTTTTATTGTGGTACAACAGTACAATATTTTATTGCAAAGATTCCTGATACATATTTTAAAAGTGCATAGACCTAGTTATAAACAGAAATAATACACTTTATAGAACAGTTTCGCAGTTTACTTTTAATTTTATTTTTACCCTTTACTAATTGTAATTATTCATCATTAAATAGTTCTACTTTGATTTTACTGTATTCTGTTTTCTTCTTTTTATTCTTTCCTATTAACAAAAATTAGTAATTATTAAGTGGTTCTACATTTTGTTTTAGTGTATTATATTTTATTAATTATAATTAATAATTACTAAATGCTTCTACATTTTGTTTTAGTATATTTTATTACTTTATACCTTATTGATTATATTTAAAAGTTATTAAATGCTTCTATATTTTGTTTTAGTGGATTTTATTACTTTATACTTTACTGATTATAATTAATAGTTACTTTAAATGCTTCTATATTTTGTTTCAGTGGATTTTATTACTTTATATCTTACTGATTATAATTAATATTTACTTTAAGTGCTTCTACATTTTGTTTTAGTGGATTTTATTATTTTATATCTTACTGATTATAATTAACAATTACTAAATGCTTCTATATTTTGTTTCAGTGCATTTTATTACTTTATACTTTACTGATTATAATTAACAATTACTGAATGCTTCTATATTTGTTTTAGTGGATTTTATTACTTCATATCTTACTGATTATAATGAATAGTTACTTTAAATGTTTCTATATTTTGTTTTAGTGGATTTTATTACTTTATATCTTACTGATCATAATTAATAAGTACTAAATGCTTCTGAATTTTGTTTTAATGCGTTTTATTACTTTATACTTTACTGATTATAATTAACAATTACTAAATGTTTCTACATTTTGTCTTCAATACATTGGTGTTAGTTTTTTTTACGATAAATTCGTTGTTATTTATAATTTACATGTATGGAAGTGATTATTGTTATTATTATTATTGTTATTATTATTACTATTACTATTGTTACTATCATTAATATTATTGTTATTATTATTATTATTACTATTGTTACTATCATTAATATTATTGTTATTATTATTACTATTACTATTGTTATTATCATTACTATTATTATTATTATTATTATTATTATTACTATTACTATTGTTATTATCATTACTATTATTATTATTATTATCATTACTATTATTATTATTATTATCTCAAACCATAGAAAGTATTTGAAGTGGACTATGATGTGTCAGTGGCAATGCACTCTATGTCTAAGCCTGAGTATTATTTGGAGGGAACTCATGACACATCATAGAGATGAGCTAGACTGTATAAATCTTTTGCCATCTAAATGACGCACATATAAATGGAATACCATGGGCAAGTGGTTTGCAACTCTGAGATATATAGACATTAAAGATAATTTATTACACAGCGATATAAAAAGAATTAGACAATGCATCACGTAAGATTAGAAGTGTGGTAATCGTTTGTGCGGACGTGACTGTACGGACAGTGTCGATATTCTACCCTTTTGTACAAACAAAATAAACTGAAACGAACTTGCAGGCATTTTTTAGAGTCGCCCACCGCCCACTATAAACCAACAACAGTACGAAAGCTCATTACATTAATTAATCGTGATTAATGTTACATGCATGTATGCAGTGTCACCCGTGTCAAAGATTTGTTAATTTTGAAAAATCGGAAGGGTGGGTGGTATGAGGGGATGGAGTTTGCCCACGGGGCCATCGAGAATGAAGATTGGTTGTTCTCTACCTATCGCATAGTTCCAATCAAGCTATATGGGTTTTCGAAAAAATAAAACAAAAGTAAAATAAAAACATTGTCTACCGAAAAACAGTAAATGTTTATCATCCGTGCTACAACATGGGGATGGCCATGGCTGTTCAATATTTTTATGACTCTTCAAATTATAATTACCACCGACATGTAATAAAATATAACAATGCATGGCTTTTGGTTATCATACATACAGAGTTATTTTAACAGCACGCCTCATATTTTCATCCCTTTTATACATGAAGCTGATTAAGATCGGTGTTTCATTAAATTTTGCCATACAGGATGTCGATATGCGATATTTTTTTCAGCTTTTCAATACTAAAATGTGAGCTCTGCCTTCAAAAACACAGGTAGAATTAATATTTATTTAAGGATATATTAGGTAGCACACACAAACTGAAACGTAAGTATTTCGAATATGTTAAATTTATGCTAGAGAATTAAAAAAAAAATCTAACGGTATGGGGACAATAATACCGATTCATTAATATATGCGAGCACATACATTTTTCCATTTATAGCAGGTACAGCTTACACCAAAACTAAGTTATAAAGTTATGCAAGTATGCAAAACTGTCATAAAAGCTGTACTTACTTACTTCCTGGCTTTTAAGGAACCCAAAGGTTCATTGCCCCCCCTCACATAAGCCCGCCATCGGTCCCTATCCTGAGCAAGATTAATCCATTCTCTACCATCATATCCCACCTCCCTCAAATCCATTTTAATATTATATTCCCATCTACGTCTCGGCCTCCTCAAAGGTCTTTTTTCCTCCGGCCTCCCAACTAACACTCTATATGCATTTCTGGATTCGTCCATACCTGCTACATGCCCTGCCCATCTCAAACATCTGGATTTAATGTTCCTAATTATGTCAGGTGAAGAATACAATGCGTGCAGTTCTGTGTTGTGTAACTTTCTCCATTCTCCTGTAACTTCATCCCTTTTAGCCCCAAATATTTTCTTAAGCACCTTATTCTCAAACACCCTTAACCTCTGTTCCTCTCTCAAAGTGAGAGTCCAAGTTTCACAACCATACAGAACAACCGGTAATATAACTGTTTTATAAATTCTAACTTTCAGATTTTTCGACAGCAGACTGGATGATAAAAGTTTCTCAACTCAATAATAGCAGGCATTTTCCATATTTATTCTGTACTTAATTTCATCCCGAGTATCATTTATATTTGTTACTGTTGCTCCAAGATATTTGAACTTCTCCACCTATTCAAAAGATAAATTTCCAATTTCTATATTTCCATTTTATACAATATTCTCGTCACGAGACATAATCATATACTTTGTCTTTTCGGGATTTACTTCCAAACCATCTCTTTATTTGCTTGCAGTAAAATTCCCGCATTTTCCCTAATCGTTTGTGGATTTTCTCCTAACATATTCACGTCATCCGCATAGACAAGCAGCTGATGTAACCCGTTCAATTCCAAACCCTCTCTGTTATCCTGGACTTTCCTAATGGCATACTCTAGAGCAAAGTCAAAAAGTAAAAGTGATAGTGCATCTCCTTGCTTTAGCCCGCAGTGAATTGGAAACGATCTCAGCTGTAACTGCAGTAAATAGATCAAATCAGACAGGGTGGCAGGACTGTGTTCATCCGAAAGAATTTTAAGACAGGAGTAGAAAGGAAGCTTTTAAGTAATGTTTTGAAGATATTAATCAATTCTTGTTAACGATCGGAATGTCGACATGACTGCAGTCAATCAGAAGTCATGGGAATGCTGGAGAGAGCTAGAAAAACAGAATATTAGGCATCAAGCGCATTTCGGCAAAAGATGGGCGTGTGTTGGATTATCGTAGTTAGTACTTACTATTATATCAGAGGTTCATGGTTCGAATCCAACCGAGAGTGATTAATTTTAGCAGTCTGTGTCGTAGGTTGCGGAAGAAAAGGAAACCCTCTCCATAAATTACAGGGTTCCAGGTCAAATTCCAATTCTCGTCTCTCATCTCGTCATACGAAAAAAATAATTATCACTCCTTCCATATCGGGGCTGCAATTTTTATCACGTCACAGTAGCAGTTCAGAATGGCTTACATCAGCCTTGGCGAAAATGTAATCGTGCGCCGAGCCACTGTGTAACCTGCAACGTGCATAACACCTACGGAGGGAGGCGGACACCGGAAGTTACTCACTACATAGCAGAGTTTAAACTATAAATTTACTAAAAATATATTTTTAACCACATCATAATTGAAGTAGGCCTACTCCGTATGTATTAAAATTTATTATTATTATTATTATTATTATTATTATTAATATTATTATTATTATTATTATTATTATTAATATTATTATTATTATTATTATTATTATTATTATTACTTATATCCTTATGTTCATTCAGATTTCTGTCCATTAATTCCGGGTATAGTTATGAGAGAAAATGTGAATATTTTAATTGTCAAAATCTATATGCTAGACGCCATGAGCTAGATTATCTGTTCTTTTGTAAAGTCCTCAAAGGTGATATATCCTGTGACTCTTTCTTAAACAATATTACCTTACGTATTCCAACAAAAGATATGAGAGCCCACAAACTTTTCTATATTAGAAATTCGAAATTTCTTTCACCAGTCTCCAGATGCATTAAAAATGCCAACATGCATGGCTGCGAATTCGCTCCCTTCAATGTACAGACTTTGTTTGCTCTTGGCAACGATTTATCATTTATGTATTCTTTCAGGCATTATACTCAATTATCATTGTCTCATAGTATTCTTAGTTATCCATTCATCGTCATTATTGTAATTGTAATTATATTTATGTGTAGTAATTATTTTTGTTTTATGTTTTTTGTTATATTTGTGCTGAACTGTAATTGGCCACTGGCTGTTGTACAGCACATTAAATAAATATATAAATAAATAAATGAATTATTATTATTATTATTATTATTATTATTATTATTATTATTATTATTACTGACGACGTACAAAATTTTGTCGAATATCCTTTTTAGAAGATTAACTCCATATGTAGATGAAAATATTGGGGATCATCAATGTGGTTTTAGGTGTTACAGATCGACTATTGATCAGATTTTTTGTATTCGACAGATAATGGAGAAAAAATGGGAGTATAAGGGTACAGTACATCAGTTATTCATAGATTTCAAAAAGGCGTATGACTCGGTTAAGAGGGAAGTATTATATGATATTCTTACTGAATTTGGTATTCACAAGAAACTAGTTCGATTAATTAAAATGTGTCTTAGTGAAACTTACAGCAGAGTCCGTATAGGTCAGTTTCTATCTGATGCTTTTCCAATTCACTGCGGGCTAAAGCAGGGAGATGCACTATCACCTTTACTTTTTAACTTCGCTCTAGAATATGCCATTAGGAAAGTTCAGGATAACAGAAAGGTTTGGAGTTGAATGGGTTACATCAGCTTCTTGTCTATGTGTATGACGTGAATATGGTAGGATAAAATCCACAAAGGATTAGGGAAAACACGGGAATTCTAGTTGAAGCAAGTAAAGCGATAGGGTTGGAAGTAAATCCCGAAAAGACTAAGTATATGATTATGTCTCGTCACCAGAATATTGTACGAAATGGAACTAAAAAATTGGAGATTTATCTTTCGAAGAGGTGGAAAAAATCAAATATCTTGGAGCAACAGTAACAAATATAAATGACACTCGGGAGGAAATTAAACACAGAATAAATATGGGAAATGCCTGTTATTATTCGGTTGAGAAGCTTTTATCATCCAGTCTGCTGTCAAAAAATCTGAAAGTTAGAATTTATAAAACAGTTATATTACCGGTTGTTCTGTATGGTTGTGAAACTTGGACTCTTACTTTGAGAGAGGAACAGAGATTAAGGGTGTTTGAGAATAAGGTTCTTAGGAAAATATTTAAGGCTAAGAGGGATGAAGTTACAGGAGAACGGAGAAAGTTACACAACGCAGAACTGCACGCATTGTATTCTTCACCTGACATAATTAGGAACATTAAATCCAGACGTTAGAGATGGGCAGGGCATGTTGCACGTATGGGCGAATCCAGAAATGCATATAGAGTGTTAGTTGGGAGGCCGGAGGGAAAAAGACCTTTGGGGAGGCCGAGACGTAGATGGGAGGATAATATTAAAATGGATTTGATGGAGGTGGGATATGATGATAGAGACTGAATTAATCTTGCTCAGGATAGGAACCAATGGCGGGCTTATGTGAGGGCGGCAATGAACCTCCGGGTTCCTTAAAAGCCAGTAGGTAAGTATTATTATTATTATTATTATTATTATTATTATTATTGTTGTTTAAAGAACATTATGTTACTATGAACAGACAAATGGTGCAACTGCGAATTCTCTTATTTCCAATTGTTACCGCCAGTCTACACATGGGACATTTCCAAAAATAGCTTAGTGGTCAAGATCCACATAAATCGAGATTTTTTTTTCGATATGTAAACAAAAACCTGCTGAATTTGGCCACATGGAGGAAATAAATCTCAACCGGGTGAGGTGGCTCAGACAGTACCGTTTCAAACTGGCATTCGGGAGGGGTCCTGAGTTCTATTCCCGGTGCCGACCAATCTGATCGAGGTTGTTTTCTTGGTTCTCCTCCTTTAAATATAACCATTTTTTAGTCTAATAGAGGTGAACGTCGGATTGGATCGAATTACTACGGAATAATAGACACAGTACATTAGTAAGCCACAGAAAGCTGCGATGTGACCTGGGAGTTAAAGCGACTATAAACAAATAAAAATAAAAAAGTAAGTCTAGTTCCTAACCACATCAAGTCCAACAAGGAAATAAAATCCCAAAATCAATAATTATGCTTTTCAGACATCGGTGTTCACAGAAAACCTGACAACACAGCCGGACATAAGGTTTACCGGATACCTAAAGTACAAACCCGCACTTGCCTCATCACATCATCCTCCATCAAACAAAAGACAGTACGGAATATGTATGATAAGACATTCTTGTGTTAAATTCTAACGTACCTTGTTTACATGTTTCGACCTATTTATGGGTCATCCTCAGAAATGGTCGTTGTTGGTCTTGGCGCCTCTTGTTTTGTTTTCTGTGAGGGTGTGTTCGTGTGGTATAGTGTAGAGCAGTCATGTCAGAAATCAGACTCTGAATGTGCAGTTATGTGCGCGGATCGCCGGTCTGTGCAGACTGCATCATTCAAGCGTTGCTCTTACCCGTTCTTACCTGAAGGGTTGTAGAATAATCTATTCTGCGCTTCTAGGGTTGGATTAAATAGGCATTTGGACATTATAAACACACTTAGCAGAAGGAAAAAAACACAGTTATTATCAGTATCTATATTTGACAATTGCAATACAAGAAACTCTAGGCTTACTCAGTTATACTTGACAAAGTAATGGTTTATAAAGCATAATTTATTAATATGATTTTTATATAGTACTAGCTCAAAGCACCCGGCGTTGCCCGGGGTTTCCTTTCTGCTTAATTCTGTTTAATTAAACTGGTTATTAAATTTTCGGAAATCTCGGAAACCTAACTATACACAACCAAAACGAATTGTCTTTACTAAGCTTTCCTCGCCCATAAAGATGAATCTTTACTTAACGTCACTTACATGAATTAATGAACTCCTTAGCCAAATGCCTGCCAGGGTTAACTCGATTAAAACAGTTGTAAATCAGGCACCGAAAAGAAAACATGTCATCATGTGCCTGACGTTAAACTGTTGTTTTAAATTTATTTATTTATTTGTTTTTATTTATTTATTTGTTATTTATTTGTTATTTATTTATTTATTTATTTATTTATTTATTTATTTATTATTGTGTAGTTAAGGCCATTAGGCCTTCTCTTCCACACCGCCAGAAATACAAATAAAATAATAGAAAAATCAAACTATAAACAAAGTAAAACCCACCGGAAATATAATTCCTTCTCCTCTTTCTGATCAGGTTCAGCATCGAATTAATATATACAGTAAATATATAATTTAATTTATATTGGAAGATGTTTTTACCTCTTGACCGCTGTACACCCACTTATATCATACACAGTTTCTTTTTAATATAACTTGAAACTATATCTCATAAATTCAGAGCATATATTAATTCTAATTTTACACAAAAAATACAGATACAATATAAACTCCCAATGTCGTTTTTTAACATAAAGACTAATATTCTGAGAAACGTATAGGCCTACCGGTATTTTAGAAATTAAGAGATTTTTATTTCCACAACGCTTAACATAATAAATTTGCAACGTGATTATACAAATATAATTTCGCAGCAACACATTTTCGGACGTGAACAACAATATTTTGAGAATTAATACAATGCTATTTTCTGTGGGATTATGTACATTCACATACTACATTAGCAACATGACAAAAGTATCTTTGAAGTGCTTATTTATATCTGTAATTTTTTTCACTTCTTTGTATAAAATATAGTTAAGGATGTGAAAAAAACGCAGTTTTTAAGTTAATGTCTGCAACTTTAAGCGATTGTCCTTCAGCTTCATATTAATATGGCCATTAGTGGTATTGAAATTGCAGTTGCTTAAAATCGGATGAGTATCCTAGCAATACGTGGAATAAAAACATCTCCCTTTATTTTTGCAGTTAATATTGCCAATTCTATTACGTTTCGTACGAGATTTTCACACCAATTCTTATTCGTGCACAATTTTGGTGGGTCAATATTTCGCAATAGTACTATTGGTTATTCATTATTAAGTAAATTATGTGGTAGCAAACCTTGCAGTTTCAAAGAATTCTAGAATAAAACAGTTTGCTCACTATCTACAAAACTGCATCGAGGAATTCATAATACGGTCCTGGACTGCGTAAAGATACTTATTGCATGAATTATCTAGTTTTAACCTTCATGATCTGTAACAACAATGTAATTTAATTTCGTGTTAAAATTTCCAAGGCCTCGTGAAAGTCTATGTTGAATACAACAGACAATAATAAAGAACAATTGACTGTAGAAGATTTTGCATTTTAATATTACACATGAATATCTGATCTATTTATTTTTATTTTTTATAATTTTAATTAATTTAACTTCCATTTGCACAATTTTAATGTAGCCTATGTTCTTCTCCTGGTTATGAAGGTTAAATGTGCAAACTTTGGCACATATCGGCCAAAGCGTGTAGATTTGTATAGAGAACACATACATACATACATACATACATACCCACATTCAATTTTATATACTCGTATTAAGATTTGAAGAAAAAGAATACTGCAGTAATTTCGAAACAATAAGAAACGAACACAGTATTTCATTTTACGTAGTAGGTACTAATTACTTTAAAGTAATAGACCCTACTCTTTCATTGTTCGTCAAGCATTATTATTTACTGTGACCATTGGTGCATAAATGTTGAAGAAAATATTATACTCCCAATTAATTACATGCAGTAGGACATTGTGAAGTTTTTACACTGAAATCATTTCTTTGCTGTATGTCAATATAAATTAATATTAATATTAATAAATATAAATTAAGCTTAGAATTTAAATTCACATATAGTGTATTTAGAAAACGTTGAGAGCAAGTATCGGCAAGTTGGAAGCGTTACTGAAAGAAATTAAAAGTGTAGTTCACAAGCTGTGAACCGACTATATTCTATTTATGTCAGGTTTAAAGATTTATTAATTTAAGTGTATTAGCATAATATAGTGACGTGAGATGGAAAATTTGCCATTATATATTTTTCCAGAAATTTTTCCGCCTTACAAATAGTTGCTTTCTTCCCCTTACAACCTCAAGAGCCTCACATGTATTCCTCGCTAAATTCTCATAACTTAACAGCTTATGAAATGAAAGTCGTAAGTCGTCTAATCTTTGATGGCTGTTAGTACAGACTCTAAAACAAAGCCATTGTTAAGTTCGTTTTGCCGTGAGAGTACTGATTAACTTTACTAATCTGATCTAAACTGTCACAACACTATTACCTCGACATGGGCTGATCAAAACCTTTCATTTTAAAATAATTATTGTTGGCTGAGGAAAGCATTGTAATAATTATGTTATATGATTCGTAATTTCTCTTCTCCGTTATCTGTGAACTCCTCACTTTATTTATCATAACTCATTCACAGAAAGCCAAATCGGCACTCATACTGAAAGTGAATTACTGAAACAAAAGCTGATATGCTGTTGCAGGTCTGTATAGCCCTGTCGCGTTCCCCTCTAAGGCGATTCACTCCCTCCAGGTAGGGGAATAGGAACTGCACATCGCACAGAGACTACTGCACAATGTGCAGGGTTTTGACATGCCTGTTGTAGAGTCAAATAGTGTGTGTGAGAATGACCCATAAATAGGTCGAAATATGTAAACAAGGTACGTTAAAATTTAACACAAGAAAGTCTTATCAATACGTATTCCAAAGTGATACACTGTTAAAAGTTGTGTAATCAAGATGTATAAAATAGTGTAAATCAGACTCACTATATTTAGCAAGAGGGACGTGTTGGTGAGGAAACCATTAATTTCGAAATACAATATATACAGGGTGTAACAACTTTAATGTTTAGAATTTCAGGAACATGTTCCCTGACACATTCTACGTTGATTAAACCTAACATACCTATATCCGAAATTGAGAGGTTACAGAGATAACAGAGCTGGAAAAAATAGAACTTCTTGCAGCTCCAAGCATTATACCGTTTATACAAGGCCTATTTTATGGCATTACTAAGTAGAGATACATAAGAAACATTTGAAAAGCAGTGAATGAAGGAAATTTTACTTTTAAGAGAAATTAAATTTAAATTGTTTAGGTTGCTAAGGAAACGAAACAGACAACAGTTTAAAATAACAGTTGTGAGAAAAATAAACCGTATTGTGACTAGTCTTTTTATTGAGTTTTGACCATTAAAACATGCCTTTTGTGTACACACATCAGGAATACGCCGACCTAGTTCATGTGTATGGACTGTGTGATGGCAATGCAACAGCAGCTGTTTTGGCATATCAAGCACGGTTCCCAAATCGTGGGATTCCTAGTGCATAGGTATTTTCACGTGCCTGTTGGCAAATTTCAAGAAGTACAGTGTTTGGAATCTTAAGGACATTTTCTTCAACTTTGCACTGCTTCTTTCATACTCACAAGTAGTTGATATTAAAATGTAATATGGCAGTAATAAAAATAATGACATAGACATGTCACTTTCGGAAATTGGTGTTACTTCTTTCAGTATTCAGCGATAAAATTAAACTCAAAAATTTAACTTTGGGGTACAAATACTCCAAACCTATAGAACTTTGGATATAGGTATGTTAGGTTTAATCGACGTAGAACGTGTCAGGGAACATGTTCCAGAAATTCTAAACATTAAAGTTGTTACACCCTGTATATAAAAAATTTAACCAAACGTTTACAAGAATATATGCAGTACATGTTAGTCTAGTGGCCAGAGCACTGGAACTTAGGCTATAATCCTGTGGAACCGGGTTCGATTCCCGATGTAATTTGTGTTGGGCAAGCCCGTAGTCCAGATGACGTAGAGGTTTTCTCCAGGTACTCCGGTTTCCCTGTGGCATCCCAACAAATCCCCATCATCATCTCACCTCAGTGTGGGTGTACCGTAGACCAGCCTGCTATGGCGCGCCACTCTGTGTACACAGCTGGCTTTATATGGATGAACGACGAACAGCCAAGTACCACCATTAGTAAAAAGAAAACTAATACAAGAAGTAGGAAGGAAACATTTATAGAAAAACATACCCCACTGCAATAATTCTATACATAATAATAATAATAATAATATTAATAATAATAATAATAATAATAATAATAATAATAATAATAATAATCCGTGGCGCTACAGCCCGTGAAGGGCCTGGACCGACCAGCCGGCTGCTGGCCTCACGCCCACATGCCAGAGCAGAGGTGGACGATCATCCAACCAGAATGGAGGTATCGTGTGGTTGGCGCGATGATCCCCCCAGCCGTTATAGCTGGCATTCGCAACCGGATTTCGCTACTTATCGTAGCTCCCCAAGTGCATCACGGTGCTGGGTGTGCACCGGTCCCATACACTGGCCGAAATTTCATGAGAAAATTTCTTCCTCCATGAGGACTCGAACCAGCGCGCATTCCATAACGCGAGTCCTAGGCAGGACGCCATAGACCACGGCAATTCTATACATAGAATCTATTACTTACTGGTACCTTAATAATGGTTGAAGAGGTGGAGAAGTTCAAATATCTGGGAGCAACAGTAACAAATATAAATGATACTCGGGAGGAAATTAAACACAGAATAAATATGGGAAATGCGTGTTATTATTCGGTTGAGAAGCTTTTATCATCCAGTCTGCTGTCAAAACATCTCAAAGTTAGAATTTATAAAACAGTTATATTACCGGTTGTTCTTTATGGTTGTGAAACTTGGACTCTCCACTTTGAGAGAGGAACATAGGTTAAGGGTGTTTGAGAATAAGGTGCTTAGGAAAATATTTGGGGCTAAGCGGGATGAAGTTACAAGAGAATGGAGAAAGTTACACAACACAGAACTGCACGCATTGTATTCTTCACCTGACATAATTAGGAACATTAAATCCAGACGTTTGAGATGGGCAGGGCATGTAGCATGTATGGGCGAATCCAGAAATGCATATAGAGTTTATTTGGGAGACCGGAGGGAAAAAGACCATTGGGGAGGCCGAGACGTAGATGGGAGGATAATATTAAAATGGATTTCAGGGAGGTGGGATATGATGGTAGAGACTGGATTAATCTTGCTGAGGATAGGAACCAATGGCGGGCTTATGTGAGGGCGGCAATGAACCTCCGGGTTCCTTAAAAGCCAGTAAGTAAGTACTTTACTAATGGAAGATAAGCCAAAGTGAAAATGGAAACAATTGCTGTACTTCCACAGAAAATACGCAATTTCCTGAAATCCACGCAAATACAAGTAGTGCGCGTTTGTCAGACGGGTCGCAGCCTGCATTAGGTCACATCAACTGGTTAAGTCTGCTACAGCATCAATCGGATTTTGTGTGATTGGACCAATATTTTAGCTACAGAATCAGACTATGGGGAGCGCGTAATCACAGAGGCCATTGCAATTAATGTCTATCCCCGATCAGTTTATATGGAGAGTGGCCATGCTAGGGAAACAGATTGCACGTGTTCTTAAAAGAAACACAGGGAAGAAATAAATTCTGAACAATAACTTACATCGGAATATGTATGATAAGAACTTTCTTGTGTTAAATTTTAACGTACCTTGTTAACATGTTTCGACCTATTTTCGGTCATCTTCAGAACTGGTCGTTGTTGGTCTTGGCGCCTCTTGTTTCCTGTGAGGGTGCGTTCGTATTGTAGAGTCAAAGAGTGTGTGTGTTTTGAAGTTGAGTTGTATGTTGAGAATATCGTTGGGGTGTGTTTTCGTGTGTCTGTATATTTCATATTGTTCTAGTGTGTTGAGTTTCTGGCTTTTTGGTTGGATGTGCAGTATTTCCATGTCTGTGTTGATGTCTCTGTAGGTGTGGTTGGCATTTGTGATGTGTTGGGCATATGTGGAGGTGTTCTTTGTAACATGTTTGAAATGATCTGCCTGTCTGTCCTATGTAGAAGTTGTTGCAGGTGTTACATTTGAGTTTGTATTCGCCTGTGTGGTTGTATTTGTTTGTTTGTGTTGTTTGTGTGTTGAGATGTTTTTGTAGAGTGTTATTTGTTCTGTATGCGATGTTGTAATTTAATTTCATTGAATGAGGTTGCAATTTTATGTGTGTTTTTATGTTTTCGTAGGTTAGTGTGAAGTATTTTTTTGTATTCTTGTGTTTGTGTTGTATTCTTCTGTTTTTTGTGGTTTTGTATTGTCTTACGTATTATATTGTCTATTATGTTGGGGTTGTATCCGTTTTCTTGTGCTATGTATCTGATTGTGTTTAGCTCTTCGTTGTAATCCTGTTGGTTCATTGGTATGTTGAGTAGTCTGTGTACCATTGTTCGGAATGCAGCTTGTTTGTGTTGTGTGGGGTGATTGGATGTGTTGTCTATGCGTGTTGTTGTGGGTTTTCTGTATACTTTGAAGATGACCGAAAATAGGTCGAAACATGTTAACAAGATACGTTGAAATTTAACACAAGATAGTACTTATCATGCATATTCCGAAGTGATACAGTGTTAAAAGTTGTATAATCAAGATGAATCTTACATGTTCCACAACTTAATATACGTCGACTTTCCACAGACCACTCAGTTTACCGCAGTTCTATTATTACAGATTTCCCTTTACTTCGGAATACCGCTGTATTATATTGCACTATGCATTACTGCTTTGGCCATGCGACATAAATAGGTCTGATCGAATTATTATTCTCTATGCTGACAGTTATTACGAAATAGAAGTCTAAATTATTATACAGGGTGTCTAATTTAAAAGAGGACCCATCATAGCTGCAGCGTATGTTTGAAATGAAGTCCATCCGTTTCAATACAACAATTCAGCGTTATTTGCTTACTAATATAAAGGTTATTTATGCTCGACCATGCCGAAATGTAGTAATTATACACCTGGTAGCAGTCCTTCAATGCATGTCATTAAAGTACACCTACTCATTAAAGTACAGGTCTTCAGCCAATGATGACTCAGCTTACATGTGTTCAGCCAATGACAAGTCAGCTTTGTACCGTTATAAAACCGCAAGTATCGATTATTCTCGGATATGCAATCGAAAGAGAATTAGCGAAAAGTCACGGAGGCTGGAAATCCAATACTGTCGCAGAAGGTTATGTTCTGTTACTATAATAATTAGCGTTAATTGTAAATAATATTCAAATAAATTCAATTTGTTATCTCGTTTTTCAATGTCGAATTCAATAATCAAGGTTATAATATTATAATATTATCAAGTTTAACGGGACTACATCAAAGTCAATGACATTATTGTTCCTCGGAAAAAAAAAAAAATACTTTCGCGTCTGCGCACATCTCACAATTCACGACCTAGAACAAGGTCACTTCCGATCTTGTCAGATACAAATAAAATGTATACATCTGAATACCGGTAATTTCAAGTTAGAAATATGGTCGAGCATAAAAAGTCGTATGAAACTCGCCTATAATGGTAATTAAGAAGCTCGTATGAAAATTATGAAACTCGCTTGCGTTCGTTTCATAAATATCCATACTCGCTTCTTAATTACTATCATTATAGGCTCGTTGCATAATGTACTATAATACTAAATAGCTATGTTATGCACTTGTACTCCTAAATGTTTATTTACGTTAGATTAGAATGATTAGATGAAAATGGGTACTCGTAGATAGAACAGTATACAACTAATCAAATTATAAAAGATGTTTATAGCACAACGCTGGAAAAGAAAGCTCTTCAGCGGAGTTCAGTAATGTTAGAGAATCGTACAAAAAGGAGATTACATCCTTAAGCCTAACCTCTGACCACATTACAACACATCGAACATATAATGTTATTGCTACTCATGAAAAAAATCGGAACTTCATCTCATCTTCTGTGCACTTAATAAGATTGGTAAAGCTCGAATGAAATTAATTTGTATCGTGGGATGCGACGACTTGTGACGGGGGGTGGATTTGCTTGCTTTTTCCACTATGGAATTAATCCCATCCGAGCTTTGCCAGTCTTATTAGGTACACACAAGATGTCTTTCTTGGAAATTACGAAGCCACGTTTTTTGCAGGCTCCTGTGATTTTCACGTAACTGTACTTGGCATCGGAAAGGGTTGTTATGTACCCTTCCCAAAAAGACTCCATTTTCTTGGGCATTGCTACTGTGATACACCGTGCACTCTGATTATGAAATCACTCACTACTGGTCTGTCACCTCTTGCCGCAATTCAGCTGTCGGTGTGATTCCTGACGCACATGACGTCATTCAAATTCGTTATCAGAGATCGGAAACAATCCTGTAGATAATGTTAAAGTAATTATTACAAATTAAAAGTCCAGCGTATCATATTTCCAAATATACTTACTTACTTACTTACTGGCTTTTAAGGAACCCGGATGTTCATTGCCGCTCTCACGTAAGCCCGCCATTCGTCCCTATCCTGAGCAAGATTAATCCATTCTCTATCATCATATCCCACCTCCCACAAATACATTTTAATATTATCTTCCCATCTACGTCTCGGCCTCCCTAAAGGTCTCTTTCCTCCGGCCTCCCAACTAACACTCTATATGCATTTCTGGATTCCCCCATACATGCTACATGCTCTTCCCATCTCAAACATCTCGATTTAATGTTCCTAATTATGTCAGGTGAAGGATACAATGCGTGCAGTTGTGTGTTGTGTAAATTTCTCCATTCTCCTGTAACTTCATCCTTCTTAGCCCCAAATATTTTCCTATGCACCTTATTCTCAAACACCCTTAACCTATGTTCCTCTCTCAAAGTGAGAGTCCAAGTTTCACAACCATAAAGAACAACCGGTAATATAACTGTTTTATAACGTCTAACTTTCACATTTTTGACAGCAGACTGGATGATAAAAACTTCTCAACCGAATAATAACAGCCATTTCCCATATTTATTCTGTGTTTAATTTCCTCCCGAGTATCATTTATATTTGTTACTGTTGCTCCAAGATATTTGAACTTCTCCACCTCTTCAAAAGATAAATTTACAATTTTTATATTTCCATTTCGTACAATATTCTCGTCACGAGACATAATCATATACTTTGTCTTTTCGGGATTTACTTCCAAACCTATTTGTTTACTTGCTTCAACTAGAATTTCCGCGTTTTCCCTAATCGTTTGTGGATTTTCTCCTAACATATTCACGTCATCCGCATAGACAAGCAGCTGATGTAACCCGTTCAATTCCAAACCCTCTCTGTTATCCTGGACTTTCCTAATGGCATACTCTAGAGCAAAGTTAAAAAGTAAAGGTGATAGTGCATCTTCTTGCTTTAGTCCACAGTGAATTGGAAACGCATCCAATATAAAAAAAATATAATGCACAAAATTGAAAGAATACACGCTGATATACTACCACACTGTACAGTTTGAGTTCCAGGCACTATAGAAAGGCAAATACTTGCCATGTAGACATTGCATGAACTTGGAGCACAGTCACGACCGATTGAGTTTCTTCGTCATTATCGATATTTTTAATTAAGAGAGCAATTTTAATTTAAAATGAGTTTTATATGTTAATTCTTTTTAACATCTTTTAACTCGCGGAGAGATATTTAAAGCTTCAACTAAGGAGGAGATGAAGAGAGAGAGAGAAAAAAAAAAGAGTTCCTTTCATTTGTTTTTCTTTTATTCCTCTTTCTTTCGTTCGAAATATAATATGTCTTTCAGCCATGTCATTTCAATGATAAATGAAGACATCTATAGCATAACATGCACTACGCTGTATGAATGAATAAAGGCTGATTCAAAAGGCCAGTGTACTTGTACACTAGGCAATGTTGGAGGGTTAATAGAATGGGAGTGTATCCTCAAACACACATAAGCGATATTTTATAAACAAACATGATTTACTAAAAGTGTAGCCAGTTCTTTGTGATTACAAATTGAATAATAATTTCATTCTAAAATTGGGAATATGTTCGTTCATAAGTAAGGGTCTGCAGAGATTTAACAACATTTAGTTTATAATCACTCCATAAAGAAGTTAAAGCTGTAGTAATAATTATGTTTTTACTTTCTCTGTGTGAATGTAAGCCTGCAGAAATTAACAAAAACGTAATTCTGGTTTGGAACGGAAATACACGATTCCAATTCTTCTGAAATATATGCGGTCAATTTGGAATGGGGAAATGAAGTAATCTTTGTGCGCTTGACTGTATGTGGAAGAACACAGGTCTGACATTTTTACATCATATGATTACCAGATATACACAATGTAATATGAAACACACGATAACATATAATATTACGATATGATAAATAATAGTTTGCCATATAATTATTAGGTATGTTACGATATAATAAGATAAATGGAACTAGACTAAGTGATGTACAAATAATGATGAAGTGTATGATACAGACTGCATGTTAAGACATGTCACATGAAGTAATATAATATAGGTGAGTCATTCCACGTCAGACCGGACACATTTTTGACCTCATATTTTTAGAATTGTTTGAAATTTTTTTTATGCTTTCTAAGGGTTAAAATAAGAGACCCGTATTTTTTTATTGGCCCCAATTCTGATTATTTTGAGATTTATACAGCATCAAAATTATTAAAAAATTGCATACATTGACATATATAAATATTTGTTTCTCCCGTTACGTGTATCGTATGAAATCGAGGTTAGTCTCATTTGGAAGGTTAAATACACCGTGTTCCGCTTATAAGTATAATAAAAGAAATAGTTATAATTTCATAACAATGCATGCAAATGGGTTAAGATTGGTACCATTGTAAAGAGGAAATTGGGAAGTTTTAATCCATTGTTGTTACTTATTTTTAGAAGACTCACGCATGCGCAGATCATTAAATAAGAGAATTCGTATCGTATCTTTAGTCAGTCAGCATGTGGACGCCACAGCAGAAAGCCTTTTGTGTGCTGTCATTAGCAGAACATAGATCCATAATTCGTGTACAGCGCTTGTTTCGCCGTCAGTACAATCTTAGACCGAGGGAAGCTGTACCGACGTACGTCTCAATAATGAAATGGGATAGGCAGCTCAGAGAAACAGGAAGTTTGTTGTCTAATGCAGGTAAACATTCCAAGCGTAAAGTGTCTGACACACTTTGCCAACATGGTTCGCACATTCTTAGACGAACAATTCCCTGCAAGATGGATCGGAAGAGGATCACCGTACATCACATGGCCTGCCAGATCACCAGATCTAACACCACCTGATTTTTTCCTGTGGGGGTTTGTTAAGGACCAGGTCTACAGGACGCCAGTACGTGATTTGGCAGACTTACAAGAAAGAATTTATGCTGCTGTCAACAATGTTACACCACAGATGCTTCATAACACTTGGGTCGAGGTTGAATACCGGTTGGATATTTCCCGTGCCACCAATGGAAGCCATGTTGAGGTTTATGGAACATAAGGTAACAAAAATTCCCAGTTTTCATTCTTTGTAGCAGTTGGTTTCAACTATATACTTGTATTAATTCAGAAGTTATAGCTATTTCTTTTGTTATACTTATAAGCGGAACACTCTGTATATATCTTTTAGCCTGTGTATATTCACTTTCCATTTTTATGTATTCACAGCTTTATGCCATAATCATTATATAAATCTTGATATTCATAATGTTCGGACACTTAGAATACCATTTTTAAGTTATCACCGTGTTCTCCATTTAATTATCCGTAAGTGTGCCAAATTTCATAGTGGGAAAGCAATAAATTACAGAGTAAAAAAAATAATAAATAAATACACGCGCAGAGTCTGTTGCGCTAATCTTCATCCCTTGCAACGCCACACCGTTAAACTGCTGGCTGAAACCTCAATTGCTGCCTTTGTCTGTTATCACCACACTGGCGACTGCCAGTAATCTTTGTTTACGTCTGGAGAAGCTTAGCTGGGATATATAATACTTAAACCAGGTCCAAGGCAGAATGAATTCTCTTCAGTTTGTTCCGAGATTTTCAAACGTTCGGGCATTAATAACACGGTACTATAGTGAGTGAGTGTGTATAGCGTAGTTTCTGTTATTGTTTTTAGTTGGTGCAATTATTAGTGTGTAGCCTAATCACAATGAGTAATGTAACACAACCTAGACATTATCAGTATTTTAATCCTTTCAAAATAAGCAACCACAGTCGTAGGTTTAAGAAAGGGAAATTAAGGTGCGTGACTTCTAACATGCTTAAAAAATTGAACATGCAACACATTAAGTTGTCATACAATCTTAGGATTTGTGAAAATTGTCGTAAGAAAATTTCATTAATGTCAGATGTTGGTGAATAAAGTGTCGTTCAAACCAGCAGTGTTGATATCTTAGCCGGTTCTAGTGTCCAGAACATTGAACAAGAAACAACAGGCACTTCGGAAACTGATAAATGTAGTGCTTCAAGTAATTCAGAAGTGTCAGTGATGGACATTGACAAGTTGAATGAAAGTTTGGTCTCAATGGGGGAAACACCAATTAAGAAGAATAAATTGTCACAGAAGAAGTATCCCCAACGGAAATATCAGAAAATAAAACAGACGCTTAAGGAAAAGATTTTTCGCGTTGAGAAAAAGGAAGTACAAACCGCACCAGATGTGAAGAATAGCAGTGACATAATTAATAAGCTAGCAGAGTGTTTCAGGAACACTACTGACAGAAAACTTAAAATTCAGATTTTAACTATATTTGAGGACTGGCCATACAGTAAAATTAGGGAACACTTTGATGCATCTAATCACATGATCAATGTTGCAAAAAACTTAGCTGCAGAGAGGGGAATTCTCTCGACTCCAGAATCTAGAAGTGGAAAAACTTTAGACACATCCATAGTGAAAAAAGTATTTGACCATTACACTAATGATGATGTAAGCCGCGTCATGGCAGGAAAGAAAAACTTCGTTTCTGTAAAAGAAGACGGCCACAAAATACAGAAACAGAAAAGATTGTTGCTATCAAATTTAAAAGAAACATTTTGGGTTTTTAAAGTTAAATATCCAGATATACAAATTAGTTTTTCAAAATTTGCGGAACTAAGACCAAAACAATGTGTGCTTCCTGGAGCCAGTGGTACTCATTCAGTCTGTGTGTGTGCTTATCATGAGAATGTGAAGTTGTTAATTGATGGTGGAAACATTGCGAAATTGACAGCCAATCTAGAACGGCCACTGCGAAATTACAAAGATCTGATTTCACAGATTGTATGTAACCCTGCATCCCCTGATTGTTATTTCAGAAAGTGTAAGAATTGTCCATCAACTGCAGACTTAATTCAATATTTACAGGAAGCATTTGAAACAGAAATGATAGATGTAGTCAATTACAAACAATGGGTAACTGTTGACCGAACTAATTTAGAAATTTTGCACTCTTCAATAGAAGAATTTTTAGATAAACTTTCGACCAAGTTAGAAGCCCTAGCTCCTCACGCATTTATTGCTCAGCAGCAAGCTGCGTTTCTGGCGGAAAAGAAAGAAGCTCTCCAGGACGGTGAATGCCTTGTAATTTGTGACTTTTCCGAAAATTATGCCTGCGTGATTCAAGACTCAGTACAGGGTGTTCATTGGAATAAAAATCAGGTCACACTCCATCCCTTTGTAATTTATTTTAAAGACAGAAGTGAATTAAAACATAAAAACTTTGTACCAATTTCAGAGTGTCTAATGCACGATACAAATGCTGTCCACCTTTTCGAAAGACAATTAATACGGTTTCTGAAGAACGAAATAGGAAATGTTAAAAGAGTTATTTATTTTTCTGATGGGGCTAGTGCCCAATACAAAAACAGAAAAAATTTTGTAAATCTGTGTTTTCACGAAGAAGATTTCGGCGTAAGTGCTGAATGGCATTTTTTTGGAACTTCACATGGGAAGGGCCCTTGTGATGGGATTGGGAACCACTAAAAGACTAGCAACAACAGCAAGTCTTCAGCCACATCAGGACCCCATTACGACACCAAGAAAATTGTTTGAGTGGGCTGAAAAGAATATTAGTGGAATTCATTTTCTATTTTTCACCAATGATGAACATAAAAATGAATGTGACTTACTGCAGTCTCGATATGAGAGGGCAAAAGCCGTAAGTGGCACGAGAACACTACATGCTTTCATACCGACCTCAAAATCTGAAGCACTAGTCAAACATTATTCTTTGACCCACGAAAGTAAACGTGTATTTATCTGAATTGCTTACAAGTACGTTTCAGTTATCCAATCGGTTGACTTGTTTGTGTGTGTTTTAAGTTAGTTTTGTGGAATTTTATGTTAATAATTGTGCTTCAAAAGTATCTACATATTTCGTAAGTCGACTTTGTGGTGTATAACATACTGACACTGTGTGTACCACGTATCCATACATAGCGGCGCGGTCTTGCAGTGACGCTCCTACTCAACAGCATGCGCCCGGCTGGGTAAGTTAATTTATTGCAAATTCATTTACGTATATCCCATTCTGAAATTTTGTATGCATATAGTTGAGAAACTAAGAAACGCAGTGATATTTTTTATATTTCGAAAAAAGTTTCCGAACTTTAAAAATAATACATTTTAAAAATATATTTTAAAGAAAAAAATAGAACAAAAATTTTTATGTAACCCAAGGTCATATATGCTAAAAGTATATCTTATGAGCTTTAATATGAGCCGAATTTGAATAACTTGCGTTAATTAGTAACGGAGATATTACCGTTTATATATAATAGTGCGCGCGCTATTACGTAAGTTTTGAATTTAAATACTTTTCACAAGAATCAAGTTTTATGAAAATGAAAATATACGTATATTTTATTTTTGTTCTTTCAATCCAATAAAAAAGTTTGACAGAAATAAAAAACATCCAGGTCAAATTTCCTTTAAATTTGTCCGGTTTGACGTGGAATGACTCAGGTACGATTATTATATAGACTCTTATAATATCATATGACACGTTTTACGTCGTATCACTTCATGAATGATAAAAGAATAAATAAGATCGCCTCGAACACATTCTATAGAAGGAAAATAAATGACTACCGCAATATCATAAACAGAGGAACGACGGGTGACCTTAAACAATATAACTTGGACGAAAGATCTTCAATTTTCCTCAATTCTAAAAACATCTGAAGGTTTAAGGTAGGCATGTCAGAAATCAGACACTGAAAGTGCAGTGTATGTGCGCGGAACGCCTATCTGTGCAGATTGCGTCATTCACGTGTTGCTCTTACCAGTTCTTAGCGGGAGGGATGTACAAGAATCTATTCTGCGCTTCTAGTGTTCAATTAAATTGACATTTGGACATTATAAACATACTTAGCAGAAGGAAAAAAACAATTATTGTCAGTGTCTATATTTGACAATAATTGTAACACTAGAAACAATAGACTTATTCAGTTACAATTCACAAAGGAGTCGTTTTTAAGGAATCATTTATTTACATGATTTGTATACAGTATTTGAAGAAAATATAAATATTGCAGTAATTTCGAAACAACAAAAAACGAACACAGTATTTCATTTTACGTAGTAGGTACTGATTATTTCAAAGTAATACTATTTCATTGTTCCTCAAGCATTATTGGGACTATTGGTGCACAAATGTTAAAGAAAATATTTTACTCCCAATTATATGCAATAGGACATTGTGAGGCTTTTACACTGGAATCATTTCCTTGCTGTATATTAATATAAATTCATATTATTATTAATAAATTGGATAAATTAAGCTTGAATTTAAATTTATATATAGTTTATTTGGAAAACATTGAGAGCAAGTATCAGCAAGTTGGGACCGTTACTGAATTAACGAGTAGTTCACAAGCTGTGAAGCGAGAACATTTTCTTTAGGTCATGTTTTAAGATCTTTATTAACGTAAGTTTATTAAGATAATATAGTAACGTGAGATGGAAAATTCGCCATTACGTATTACTTTTCCAGAAAATTTTTCCGCCTTACAAATAGTTGCTTTCTTCCTTCCCTTACAACCTCAAGACCCTCAAATGTATTCCTCACTATATTCTCATCACTTATCAGCTTATCAAATAAAAGTTGTAAGTCGTCTAACCATTGATGGCTGTGATAGTACAGACTCCAAAACAACATCATTGTCATGTTTGTCTTGCCGTGAGAGTACTGATTAAGAAATAAGAGCTGGCGAATATCATATTTTGAGAACTTTACTAATATGATTTAAATTCTCATATCACTATTAGGTCCACATGATATGATGAAAGCCTTTCATTTTAAAATAATTACTATTGGCTGAGGAAAACATCATAACAGTTATGTTATATGATTCGTGATTTCTCTTCTTCGTTATATCTGTGGACTCCTCACTTTATTTTCCATAACGCATTCACAATCACAGCTCAATGAGCACCCGTACTGATCTGTGTTACTGAAACAAAAGCTGATCTGCTACTGCAGGTAATGTACAGCCCTGTCGCGTTCCCCTCCAAGCCGATTCACTCCCTCCAGGTAGGGGAATAGGAACTGCACATCGCACAGAGACCTGTGCACAATGTGCGCGACTGCACAATGTGCAGGGTTTTTGCATGCCTGGTTTAAGGCATGATATACGACGTCATAATTATTATGAGGTAATATACACTGTGTACCTAGTTTATCGTCATTCAACGTGGAAATGAACTGCTCTTGGAACTTAAGATATACATATAAAAGAACATCATGTACTTTTTCTCCTGTATACAGCAACTTACACTCTACCTTCAGGCTATCTTCACCACCTGTTTACATATGAAACGCTTCGGAGGAATGATTTTAGTGTTAACTAGCAATAATGAATGAATCATGTTGAGGACCTTAGGGTGAAAGATGACGTAATAGAACATGATACTTTAGTATAAGTTTAAAATTATAATTATCTTGCGTATTAACCACACTCATTTATTAAGATATGATATATATTTGGTCACAGCACTTCTTTACATGTAATGGTGAACCTCACATTTCTGTATCCGGTGCCACCATTACCATATTATTACAATAACACATTATTTGTAGTACACGTCTACACAAATACTCCCAATTACACTATGTACCTTTTTTTCTTACTTGGTCAAACTCCCCTTTTGTATTTCTCCTACATTTCATTTCCTATTCTCTGTTTGATCATTAATCCTCTAACTACTATTCACTAAAATCTCAAATTCACTTTTTCTCTATAAATTATCATATTTAATTATTTGTCCTATTTGTTCTTTGACCTTTTATTCATTTACTGTTCCAACGTTCAAATGTTAGTACTAATTTTATGCTGTCCCTTGTTCTCTTAACCCTTTCTCACTATTTTCACTCATTCCTATTTGCGCTCACTTCCACTTTCTCACTATTCTGCTTACACCTAATCCATTGTCACTATTCCCACTTCCTATAAATACTTCCATTTTATTCTACACATCTGCTTATGGTCAACATGTACTTCTCTCAACTCGATATTAAAGATCATTTCACATAAATCTCTCACTTTCTCAAACGTATCCATCTCTTTTTCCCGGCCCCTTTCTTCGACCCCGAAAATTATTAAGTTATTTTTCCTCATCTTGAGATCGTAGTCACTCATCTTCTTCTTTAATTTGTTATTCTCTGTTATCAACTCTTCTATCTTTTCACTGATGTTTTCTACCTTCAGTCTTAAGTTTTCTAAAACCTGGTTCTTCATTTCTTCTTCTACTTGATTCAAGCCTGCATTATTATTCCTTTCCTCTCTACTTAATTCACTTACTTTATCATTTCCTGATGTCTGTTTCTGTAACCACTGTTCCATCTTCTCTTACTGTATTCTTCCTCAGGCCAATAGCCTTTATACTGTGTTAGAGAGTTGTGCACACGCGAATGTTCTCTCCGGCGTTCTGCTGTAAACTGCCTTTATTAAGATATCCGAACTATATTTCTCAGTTATATACACTCAGGGACAAAAAAACCCGGACACTTCTATATTGGCTTGTATTTTGTTGCCAATTATTTCAAAATGAAACAAAACCCATTTAAACAAAATAATGTTTCTTTAGCATCTTATACGACAACATTTGAAAAAAAAATCTCTGATGAGAAAATTTACAAAAATTACAAATGGCGTATAACTATGGCATCGATTGGTCTAACTGTTTTTTCATTTTATGGTGCCTTAAACATTAAAAACTCTTTTTAGTAACGGGTATTACCCCCTCTGGCTTGAATAACTGCATCCATACGTCTTGGCATGCTCTCAATTTGGTTAGGAATGTCTTCTTGAGGAATAAGTTCCCATTCTTCGCCAAGTGCTCGCCTCAACTCTTCTAACGATTCTGGTCTCGGTCGTCTATTCTTAACACGCCGTCCCAGCATGTCCCACACGTGTTCAATTGGGTTCATGTCTGGACTCCTTGCTGGCCATGGAAGAACATGGATTCCCACTTCTTGGAGATAATCTCCGACCGCATGGGCAATATGCGGCCGTGCATTATCATGCATTAAAACAAAATTATCGCCTACAAATTGGCCAAAAGGCACAACATGATCAGCCAAACATTCATTTATATACCTATCAGCTGTTAGTCTTCCATTTTCAACAAAAACCAACTCTGTACGAGCATCCGTACACACTCCTGCCCAAACCATCACTCCACCACCTCCATACGGCACATTTTCGGAAATGCAACACTGTGAAAATCGTTCTCCACTCCTTCTCCAAACTCTTTCACGTCCATCAGGTGAGCACAGATTGAAACGGGACTCATCGGTGAACAGAACACAGCTCCACTGTCCATTTCTCCAATCCCTGTGATCATTTGCAAAACGCAGTCGTTCAACTCGATGCATCCTGAGAAGTCTGGGACCAGTTGCAAGCCTACTTGATATCAGTCCACTTGCTTTCAACCTCCTTCTAACTGTTTTGGCCGAAATTGGGCGTCCATGCATGTTAACAAATTGCTGGGCTACACTAGTAGCTGGCAGGTTGCGCTCCCTAAGAACTCTCAACACCATATACCTGTCTTCATTTGGATTTGTAGCTCTTGGACGACCCGAACCTGGTCTTCTGGTATATTCTAGGGTCTCTCTATACCGTTTTATGGCATCATGGGTTGTGCTTCTAGCCATATTCATAACATTTGCAATGTAACGTACACTGCGTCCATCATCGTAAAGGGCTGCAGCTCGAGCCACATCTTCAGGTCGCATCTTGTTTTAAGACAAATGTTACAACCCCACTTAAACTCAGAAAATGTAAAAATAAAGAAATAACGAATGATAACGATAATGAAGCACAAAATGATTGAGACAAAATTGTTATAGCTGAGACTCTGAAAGCAAAATTGGAATATTTGGTTGTAATGGCTTGTTCATAAAACAAAAAACAATCAACAATGTATACACGTCTCCATAACAACAGATGGCTACCATAATATTGTATGAGAAGATAATGTTTTGCAAAATACCAGCAAATATTAAAGTGTCCGGTTTTTTTGTCCCTGAGTGTATTATACTACAGCACTACTGCGTTTTATCATGATCAACCGCCGGATTAAAGACATAGCAAATTATGTCGAAAATGAAATTTTGGAAAGAGTTCGTGCCAGTCCTTCTTTTGCGATTCAACTTGACGAATCGACTGATGTTGCCAATTTAGCTATTTTGTTACTTTTCGTCCGTTATATTAATGGGGAGTCTGTAGAAGAGCTACTATTCTGCAAACCCTTAAAACAGAGAACTACGGGAGGAGATATATTTAAGTTAACCGTCGAATAATTTCGCGAAAATCCAATAGACTGGACGGCATTTGTTCAGATGGTGCGAAATCTGCGACAGGGCGTTATGCTGGGTTTGTTGCCAAGGTGAAATTAGTAGCACCGAACGCTTCTTGGACACATTGTTGCATTCATAGACAGGCTCTTGTTTCTAAACGCATGCCCGATGGATTGAAATGTGAGCTGGACGATGCAGTGAAAATAATTAATTTTATTAAGGCTCGCCCTACAAATTCCCGCATCTTTGCAGTGCTTTATGAGGAAATGGGAATTTATAAGTGTTCATTGTCTCGCATTGAAATTAGGTGGCTATCTCGAGGTAGAACTATTTCCAGACTGTATGAGCTTAAAGACGAAGTTTACGTTTTTCTCACCAGCCATGCCTTTCACCAAGCAAAGTGCATGGAAGATGAAATCTGACTTCAGACTTTAGCTTATTTGACAGACATTTTCTAAAAAATTCACAGTTTAAACTTATCTCTCCAGGGCTCAAATATAAACGTTTATTTCGAATCATTCATTTAAAAAAATTTAATATTTGGGAAACGTGTTTCAATAGCAATCAAACCGAGTGCTTTGATACCCTTTACTACTTCCTGGTGGAAAATCATCTTTCTTTGGACGAAAATGTCAAGAACATGGTTAAAGAATATTTGAAGGGAATTGGAAAAACCTTCAGAGAATATTTCCCTGCTATGTCCAATAATAACAATTGGATTCGCACTCCCTTCGATGAGTCAACATTCTAGAATCCACATTAAGCGTAGATGAAAAAGAGCAACTTCTTGAAATTTCGACTAATTTCCACTTACAGAAAAGTTATAAATCTTTGTCATTAATTGGTTTTTGGTTGAGTTTAAGGGAGTTCCCAGTGTTAGCGAATAAAGCCATAACGGCTTTTCCACATATTTGTGCGGAAAGTCGTTTTCTTTATATACTTACTTACTGGCTTTTAAGGAGCCCGGAGGTTCATTGCCGCCCTCAATAAGCCCGCCATTGGTCCCTATCCTGAGAAAGATTAATCCAGTCTCTATCATCATATCCCACCTCCCACAAATCCATTTTAATATTATCCTCCCATCTACGTCTCGGACTCCCCAAAGGTCTTCTTCCCTCCGGCCTCCCAACTAACACTCTATATGCATTTCTGGATTCGCCCATACGTGCTACATGCCCTGCCCATCTCAAACGTCTGGATTTAATGTTCCTAATTATGTCAGGTGAAGAATACAATGCGTGCAGTTCTGCGTTGTGTAACTTTCTCCGTTCTCCTGTAACTTCATCCCTCTTAGCCCCAAGTATTTTCCTAAGCACCTTATTCCCAAATACCCTTAACCTATGTTCCTCTCTCAATTTCTTCACATACCTATTTTAAAAATTAATACAGAAACAGACTTTGTGCTGAAAGTGATTTGAGACTTCATTTAACTTCTGTGGTTCCTGACTTAAAACTTCTATGCCATGGAAAGCAGGCGCAACCTTCTCACTGAATTCCAAGGAAGAGGCGAGTAATTACAATGAAAACTTGTATTTATTATTGCAACTAGGCCTGCACTTTATGTAACTTTTAAGCCGTAACTAGAGTAACTATAGGTTTTAACCGTTAAGGGTTAAGTTAATTTAAGGTTATTAAACCTTTTGCTTGGAATTAAATTTTATGCATGTCTACTGTATGTAGGCCTACATTTAAAAGGTTCACCCAACTCAGATCGTCGTGGAAGGGGTTCGCGAGTCGAAAAAGGTTGGGAACCGTTGCATTACACAATCTCAAATTACAAGGTACAAGCACGCAAAATGCTTTTTTCCTAGTTGGAGGTTTCCTTATCTCGAGTCTGTTGGTCCAGAGCGTTCCCTCATCTACGTCAACCGTTACGAATGTACAATACAGCAGATCTGCATGATACAAGATGTGATATTAGCAGGATGGATCTTGTGCGCACTTTCTTATGTAAGTAGTACAGAGCCCTTGAAATTTAAATGTCTACCTAACCTCTGCATTCAGTTCTAGGATACATTCACTAATCTATGGTCAATTAATAAAGACTTTAAATCATGACTTACTTCAATAATACACATTATACGCCTACCCTAATTTGGTATCGATGGGGTAAATTAATTATAGTTAAACTTAGGGTTATTATCACGATAACAAGATGCCAACATACTTGAAAATGCAATAGAATCATGCTAGAAGGTCAAAGTGCTAACAAATAAAAAACTGACTGCAAACTTTTATCATGACTATTACACTTTTACTATGTCATACTACTTTTCACCAATAAAACGGTACGAAAGGACGTATTTCAAACAATCATGGCTGCTTATCGCACAATTTTATCGCATCCCTAGCATTTGTTTAATTTTATCGCGTCCCTAGCATTTGTTTCTTTTTTCATTTTTGTTTTATTTACCGATAAGCTACTATGATATAATGTATAATCAGTTTTTTAACTGGCCACCTATGCTTATCTTTTTACATGAATTAGTTTATCGCATTAACGTTTTCGATACCTTTTTGTATCATCATCAGAAGCATATGCATAATAATAATTAAAATTAAAAACCTAGCCAGTTCGTGTGTATATCGTGAAAACTGTACAAAAGATAAGCATAGGTGGCCAATTAAAAAGCTGATTATACATTTGTTTCTTTGTTTGCCAAAAAAAAAAAACTCAAAATTACAAACCACTCCAGTCGATGCACGACACTCTCAAATATGACTCGTATTGGCATTCAAGAACAAGAATTAATAAAGATCTCTGGTCATACCTTCATCTTCTCTGAAATCCTATTTACAAATAAATGAAGAGCACCATTCGGAAATCCTGAATACGTTGAGGAATACACCATGTACATCAACGAGTTCCAATTCTTTTAAGCACACGTCTAATACAAAACACTAACACCAACCACTAAAACATTCAAATTTGAAAATTTTACTTTCAATAATTGTCTTTTAAAATTATTCATGTTTACTTTTATATCATTATCGTTAATTAAAACTTTTCTTCTTTATGTCATCATCCCTAATTAAAGCTTTTCTAACACTTCTTTATATTATTTAGGTTATGTTTGTTATAGCTTCTGCTATATGATATTATGGATAGTCACGTATCAGAGATTGTTTACTACTAAGATTTATTGAAAATCATCTGTCAAGTGACGTTGATTACTGGGATCCGGATAATTGAAGTGGAATGCAACTCTTTTAATAAAAATGAAACTGAATCAACAAAGCCTTCTTGACTAGTAATCGTCCACAGAGTTCAATGAAGATTCCATAGTTGGCACACCTGATAACATCACATAATCATAAAACACTACTGCCATCTAGCGTAATGTTGAGATGGTACAATAATACATTTGAAAACAGATGTATTTTCGTAAGTCAATTAATATTTTATTGTATTGGAGTACTTCGTTACTTCTAATCTTTATATACTTTCTTTTAATCGTGTAATAGTCAATCAAATCCCACTCGAGTTTTGATTTTCTCTAGATAAATCAAACCCTCTAGTGAGATTACTGTTGATAAAAAAAACTGTGGGTTTCTAAACTCAAAAAAGACTGTTCTTGTACCCAAATTCCTCCAGCCACCCTAAGCTACATAATTTGAATAAAGGTGAATATTTAGATATGTTCTACATATTATTCAGGTCTTCTTAAAGAACCGTCACTTCGTTATTACTTTCAGCTGTGCATTACTTTATTTTAAAATTCATTTTAATCATTACTGAAAAGACAATTGAATTCGAGGAAAGTAGTAAATTTTATAAACCATTCGTATCAAAAAAGCAATGGCATTACGCTGCTTGTATTCCTTATTTAATCATCATCATCATCATCATCATCCTTCACGAATTAGGCCTCTGTAGACCTGTTTCGGCCCCATCTAGCAGTCTTCTTAACGGTCTTCCTGGTCGACGATGTCCTCTAGGTTTATATTGCATCATAATTTTTGGGATTTTTTAATTTTCCATTCTTCTTACATGATCTAGCCAATTGAATTTGTTTGTATCTGCTGATCTTTTCTTCTACTGACTCTACTTCTGATTGTTCTAAAATTTCTTCATTCCTTTTTCGGTCTAAAAGTGTATATCCTGCTGTCCTCCTGAAAAATTTCATTTCCGTTGCTTTGATTCTGTTCATGTCTTTTTTCTTTAATGTCCAAATCTCGCTTCCGTATAAAAGGGAGGGTAATGCTAGTGTATTATATATTTTTATTCTTGTAGATTTTTGTACTAATTTAGCTTTTAATGTATTGTTTATTATTCCTAGAATTTGTGTAAATTTGGTAATTTTCTTGTTCACATATTTTTCATTTTGATAATATATTTCACAACCCAGATAATTGAAATTTTGCACTTGTTCGAGGCATTGGGTATTGTGTATTATCTTACTTCTGACTGGGTCTTGTCCTAAAAATGCCATTACTTTTGATTTTTGTGCTGAAATTTCCATCCCAAAATCTTTTAATATTTTATTTAATGTATACAATCCTCTTTGTAAATTATCCTCTGAATTGGAAATTATGACTTGATCATCGGCATAGAGTAAGGTATTTAATGTTAGAGCACTGGTTATTTTGATTCCTGATGTGTAGATTTGGTTCCATTTTAAAATAATTTCATTTATATAAATATTAAATAAAGTTGGTGATAGTGGACAACCTTGTCGAGCTCCATTATTAACTAAATTTCTTTCGGATATACAGTTATTTATTTTGACACTTATTTTGCTGTCTGTGTAGATTTCTATTATATTTTGCAATAGCAAATTTGGAATATTTTTATCTTGTAATATGTCGAATAAAAGGTCTCTTCGGACTTTATTAAAAGCTTTCACAAAATCAATAAAAGCTATGTGGGGTTCTAAATTAAATTCTCTTCTTTTTTCTAACAATAGTTTGATACTAAATAATGGATCTACACATGACCTTCCTTTTCTAAAGCCATTTTGATACTCCTGACGGAAAGTTTCAGCATGATTTTTTTTTTTTTCATTTAAAATCCTACTAAATATCTTATAGCATGTGTTGAGGATACTAATCCCTCTATAGTTTTCAACATTCTGTTTATCCTTATTTAATGAAAGATAAAATTGTCTTGCATATGAAGAAGTTTGTGGACTCTCTTGAGAAGATGCTGAACCAAAAACATAATTCACAAGAAATAAAACGTTTTTTATTCATCTGATGGGAAGAGCGGGTGCGAGTCCAATGAAGACAATACAGTACAACAGACACGTGTGCACCCCCGGAATACAACATTAGGTTCACTGCATTACAGTGAGGTAAGCCACGGTCCAGCTGAATATAACGTACAGAAATAATAGGACATAATAATATGTGAACCGCAAGAAGTACCGGTAGCTGTAAACTCAATATTAAACATCCGGTGGAGCCAGCACTGGATAATGACACGTTTCACATGCCAGAGCCAATTTGAATGAAAACTGATGCTGATAAAAATAAAATTTGGAAGGGGATGTCGCTTATTACGGCTGCATTAATAGCTTTGATCCTGGAAATTAACTTTTTGAAGAAATATAGGGTGAGTTAAAATCCTCATCCATATTTAATTGCACGACGCTGCATATACAGCATATAATAATTTTACAAATTTCAAATTACTATTTAATACAACAACGAATATTGGCTTCGATTCTGAATATTTGTGTGTAATTTAATTAGTGGAATGATAAGTGAACACACCTATCCGCGCTACTACAGCGCCGCGCCGCGTTACACCGCTACGTACACTAGTAGCTGTGGTCATAGTTTATGTAAGATACGCAGACAGGCTAAAGGCTCATTCACAATGAAAATTAAACATAACGTAAGCGTTAACTTAAGAATATAAACGTTACGGTAAAATCAAGAAGTCATACCATCATTCACGATGGGAACATAAACATAACAGCAAACATACTTGGTAACCATGGAAACATAACAACGACGCCATTTCCTCATATTCTGTCGTATACTTCAGCGCTCCACGATTGTGTTCTGTTTGCAAATCACGTAAGCATAAGCATGAAAGTTTGGAGTTTGCAAACTTTCTTACGATAATGTTTATGTCAATGCTTATGTGAATCATTGTGAATGATCCCATTTGGTAGCCTGGGCGCAAACTTCTGTGTTTATGTTACGGTTATGTTTAATTTTCATTGTGAATGGGCCTTTAAGCTCTATCATCAAGTAACATCCTGTGTTAAGTTTTTAAAGTAACCTTATACGATAAAGTACGCTTTTCATTATTGGCCACATTGTGTTAAGTAGGCCTTCCTTTTTGACATCGAAGTAGGTTCTTTATTTTACATACAGTACTTTATTTCTCTGTTACAACAAGGACAGTCATAAACAAATTTAAAGCTGTGAAATAATAAACATTTATTTTGTGTTATAAGTCAAGAAACTAGTTCTAGTACAGAGCGCCACTGTACTTATTATGGCAGTGTGTCTCAAAGTTCAAGTCTATACTACAAGGACATCATTTTATTTTTACTTCAATTTTTATTGTACCTGAGTTTGTGAATGTACTTCACTCCCACCCCTTCTACTAATGAAGTTCAACCGTCCTCCACACAGATCCAAGATCGCATATACAGTCATAGTAGCCTTACGGTCATAGTAAACAGTACGTTCCAAAATTATGTTAGCGTTTTCCAGTGACGAAAGAACTTTCAATATTGAATCAATTTCGCAGAGGTACTGTCGTCCATTTGCCTACGTCGCATCCCGGTTTCCCCCACCTGCTTTTATTCGCCAGCTAGTGGCTGGGCTGTCTTAGCTCTATTCTGAAAACATTAATTTCTGTTAGGAATTGGACGTCTACGTAAAATTATACAACTGTTTAAAATAACTTAAATAAAAGGGCCTCGTTAAGTGATTAACTGTCACGTGATTTCCCCCTTTCTACGACCCTACGACATAACCACTTGGACGGACAGTAGATAGCATGTCTAAGTAATTTTATCTTTTCCGATCGAGCAGAAGTGAAGATTGAATTTACAGTACGCAAGGTACTCTTTTATAGAGTAGGTACAGAATTATTTCAACATGAGTTACTAGTACGAAGAACGAAACTGGTAATTGGGATTAGGTACAATAATCTATAGTGCGATAATATGCTCATTAGAACTGAAGCCTGTATCGAAATGAACAGCCACCATTTTAAAAAATGTGTTTAAATATCTATATTATGATTATTTTTCAATTTAACTTCATTCTCTATAGTGTATGCTAATGTGCTGTAGACAGTATAATATACACTGCATAATGAATACGTCCGCATGGACAGCTCAGTTCGTGAGTAAAACACTCATTGTTAATACTGTACTGTATTTTGATTAAACAAAAACCTAATGAAAATGATCAAACTCAAAAGCGCAATATTTCCTAGTTTACATAAATGGATGAACTACTTTTCTTCCCTCCTATACCTAGTAAAGTGATTTGTTTGTATATTACCCCAGTATCATCGAACTCCAGTCGTGGAAGGGGGTAGCAAACGGCGTTGATCCAGAGGTATAGGCAAGTTAATATTAAAAATGTTAGTAAAAATAAAATTATGTCCCTGTACATGGTAATAACTAGCAACCAGCTGACTTGTAAACTACACACTAGAGGGCTTTGAACATGTATGCCGGAATCATGGCCTTCTTCATGGACTATTTTTCTGAAAGCCATGACATTACGGTATAGCACTAAATTAAGAAGGCAGTGTCCTAATGCAGTTTCATTACGAGTTATCAGCTGTTATTTTTGGAAATTCGAATTCTTTGTTTATAAACAGTTTTCCAGTAAACAGTTCATGAAACTTGATTGTCAGGTTTATGAACTGAATGGTAATTTCGTCAGACACTAGAAAAGAAACGTAGAAAGAATTAAAATTGTAAAAGATGTTCAAAATATAGCTATCTATGAAAATTACGTTTGGCTATCAACAATCGAAATTCTCGTATATGTGGAAAAGATAAGAGCCTGAAATATTACAATACTAGCCGTACCCGTGCGCTCCGCTGCACCTGTTATAAATAAATATAAAGGAATTACATAATTAAAATAGGACGTTTTATCCAGGGAACATTCGTGTTTGATAGAAGGATAAATCGTTTAATATGTTACTTAATTTAAGTTGTATTTAAATAATCAAAATGCGGTCATTTTGGTCCAGGGAGCAATCATTTAGTGCAATGACAATTCCTTTAACATGTTTCTTAATTGTTATTACATGCAACCATAGTTTAACGAAGATTGACATATCATTTAGTTTTAATGTGTATACTTTATATTACTTGCTATATGTTTCAGAAGTTACTGTAATAACATTATAGCATTATGTCCATCTAGAGAAACTACACTTTCCAATGGTGAAATAATAATTAAACAATTAATTAGCTTCCGATATTACTTCATACAAACACAGAAACATTCTCTCTAGGCTATGTTTAATAGCTCTCGATTGTTGTTGTCCAAGGCCCCTTATAGACGAAGTCATTTGTTTTTATTTCAGTACAGCGCCTTAGATGGCGTTGTTATTTTAATTTTAAAACTCATTTATCTCATTAAATATCAGTCCTATCAAAATTTTGTATAGAATAAAACTTATCAAAAATTATTAAAAAAAACGTTTGTTATGTAATATTTTTCATGAAAATCAATAATAAGCGAGATATTTCGATTTATTTAATTCAGGCCCCCTTATAACCCCCCTTTTAAACAACGTATTTTGAATGCCATATAGCCTAAAATCTAAGTTACAACGAACTTAATTTATATTCTAATTTTCATATAAATCATTTCAGCCATTATCGCGTGAAAAGGTAACTAACATCCAGACAGAGGCAGGCAGACAGACAAACAGACAGACAAAAGTTTGAAAAAAGCGATTTTCGGTTTCAGGATGGTTAATTATACATGTTAACATGAATTATTTTCGGAAAATCGAAAATTACCAGAAAAATTTTGGCTACAGATTTATTATTAGTATAGATTTAAAAAATGTACCGCACATACCAACAGTGTCAATGTTCCAAGTTAACGTCTTATTCTACATTGAACTCACATTTTATTTCCAAAGCATCATCAGATTTCATAACCCCAATTGTTAATGAGGTATCCATGTTTGTTTAGTATACAAGTCAACAATCAAGCAAGCATTTTCGTTTACTAGCTACTACAGACTTGATTGCTATCCACTACGTAGCTTTGGATCATAACTTCTGATGTCACATCCGGCTATTTAGTCAACAATCTAGTTCACTCCAGCTGAAAGTGTAGCTTTGAAACACGGCCTATGTTGGGGCTGCACCCTCACTTGTTTTTACATTTTAAGAGGTTATGTGCAACATGGAATTTCCTGGAAGCAACCACCGAGCCATTCGTCTCTTTAAACCTCGTGTCCAATTCCGAATAGCACTTCCGGTTCTTGTTTCTATACATCCATGAGGTCACCATCGCGCAGCGAATTCCGTCCTCAAGGCACAGACAAAAGACATAGGTGTAGGGGTTGGCAGAGGGCCCCGGTTCGATTCCCAGTCGGGTTGAATTTCCTGGTTGAGGTTTTTCAGGGCTTTCCCTCAACCGTAAGGCAAATGCCAGGAAATTCGGGCCGCAACATCTCCGAATATCACCGGCCTCATTCATCACCGAAATCACATTCATAACAAATCAGTAATAGCTGTAACTACAGACGCCATTTAGCTCACAATAGAACCAGTCTCAACAACAGTAATAATAGTAATAATGTTTGTTTTGTTTTTTTCTTATTATGTATTTTGTGTATGTATCTGTTAAGCCACCTGTAATTGGAAGCCTGCTACTGTTGGTGGTGGATTTAAATAAAATAAAAATGAAATACAATAAATAATAATAATAATAATAATAATAATAATAATAATAATAATAATAATAATAATAATATGCTTCTTGTCTATGCGGATGACGTGAATATGTTAGGAGAAAATCCACAAACGATTAGGGAAAACACGGAAATTTTAATTGAAGCAAGTAAAGCGATAGGTTTGGAAGTAAATCCCGAAAAGACAAAGTATATGATTATGTCTCGTGACCAGAATATTGTACGAAATGGAAACATAAAAATTGGAAATTTATCCTTCGAAGGGGTGGAAAAATTCAAATATTTTGGAGCAACAGTAACAAATATATATATGACACTCGGGAGGAAATTAAACGCAGAATAAATATGGGAAATGCCTGTTATTATTCGGTTGAGAAGCTTTTATCATCTAGTCTGCTGTCAAAAAATCTGAAAGTTAGAATTTATAAAACAGTTATATTACCGGTTGTTCTGTATGGTTGTGAAACTTGGACTCTCACTTTGAGAGAGGAACAGAGATTAAGGGTGTTTGAGAATAAGGTGCTTAGGAAAATATTTGGGGCTAAGAGGGATGAAGTTACAGGAGAATGGAGAAAGTTACACAACGCAGAACTGCACGCATTGTATTCTTCACCTGACATAATTAGGAACATTAAATCCACACGTTTGAGATGGGCAGGGCATGTAGCACGAATGGGCGAATCCAGAAATGCATATAGAGTGTTAGTTGGGAGACCGGAGGGAAAAAAACCTTTGGGGAGGCCGAGACGTAGATGGGAGGATAATATTAAAATGGATTTGAGGGAGGTGGGATATGATGATAGAGACTGGATTAATCTTGCACAGGATAGGGACCGATGGTGGGCTTATGTGAGGGCGGCAATGAACCTTCGGGTTCCTTAAAAGCCATTTGTAATTAAGTAATAATAATAATAATAAAAATAATAATAACAATAACAATAATAACAATAACAATAATGATTTATTTTAGCTGGCAGAGTTAAGGCCGTAAGGCCTTCTCTTCCACTCAACCAACAAAAAGTGTATATACATATGCATGAACTTACAAACAATTCAACAATTTGATTTAGATGAGAGTTACATGTATACAAGAGTTATTTACGAATTAAACAACAAAATACTATGAACTAATTAAACACTGAAATACAAACTATGTAGCAGAATTAAGCTAAAATACATAGAATGTTAATATATTTCAAATAATATTAGATAATAGAAAGAGATTATTATGAGACAATTTTGAAAATACAGCACAATCAGGATGATGTCTAAAGGAAGGAGTAACAATGTAGTCAGTGATAGTTTAAGTCAGTATGACTGGAGTGAAATACTAATACGGTTATCTTTTAAGCCGTTTTTAAAAGTGTTTATTGTCTTGCAGCCCCTAATACTTTGTGACAAGGAATTCCATTGACGCGAGGTGGATACTGTAAAAGATGATGAATAACGAGATGTTCTATGAAGAGGTATACTTAACGCGCCACAGATAAGTGATCTGGTATTTACGTCGTGGTTAGAGTATAGATAAGAGAAACGAGACGAAAGGTAATTTGGTGTTGAGGTGTGCAGAATTCGAAAGAGTAAAGACGAAGAGTGTAAAGTTCTACGTTCTTTAAGATGGAGCCACGAAAGACTTGCGAAGGACGGTGATATGTGATAGTATCGTGAGATGTACACAGACCTTCGGATTTCACTCAAAATATTAACTCACGACATGACCAAAGATGTTAAAAGCGAGTATAAATAACAGCAAAAAAAAAAAAAAGATATAGACCATGTCTATTGTTGACGTTGGGTATTGTTCTTTCGTTGTGTACTCTTCATCTTAACAAGAAATAAACATCATGCATCTTATTACAACCAAACTTCACTTAATTTTTTTGAATACTTCTTAAGGACGAAATGAGTGTTACAACAGGGCTTAATAAATTTATTCTTCAAACTTACTTCCGCACTGGAGTTTTAGTTTCAAAGCAGTATCATTGTGACGTTAATCATTGCGTGAATAAATTGGCCACAATTTCAGCAACTTCCTCGACGGAACCTTCTCAGGATTCTTAATACGCAAATTCAAAATGTCGTCGGTTTACAAGCAAAAAGATATTAAGTCGGAAACATTACTTCCGAGAAAAAGGCGTGTATAATATAGGGGAGAATCGGGTAGTATCGGACATCGGGTAGTATCGGACAGTGCGTCTTTTTTCATCTACCGCCATATGGTAGTACCTGAATGACATGGTTACGTTTCTCTATGCGACATCACAGAAACGTAACCATGTCAATCAGGTACTATCATCGTGTGGTAGATGAAAGAAACTCACTGTCCGATACTACCCGATGTCCGATACTACCCGACTCTCCCCTTCATAACGGATCTGCATGAACTTAGAACTGAAAATAAAATAAATATAAAGATAATCAACTTAGCAAAATTAAAATTTTGAGGATTCATTTTGTCAAGAACTTTCAAACGCCTTTTCCTCAAAAGTAATATTTTTGACTTAATGTGTTTTGCTTGTAAACCGACGATGTTCTTGTTTGTGTAAAATAATGCATGTTTTCTGAAAAAACGGACATATTTAAAAAAAACTTAAAATACTAGTTGAGAGGCTCAGACATTCGTAAGTGCCACAAATTATTAAATCTATAAAACCTTAACTGTCTTTGTTCAGAATCGGCACAAAAACCTATGACGTCATGAACGTAAAAACTAGTACCGTAAGCTTCCATTCAAAACTGAACACGGAATATAAGCAATTCCAACCTATGAATTGCTGAATGAATTATATATTTTGATGTTTCTTTATTTCAGTGATTTATATCTCTATCAAGGGGCATATTAAAAATATTTGCTGTAGATCTGTGATTACGGTATCAGACGGACATAAAAAGAATTCACGTGTAACATTTTTTGACGTGCAGAATCTTGAAAAGTAAACATTTTCTCATATCTTATCTTGTAAAATGTGCTTCTTTCGTTGAAGAAGCATTCGACGATTGTAGTTAAGAAACAGATCAAAAGACATTCCGATGTTAGTTCTAATATTTTAAATGTTACTTGCAATAATTTTGCTTGCACTTTATATGCAAAAAAAAAATCATGTATACAACTACTAGAGGATAAAGTAACTTTACGTTACTCTTGGTTCTTGCGATAAATGAACCACTCATGGTAATGTAGCCACTTGTTATATAAGGGCCATGTCAACTGGTTTTGTATTTAAAACAATTATTTTCCATAAAAACCTAATTCTGTATACCTGAAAGATTAGATTTCCATAATATATACGTCACTGTGTACGTTAACAGAAAACCACAATTCCAAGTCACACAGAGATTGTGTGCACTCGATGTGGGTCTCTGGCGTTTCGTCAGCCCACGCGAGTTGTGTGGATATAAATGGAAAAGTTGAGACGGTATCGGGTGGAGTTCCCGGGTAGCTCAGTTGGGAGAGCGCTGGTACGTTCAACCAGAGGTCCCGGGATCGATACCCGGCCCCGGAACAATTTTTCCCTTCTAATTATTGCAATTCTGTATGTTAAAATACGCAATATAGTCCAGGAGACATGAATATATAACATTTTAAAGTAAAAGTAGACATGTTATCATAAACAGCACATTTAAATCTTGTTAACTGACTGATAATTTCAGTCGTGGTTTTGTTGCCAATGTCGGCTATGGTGGGAGTTCCTGGATCTGATCGAAGAAGAAAGATATATCTGTGGAGAAATCTTCTGTCGTAGTTAAACAAGTGAAACACCAAGAGTTATAAATAAGCGTGGACAGTTTGTGTTTCAAAATGATTAATTTTCAGAGTAAAATTTTGTGATTGTATTAACTGTTTCCTTTTATGCCTTTAATTAGTTGCATTTTCAGGTGTTTGGAGAAAATAATGAGAAAATAACTGAAATTTAATATTTTAACTATTTTGTCACACCAGTAATAAGTTATAAATATTCTGTATGTCCCTGGTCAAACGCAAATCCAAGTTTAAAAAAGGTGATCTCGTTCTAAAAATTTCACAGATACACAAAGAAAATGTCCCACTCTTTCAGGACTTACCAATTAGCAGAGTTACTGAATGAACTACATGAATGCGCAATGCCAATGGAAAATTCTGTCACACCGTAACATTTACTCTTCCCTCTCCCCCTTTTCTTAGACAAAAGATATGGATTTCATAATTGTGGATCAAGAATTAGGTAACTAGAGGTATACACCATAGCTTTTTCGACTGCCTACAAGGTAAGGTGTAATTAAATATCTGTCATACCCAAATCCATTTTAACTACCACGTTTTTATATGTTGAGTCTGAACAGTTTCATTTGTAGACTTTGCACGGGAAAGAAACGCAGGAAGAATTCGGTGAGAAAAGAAGATGAAAATTAACGAACGAATAATAAAAATCTATAATAAGAAGAAGGGACTGATTAAAGGCGATACAGAAGAGAATGAGGAAGAAGTGCGGAAAAATAGGAGAGAGCGGCCGGAGGAATGGAGAGCCAAGGAAATGAGAAAGGACAAGCAGAACAGTTCCAAACACGAAAAGAGAGACGGCGGGTAGTACAGACGAAAGTATAAAGGTGGAGAGCGGGAAATGAAGGAAGGAAAAGAAATAAATGAGAAGGGGAACCGAGAAAGAACAGTGGAAAGTAGGAAATGAAACAGACCTACACGGAAAAGAGGAAGTGAAAAAGAATGACAATCGGATCTGAACAGAAGACAGAAGAGCGGAGACATGGCGAGAAAGGGAGCACAGACGAGGGTGGGAGACGATACAAAGAAAAGAAGGATAGACGAAAATGAAGAAACATAGGCCGGTATAATGGAGCACGAGGAGAGACGAAAATAAAAGAGTAGGAAGAGAGGACGAAAATAGAATACAGGCGAACGAATGAATTAATTATATTAATACGAATCCCTTCAACCTAGACCTGAAAGAGGGCCCGTTATACTTCCTATCCTCGGACATTTACCTGACCCTTCACTGGTCTACAACGTGTAGTTAGCTAAGGGCCATGTTCTATGTTTCTGAACAGGCGTACGTGCAAATTAGACCTACAGAGCATCGTTGTTATTTTGTTTGATTTGTGTTAATTGCTTTACTAAGCTATTTTGTTCAATGTGTGATTAATTGCTTTATTAAGTTTTTTGTTTAATTTGTGATTAATTGCTTTACTAAGCTATTTTGTTCAATGTGTGATTAATTGCTTTATTAAGTTTTTTGTTCAATGTGTGATTAATTGCTTTACTAAGTTTTTGTTTCATTTGTGATTAACTGCCTTACTAAGTTATTTTGTTCAATATGTGATTAACTGCTTTACTAACTTATTTTGTTGAATTTGTGATTAATTGCTTTACTAAGTTATTTTTTTCATTGTGTGTTTAATTGCTTTACTAAGCTATTTTGTTCAATATGTGATTAATTGCTTTACTAAGTTATTTTGTTTCATTTGTGATTAACTGCTTTACTAAGTTATTTTGTTCAATGTGTGATTAATTGCTTTACTAAGTTATTTTGTTTAATTTGTCATTAATTGCTTTACTAAGTTATTTTGCTCAATGTGTGTTTAATTGCTTTACTAACTTATTTTTTTTTTAATTTGTGATTAATTGTTTTACTAAGTTATTTTCTTTAATTTGTCATTAATTGCTTTACTTAGTTATTTTGTTCAATTTGTCATTAATTGCTTTACTAAGTTATTTTGTTCAATGTGTGATTAATCGCTTTACTAAGTTATTTTGCTTAATTTGTGTTTATATTGGTTCAGTTGGAGAGAAGGCTTTGTGGTCTTAACTCTGCCAGTAGAAATAAATCTACTAAATAAATAAAATAAATAAAAATAGTGTCTTTACAAAGTTATTTTGTTCAATTTGTAATTGACTGGTTTACTAAGTTATTTTCTTTAATTTGTGATTATGTGAGTTACTAAGTTCTTTTTTTTTAATTTGTGATTATTTGAGTTACAAAGTTATTTTGTTCAATTTGTAATTAATTGGTTTACTAAGTTATTTTCTTTAATTTGTGATTATGTGAGTTACTAAGTTATTTTCTTTAATTTGTGATTATGTGAGTTACTAAGTTCTTTTTTTAATTTGTGATTATTTGAGTTACAAAGTTATTTTGTTCAATTTGTAATTAATTGGTTTACTAAGTTATTTTCTTTAATTTGTGATTATGTGAGTTACTAAGTTATTTTCTTTAATTTGTGATTATGTGAGTTACTAAGTTCTTTTTTTAATTTGTGATTATGTGTGTTACAAAGTTATTTTCTTTAATTTGTGATTATGTGAGTTACTAAGTTCTTTTTTTAATTTGTGATTAATTGCTTTACTAAGTTATTTTGTTCAATTTTTTATTAATTGCTTTAGTAACTTATTTTGTTTAATTTGTGATTAATTGTTTTACTGAGTTACTTTCTTCAATTTTTGATTAACTGCTTTACTAAATTATTTTGTTTAATTTGATTAATCGCTTTACTAAGTTATTTTGTCCAATGTGTGATTAATTGCTTTACTAAGTTATTTTTTAATTTGTGATTAATTGCTTTAATAAGTTATTTTTTAATTTGTGATTAATTGCTTTGAGTTTTCTAATTCACATTTGTAAATATTTTGATAAATGATATGACTTAAGGCCTCAGTGAAAATTTATGTACCTACATTTAAGGAGAATGTTGAGTATACAGGATGTTTAAAAAAGATTGCAAAAAACTTGGTGGGCAGGACAGCTTGAGCCGTTTGCATGTCCGCCGAAGCCTCCTCAAACAAATGTTCTACCCTATCACCTCACGAAGATTATTAACAATATTTCTGAAAAATTCAGACAATAGTAATTTTAGTACTATTTTAATAATTAGATACCACGCAGAAACAACATTAAAATTTGCACAGCAGGTACCTAATTTTAATAAATGGTAAAGTTGTGGGTGGTCTACTTCTGCTACAAGTGCTGGTATATTTGTGGTAACAAGTCTCAGCAAATGCATCGAAGAGTATCAGACAGAGCCCCTTCATATCTGAGAATACCCTTTGACACAGGTAAGTACTTGCAAACATGGAACACATGTAAAGTCCCAAAAACAGTGATATGGGGAAAGTGAAGAAGTTGATGCTTTTCTTTCCTCCGGTGCTTCTAAATCTTTATATTTGCAGGTCACATAGTTCCAGTTGGTGTCTAGAATCTGGGTCTTCAATTTTCACAATTAGTGGATTTCTAAAAAGTGTAATGCTACCCTGGAGGTCATCGAAGTCTTTAAATTCCTCCTGGTTGGTGTTTATATTTGGTGCAAAATTACACGTTTCGTGGATAATTCCAAACGTGAAGGAACACGAGGCAACTGTTACACGATGGGCCTATTAACTAATAACTGATATATTACATTATAAGTATTGTAATAGTCGACATACAGTACAGCATAACAAATAACACATAACTTAACGCAATTCAAGTCTGATCATGTTTAGGGAGATTCTGGTTGATTTTATACATACATATTTCCTAAACTCTTCTAATTCGTCGCAGTCCGCCGAGGGCCGCATGCGGACCGCGGGCCGCGTGTTGGACAGGCGTGAGTCTAGGGCAGGCATGTCAATTGATGCCCATAGGCGCAAGCGCGCGCTTTAGAGCCCAGGAGAGCCTGAGCACTTTACAGCGGAAAGGAAAGAGACAGACGAAAGAGGTGGTATATGCCGCTTGGTCGAGCTATATTCAGGGATGGCCAGCACTGATTCAATAGATAAAGGGAAGAGAACTTATTAAAACTGTATCCATGGTAATTTTTAGATTTGCCTGAGAAGTATAAGTGCATTATAAGAATGTAAGTTTTAATTTTAATGCTCATTTTTCACAAGTTTGTTTTATTTTTATTCAAAAGGAATATTTTCTTAACTTTGTTTAGAGCAAAATGAAATTTTCAGGTATATGCCTATTTATTTAGTAGCCTTACAGAATGCAAATCAAGATTTCAGGTATAACTCCCTGTAAAGTTTGATTTGAATAATTTCGAAGGAAAAAATTGTTCCGGAGCCGGGTATCGAACCCGGGACCTTTGGTTTAACGTACCAACGCTCTAGCACTGAGCTACTCGGGAACTCTAACCGACACCGATCCAATTTTTCCCTCTATATCCACAGACCTCAAAGTGGGCTGACAACCGTCAAGCAAGTGCACTCGAAGTTGGTTGCTTGACGGTTGTCAGCCCACTTTGAGGTCTGTGGATATAGAGGGGAAAATTGGATCGGTGTCGGTTAGAGTTCCTTAGTAGCTCAGTGGTAGAGCGTTGGTACGTTAAACCAAAGGTCCCGGGTTCGATACCCGGCTCCGGAACAATTTTTCCCTCGAAATTATTCAAGCCTTACAGAATGTTTTCGTAAATCTAATATACCGTATATACGTATTACTGAAGATAGTGTATTGAAAATTTTGAAAATATTCGCATGGAAATTGTTTGTAAGGAAATGAATTAACAAAGCAACTACTGTTACATCATAAGCAAAAGATACGTGCCCATGTGTTGTAAAAATGTCAGCTCTATAGCTTCAGCAGATTTCGAGAATATTCTGATGATAGGAAGTTGAGCACCAATAACACCTTAAAAGCATAATGCGATAAGAGTTTTGTTATGTAATGTTAGTTACACTTAAAACAGATACAGCACCTAGGTAACTGTGCTTTGTACTGTAATATTGTTTTGATTGGTTTATTGATTACTTTTGTAAGGCTAAAGGTACCATCAATATAAATTCCAACTTATCATGTCATACTCAATCTCTTTTTTTTTTGGGGGGGGGGGATATCACTTTCTTTATGAATGATGTGTTATGTGAATATTTTTCTTAACTCTCTATTATGTTATTAAGATTTAAAACACAAGTGTAATATTTAGAAATTGGTGTTAGTACTTTTGTTTTACAGACAATATAGAAAATATTACACAGAAAGAAGCCATATAAAAATAACGACATAAAATTCCACGTTCCGTTTGAAGTTTGTGCACCACTGTTTTCTTAATCCAACAAGCTGCTTATTTCTCCTTCCATATCTAGCGCTTGATGCCCGCGCACGACGTCAAGGTCAGAAAAATGAGTTAGCTTTGACATCCCTGGTCTAGATGATCCACAATTCCATTAGTTTGCCCTCTGCGCAGCCCACACTAAAGCAGGCAAGAATGAGATTTGAATTATGGACAGTTGGTTCTAATACCAAACCATGTTGATTGAAAACAACGCAATAACACAACACATCAATTTGCATTTATGTTTTCAAAATAACAACACAAATTGTGATGCACTCTTGTAGCCTACACTTAATTTCAAATACAGGTGTCCAATATTTCAAAAGATATTCTTAAGATTTAGAAATATTTGGGGCTAAGAGGGATGAAGTTACAGGAGAATGGAGAAAGTTACACAACGCAGAACTGCACGCATTGTATTCTTCACCTGACATAATTAGGAACATTAAATCCAGACGTTTGAGATGGGCAGGGCATGTAGCACGTATGGGCGAATCCAGAAATGCATATAGAGTGTTAGTTGGGAGACGGAGGGAAAAAAACCTTTAGGGAGGCCGAGACGTAGATGGGAGGATAATATTAAAATGTATTTGAGGGAGGTGGGGTATGATGATAGAGACTGGATTAATCTTGCACAGGATAGGGACCGATGGCGGGCTTATGTGAGGGCGGCAATGAACCTTCGGGTTCCTCAAAAGCCATTTGTAAGTAAGTAAGTATTCTTAAGTTTAAGGAATGTTCAACAAGCGAACATTTATTTTATCAGACTCCTACTCATTATATTAGCGGAAAACTTTCAAACTTTGCCAAAATGTAGTCGTTATAGTAATAATAATAATAATAATAATAATAATAATAATAATAATAATAATAATAGTAATCCGTGGCGCTACAGCCCGTGAAGGGTCTAGACCGACCAGCCGGCTGCTGGCCTCACGCCCACATGCCGAAGTACAGGTGGACGATCATCCAACTAGAATGGAGGTATCGTGTGGTTAGCACGATGATCCCCCCCTAGCCGTTATAGCTGGTATTCTCAACCGCATTTCGTACCTGTCGTAGCTCCCCAAGTGCGTCACGATGCTGGGTGTGCACCGGTCCAATACACTGGCCTAAATTTCATGAGAACATTTCTTCCTCCAAGAGGACTCGAACCAGCGCGCATTCCGTAACGCAAGTCCTAGGCGGGATGCCACTAATTATAGTAGTACAAATAATAATATCAATTATGTTCTGTAAACTATTTGTGGAAGTTCAAGGACTCCATCTCCCAGCCAGTGCTCTACACAGGAAGATATCTCCTTACATGACATTCCTACTAGCTTCGAATACTGTAGCCCATGCTGGCACGTTTTGATTCATAATATATGCGTTTATTGTAAGTCCGGCGCTGACAGGTCAACCATCCTGCCTAATCCCTGTATAGAGCCAGGTCTCTTCCTCAGACGAGTACCTGGTCCGCGGGACTAGAACCCTTAGGAGCCCTTCCTGTATCAGCTCACAAACCTGCACTAGTCTACTACCAAGATGTCACCCCAGCCTGCTTTTACTAGTGCGGATGATAGATGAAATGGGGGGAGGTAGAATGATGGAGGGAAACGCAAAATCCCTGAGGCAAGGGTTAACAACCTGTGTGTCGCACAGCCCCATGGAGTGTGTCGCGAAATTCTGGAATTGAAAAATACATTTCATGCCATCCATAAAGTCTCTTTACAACGCATTTTTTATTTACAACGAAGTCTTTGAAATGGTACATTTATTTTGAGACGGACTTTACCAATGAAATGTGAACACCTGCAACAATTCTTAGTTTCAGTATATACGTGTGAGCGGTGATAGTGCAACTATTTTATCAAAAGTGCTTTGTTTAGATTTTATTGTGAACAAATTTTTAATTCGAAAAAGATAATCTGAATAAGTTCTGGGTTAGGTGACAGTAGTGCTAATTCAAGTGATGTGAGCGAAAAGTTCCTTCAGGGTTCACAAAAACGTACTGCATTTCGTGAATTTAGTGATGAATACTTGCAATATGGTTTTACGTGGAGTGGAGATAAATATAAATAAAATTCCGAATGTCTTACATCCGGAAATGTTTTGTCAAATCAGTCGATTGTGCGGAATAAACCAAAAATACATTTAGAACTGCCGTTTTCAACATCACATATTGTGAATGAACATTTTCTACCATAAAAATAGTTAAATCTAAACAAAGGAACAAACACTACATCTTGAAGGTGATTTACGTGTTACCATGTCAACGGTAAGGCCAAGTATAGAGACATTCTGTGCAACCCACCAAGAGATGAGTTTTAAAATACGATAATGAAAATCATTTTTCACCATTCCTGCACCTTTTTGTTGCATTTTTCATCATGGAACCGAAATATATGTGAATAATTACGTTTTCATTTTTAATTTTTCTTTTAATTCCGCTTAGATCCTGAAAGTCTTAGTTGGACGAAAAGGAAGTTAAAAACGACAAAATTCCCGTGCAGTGAACAGTGAAGGCTGGTTCACAATAAAGCGGGAACGGAAACGACAACGAAAACGAGAACGGAAATATTGTTAAAATAAGTGTATTTAAATGTGAGCATTCACAATAGTTAATAATAGTTAATTGTGAAGGGTCACATTTAAATACATTTATTTTTAACAATATTTCCGTTCTCGTTCTCGTTTCCGTTCCCGGTTTATTGTGAACCAGCCTTAAGCATCTCCCCGTCCGCTATAAAATATTCTACACAGAGTTCCACCACATTTTTCTCCAGAAGAAAAGTACTGGTTATTATTATTATTATTATTATTATTATTATTATTATATTGACCAGATATTTTGTATTCGACAGATAATGGAGAAAAAATGGGAGTATAAGGGTACAGTGCATCAGTTATTCATAGATTTCAAAAAGGCATATGACTCGGTTAAGAGAGAAGTTTTATATGATATTCTTATTGAATTTGGTATTCCCAAGAAACTAGTTCGATTAATGAAAATGTGTCTCAGTGAAACATACAGCAGAGTTCGTATAGGTCAGTTTCTGTCAGATGCGTCTCCAATTCACTGTGGGCTAAAGCAAGGAGATGCACTATCACCTTTACTTTTTAATTTCGCTCTAGAGTATGCCATTAGGAAAGTTCAGGATAACAGAGAGGGTTTGGAATTGAACGGGTTAGATCAGCTGCTTGTCTATGCGGATGACGTGAATATGTTAGGAGAAAATCCACAAACGATTAGGGAAAACATGGGAATTTTACTGGAAGCAAGTAAAGGGATAGGTTTGGAAGTAAATCCAGAAAAGACAAAGTATATGATTATGTCTCGTGACGAGAATATTGTACGAAATGGAAATATAAAAATTGGAAATTTATCTTTTGAAGAGGTGGAGAAGTTCAAATATCTTGGAACAACAGTAACAAATATAAATGATACTCGGGAGGAAATTAAACCCAGAATAAATATGGGAAATGCCTGTTATTATTCGGTTGAGAAGCTCTTATCATCCAGTCTGCTGTCCAAACATCTGAAAGTTTGAATTTATAAAACAGTTATATTACCGGTTTTTCTGTATGGTTGTGAAACTTGGACTCTCAGTTTGAGAGAGGAACATAGGTTAAGGGCGTATGAGAATAAGGTGCTTAGGAAAATATTTGGGGCTAAGAGGGATGAAGTTACAGGAGAATGGAGAAAGTTACACAACGCAGAACTGCACGCATTGTATTCTTCACCTGACATAATTAGGAATATTAAATCCAGACGTTTGAGATGGGCAGGGCATGTAGCACATATGGGCGAATCCAGAAATGCATATAGAGTGTTAGTTGGGAGGCCGGAGGGAAAAAGACCTTTAGGGAGGCCGAGACGTAGATGGGAAGATAATATTAAAATGGATTTGAGGGAAGTGGGATATGGTGATAGAGACTGGATTAATCTAGCTCAGGTTAGGGACATGGTGGGCTTATGTGAGAGCGGCAATGAACCTCCTGGTTCCTTAAAAGCCAGTAAGTATTATTATTATTATATTATTATTATTATTATTATTATTATTATTATTATTATGAGACTAATAAAAAATATGTGTGTCGCGATATCGTGGGCGTTGAATAAAGTGTGTCGTCAGTCAGCCCTAAGGAAAACTTTCCATGTCTTCTTCTTCTTCTTCTTCTTGGTTTTTACTAATTAATCTATTCTGGCTCCATATTGTTCTCTCTTTCTGCCTTTAAGTTCGTACTGTAAGGCTTGTTCAGGGATTCCAATTTCCATCACCCTGTATACGTGTTGTCAGTTTTTCCTGTTTTTATTATTTCATTCAGTCCTTCTATTTCTAATTCTTGTCGTACAACGGTATTATTTTTCTCGTCGAGTTTTTTGCAGCGAGATATCGATGTGATAACTCTCATTTCCGCTGCTCGTATGCCTCGCCCTTAGGGTCCATATTGCCATAGATCTGTGAAGCTTTATTAAGAGTCTTTCCTTGCTCTCTAATGCTACTGTTATGTGGTTAAACTTATTTATTTCATTATTTATGTCAAATGCAGGAAACAGAAAACGGATGTAGGTAAATTCTCATTTTTAAATAGAACTATAAATGATTGGAATGACCTACCTGCAGCGGTCTTTCAGGGCTGTCCTTCCTTAAGGAGATTCAAGAATAATTTAAAAATTTGTGTATAAAGTGCAAATTAAAATTAAGGTGACATTCAACATTTAATTTTTTAAGGTGACATGTATTTATCTAGCCTGACGAGTTTACTCCCTTGGTTTGAATTGTAAATTATTTAAAAATAGCGTGTAAGAGGGCCTTAGACTAGAAATGTTTAGCTTAAATGTAGTTCTGTTTATAAGTATGCATAAGGGTGTAATTATTTGACTTATTTGAACTGTTGTATCAGTGAAGCGAGGTGAGTCAGTGAAGTTATGGTTTTACAGTGAAGTGAACAGTTCCGATCAGTGATAATTTATAGCGTCAATGAAATGTGTGCTAAAGTGTCAGTGAAATGCGTCATAGTGCCACTACAGTGAGTGAGATGAGAGTAAAGTGAAAGACTATTGAAACTTATGTAGGACCTATACATATGTAGGTTGTATTGTAAGATTAGGTATTGTATTTATGTTTTATTATTATTGTGTTAAATTATATTGTGTATTCTTTTTGTATTGTGTATAAAATTGTAGGCCTATTGTGTATTGTATAATTGTATTGTGTATTGTAATTTTATTGTGTATTATTTATATTGTGTATACCACTGCCACCGGGTGCTTGCCCACTTGCAGTGTAAATAAATACATACATACAACTTCGTTTTATTACAAGACATTACACCCTAAATATCCCTACTTGAACTGTCACACTTGTTCTACAGTCACATTATCCAGAGTTATTTTGGATCTAATTGGATGTGTGCTTTTAAAGGCCTTCGTTTCTTGCGCCGGATATTTCCATGTTATATTCTTTAGCAACATTGTTGAGTAATTTCAAAGGCATATTGGTTCCGTTAAGTTCAATGTTAATTGATAAATGAGTTCTATTCAGTCAATACTTTACATGAAACACAATAAAACATGTTATAATAACATTTAAACAGATTTAAAAACAAACGTTTTCGCCAATTTTGATTGGCACCTTCACGTCGTGTAGGTCGAATATAACATGTTATGCTAAGTGAACACTTGGTATATAACGTTAAAAACAAAAGTTAAAACTGTAATATCACTTAAAAACAGAGAATAGAACATAGCAAAAAGCCACCACGATGTGTGTTGAAGCACTGTGTTGAAAGAGACATGTGTGACCCAAGGGGACAGCAAAACTCTTCTGTCATTGCAGGTACAGTTTTCAAGATAGATATGAAGATGCTACGAGTACACACCTCTGGAGTAACGGTCAGCGGGTCTGGCTGTGAAACCAGGTGGCCCGGGCTCGAATCCCGGTCGGGGCAAGTTACCTGGTTGAGGTTTTTTCCGGGGTTTTCCCTCAACCCAAAACGAGCAAATGCTGGGTAACTTTCGGTGCTGGACCCCAGACTCATTTCACCGGCATTATCACCTTCGTATCATTCAGACGCTAAATAACCTAGATGTTGATACAGCGTCGTAAAATAACCCAATAAAATAAAAGATGCTACCAACAGGTAGGTCGTGTAGCCGATTACACTGGCCAACAAAAAAAAAATCTTTGAATGTTTCTTGGACTTTATGAGTCAACTCTTGCTAATTTTGGGTTGAGAAAAACGAATATGACAATGAAAAATTGTTCTTAGCTCTAGTTTCTGTGATACACAATAGGTGTAAGTATTTTAGTTTAACGGATTAAGAGAAAACGATACATTTTAATTACATATGCCAACAACACTGAAAGTGCATTTAATTATATCTTTGATATCTTTGTTCCATAACAGAAATATCGTGATGGAACCTTCCTCCGTGTTCATCACTGAAAGGTCCACAACTAGGAGGGAAAAAGTCTAGGTGGGAGTGGAGAAAATGGATTTTAAGGGAAATTTTGCATCCGAGTTGATGGTATTTTTGCAGGAGCACTGTCACCAACTGAGTGTAGTTATCATCTCTTCTGTTGCCTAAAAATCCATAAATAACTCCCTTGAGACTTCCCAAGCTTCCTTTCCTTTCCCCGCCAGAACTTGGTCAAATGCAGGATCCTTTACAAGTTCTCGAATTAGTGGCCCCACAAAAATACCTTCCTTGACTTTGGCATCACTTAATTTCGGAAATTTCTCTCTTACGTACTTAAAGGCCTGTCCTTCTTGGTTCATACCTATGACAAAATATTTTATCAAACCCAGCTTAATATGCAGGGGTGGAAGAAGAACATCTTTTGGGTCCACGAGAGGCTCGGCAAGAACATTTTTCTCGCTAGGGTTATGATTTCTTGCAGGCCAGTCTGCCTGAATATAATGTGATTTCCTATACCTGCTGTTCCACATACATAAAAAGCAACAATATTTTGTGTACCCCACTTGCATTCCTAAGAGTTCAGCAATGAGTTTTAGATCACTACAGATTTTCCACTTGTGTTCATGATATTCGATTGAGTCGAAGAGGGCTGTCATATTTGCATAAGTCTCCTTCATGTGAACTCCATGACCAACAGGAATAGAAGGAAGACGGTTGCCATTGTGAATGAAACAGCTTTCAAACTAAGCTTGGAGGAGTCTATGAATAGTCTTCATTCAGTTGGATCATGGTTCAAATTCAAACATTTCATAAAGCCATTAATGTCGCAGCAAACAAGATTGTTTTTCTTCTTAAAAAAAATAAAAAGGAAGGAAGCAGATCCCTGTGACGTTGTCTGTCCTGTGAGACCCTGACATCATGTTCGAGAAGATTCCATTGCTGTAGTCTAGACCCTAGAATTTCTGCCTTTTCCTTTGACAGGTCAAGGTCTCTAATGAGATCATTCAATTCCGCTTGACTCAGTCTGTGCGGTTTATCATCTTTTTTCCTCAAAATCAGGGTCATGGGATGTGGGAGGCTTGTTGGGTTCTTCTTCTTGTTCCACACTGTCTTCATTTTCTACTTCAAACACACAATTTTCGTATCATTTTTACAAATTTTACGCTTTAAAAGCACTTCCAAACCAGAAATTCTGCATTAATTACAGCAGAAACAATATGAAATTCACAGTGACAGCAACAATATCTATGTTTGTAACTTAAAAACAGCTGAAGAACATTTGCGTTTTGTTATTTGACAGGTGTGCCAACTCCCAAAACAAAATTTCCCCCAAATTTCCCCCAAACTGAAAATGTTGACTCTAAAAAATGAAATATCACTTTATCTCCAAAGCAAGCGCTAATCTGTCATTTTTATGATGATTTTTTAATTCGGCAGGTGGAAATACATGAAAATTAGCTATTTTTGAGCAAGAAACATTTTTACTGTTGACCAGTGTTATGGAACGCAGGAAAAATCCTGTAAATTGTAAGGATATAATGAAAGAGTATTTAGAAGCATTTAAGTATTATTTAAATCTTCTAAAACAATACTTACAAAAAATGGAAGAGCGTCTTGAATCCATGAGGGCGGCGACACGACTGAGCTTTAGATTAAGTGGTAGCGTATGACGAAAACTGTATCCACGGCAAATCATGTTGTTATAACATGTTTTATTGTGTTTTATGTTAAGTAATGACTGAATAGAACTCATTTATCAATTAACATTGTTGAGGCAATAGAGCAGGGGTCGTCAGCACAGAGCACTCTGGGGCTAGCGTCTCTTACCCGCGGAAAATGCAGTGCACTATAGTGCTCTCGTAGCTGCTAGCGGGTATGCTCTCTATCTCTCCCTGTTGCACGACAGTGCACACGGGACGACACCGCATACCCTTTGCACATTTCAGCGAGTGCTGACGACGACTGCAATAGAGTATTCTTTGCAAGTCACCTTCCCGCCCACAACATATTCCACCACTATCTGGCCGGGGATCGAACGCGAGCCGCCTGAACGGAAGACCAGCGCTAGTACTTACTCATGTGTCTGGCTGAGATAACGGGAAAGTTTTGGAGGGGAAGCAAGAGTTCCCGACAAAAAGAAAATTAATTTTTATCTTCCACTAGAGAGAATTTTAAGTCTATTGTTTTGCGTGGAAGTCCAATGCATTAGTCATGGCAACAGAAAACAGTACAATGATCCCTGCATACTGGAGCGTCCGTTTTCCTATTCTCACGCCTGCACTAAAATGGAAATAAAAAGAAAAACTTCATAAACAATTTATTTGCATGTAATACGGGCTTTTGTTACTTCAATGAAGGGAGGCAACATGATTTTTCTCAGATCTCTACGCACTTTGTAGCATTCTAAACGATTTCATTCCTGAATATAATAAGAGCTATTAGACTGTGGAACAGCGTTGTGAAATCTTTGCTGCGAATTGGCAACTGTCAAGCTAGCTGACGGAGATGTGCATATGAAATCGCTTGCAGTTATTCTTATGGGAAATAAATTCGACGCCATGCAAAGTCCATCTTCTGCTTTTATATACAGTTTCAGCCGGGCTGGTAGAGAGAGGACAACATATAGATATTATTATGGAAATTGAGTAAGCTATGTATGTATTGGTCAGTAAAAAAAGGCGTTATATATTTTTTTATCCTGTAAGGGCTTTGGTCAACGATTGGTCCAGAATTCGTGACGTAGATGACGTAGGAGGAGGAGGGGTGAAGAGAGAGAGATAAAAAAAATACGGAATACTGAAAAAGAGCGAGAAGGGAGAAATACGTCGGTATTGAAGTGAGGGAGGCAAGGGAGGGTGGGAAGGGTGGAGGGGTAGAATGGAATTGGATGGAAATGCCATTATATTGGCAGCGGCTCCCTCAAGCCTAAAACTGACCGCCCGAGAGGGGGTAGAACGAAAAAAGAGGGGTGGATTTTACTATGTAAAAATAATAAAAATTGGAGATGGACTTTGAATTATGTAGTAGGCAAAGAGGCAACTTCTACCATCCTCTTGTCTCTTGATGTTTCTGCGTGCTGGTATATTTGTCTAATCTTCATACATACATATGTAGGGACAAGGGTACGTAATGTGCTATGCATATAGAGATACTGAACACTGCCCATTTCTTCTCTTGTGTTAAGGGACAGATTTTGGGGGGGGGGTGAATGTTACTACAATCACTCTTGGCGCTTTGTCTTTTAACTATATGTATCGAAAAGAAAATCTTAACTGCAGGACTGTATGGCCTTCATGAATTTTCAAGTTCATTCCCCTCTGTCTTCGTTGAGTTTTGTAAAAATACGGAGTGCTATAAAAATTTAACATTCCTTACACAGAAATAATTAAACATCACCTCACGAAAAACAAGTTCTCATTCTAGTATACAATAACGGGATCAGTGTTTTATGTATAAAGTGTTTTGAAATAGCCTACTTTTATTTACAAGATACAGCATATGTAACAGTATTGTACAGGGACATCATTTTATTTGTATTAACATTTCTAATGCTAACCTGGCTATACCTTTGCATCAACGATTAAGAACCGGACACACCGTTTGCTACCCCCTTCCACGACTGGAGTTCGATGATACTGGCGTAAAATACAAACAAATCACTTTATTAGGTATAGGAGGGAAGAAAAGTAGTTCATCCATTTACGAAAACTAGGAAATATCGCGATTTTGAGTTTCATGATTTTCATTAGGTTTTTGTTTAATCAAAATACAGTACAGTATTAACAATGAGTGTTTTTATTCACGAACTGAGTTATCCATGCGGACGTATTCATTATGCAGTGTAGGCTATATTATATTGTCTACAGCACATTAGCGTACAATATAGAGAATGAAGTTAAATTCAAAAATAATAACAATATGGATATTTAAACACATTTTTCAAAATGGTGGTCGTTCATTTCGATACAGGCTTCAGTTCTAATGTGCATATTATCGCACTATAGACTATAGTACGTAATCCCAATTACCAGCTTCGTACTTCGTACTAGTAACTCATGTTGAAATAATTCTGTACCTACTCTATAAAAGAGTACCTTACGTACTGTAAATTCAATCTTCACTTCTGCCCGATCCGAAAAGATAAAATTACTTAGACATGCTATCTACTGTCCGTCCAAGTGGTTATGTCGCAGCGTCGTAGAAAGGGAGGAAATCACGTGACAGTTAATTTCTTAACGAGGCCCTTTTATTTAAGTTATTTTAAACAGTTGTATGGGTATAATATTACGTGGGAGCCCAATTCCTAACAGAAATGTTCTCAGAAAAGAGCTAGCCCAGCCACTAGCCTTTACAGAGAGGCGAATAGAAGCAGGTGGGGGAAACCGGGATGCGACGTAGGCAAATGGAAAATGATTCAATATTGAAAGCTCTTTCGTCACTGGAAAACGCGAACATATTTTTGGAACGTACTGTTTGCTATGACCGTAAGGCTACTATGACTGTATATGCGGCCTTGGTTCTGTGTGGAGGACGGTTGAACTTCATTAGTAGAAGGGGTGGGAGTGAAGTACATTCAAAAACTCAGGTACAATAAAAATTGAAGTAAAAATAAAATGATGTCCCTGTATTATTTTCCTGGTTATCTAAAATCCTATTATATTTTTCTGCTAATTTATCTTCCAGACAACTAATGACGTCTTTCTATTTCGACTATATTTGTTGTTACTCATTACAGACGCACATTCTTGTTGTTAATTATTCAAACTGATGAATTACGTATCCTACAGAAATTGCTGCACTAGCTCATTTAAAATATATAATTTGTATTACAATTTTCGTATATATATTAGAATGCTAGTATACGTTACTTACTTACTTACAAATGGCTTTTAAGGAACCCGAAGGTTCATTGCCGCCCTCACATAAGCCCGCCATCGGTCCCTATCCTGTGCAAGATTAAGCCAGTCTCTATCATCATACCCCACCTCCCTCAAATCCATTTTAATATTATCCTCCCATCTACGTCTCGGCCTCCCTAAAGGTCTTTTCCCCTCCGGTCTCCCAACTAACACTCTATATGCATTTCTGGATTCGCCCATACGTGCTACATGCCCTGCCCATCTCAAACGTCTGGATTTCAAGTTCCTAATTATGTCAGGTGAAGAATACAATGCGTGCAGTTCTGTGTTGTGTAACTTTCTCCATTCTCCTGTAACTTCATCCCGCTTAGCCCCAAATATTTTCCTAAGCACCTTATTCTCAAACACCCTTAACCTATGTTCCTCTCTCAGAGTGAGAGTCCAAGTTTCACAGCCATATAGAAGAACCGGTAATATAACTGTTTTATAAATTCTAACTTTCAGATTTTTGGACAGCAGACTGGATGATAAGAGCTTCTCAACCGAATAATAACACGCATTTCCCATATTTATTCTGCGTTTAATTTCCTCCCGAGTGTCATTTACATTTGTTACTGTTGCTCCAAGATATTTGAATTTTTCCACCTCTTCGAAGGATAAATCTCCAATATTTATATTTCCATTTCGTACAATATTCCCGTCACGAGACATAATCATATACTTTGTCTTTTCGGGATTTACTTCCAAACCGATCGCTTTACTTGCTTCAAGTAAAATTTCCGTGTTTTCCATAACCGTTTGTGTATTTTCTCCTAACATATTCACGTCATCTGCATAGACAAGAAGCTGATGTAGCCCGTTCAATTCCAAACCCTGCCTGTTATCCTGAACTTTCCTAATGGCATATTCTAAAGCGAAGTTAAAAAGTAAAGGTGATAGTGCATCTCCCTGCTTTAGCCCGCAGTGAATTGGAAAAGGATCAGATAGAAACTGACCTATACGGACTCTGCTGTATGTTTCACTGAGACACATTTTAATTAATCGAACTAGTTTCTTGGGAATACCAAATTCAATAAGAATATCATATAATACTTCCCTCTTAACCCAGTCATATGCCTTTTTGAAATCTATGAATAACTGATGTACTGTACCCTTATACTCCCATTTTTTCTCCATTATCTGCCGAATACAAAAAATCTGATCAATAGTCGATCTATTACGCCGAAAACCGCACTGATGATCCCCAATAATTTCATCTACGTACGGAGTTAATCTCCTCAAAAGAATATTGGACAAAATTTTGTACGACGTCAACAAAAGTGATATTCCTCGAAAGTTACCACAGTTGGTTTTGTCCCCCTTTTTAAAAATAGGTACAATTATGGACTCCTTCCATTGTTCTGGTACAATTTCCTTTTCCCAAATAGCAAGTACAAGTTTATAAATTTCGCTATATAATGCACTTCCACCCTCTTGTATTAATTCTGCTGGAATTTGATCGATACCTGGAGACTTGTACTTTTTCAGATTTTCTATCGCAATTTCGACTTCTGAAAGCGTGGGTTCGGGTATAAATGGCTCAGCAGTTTGTATTTCAATATCGTCCCGATCATTTCTATTTGGCCTATGTACATTTAGTAGTTGCGCAAAATAGTTTTTCCATCTGTTTAGGATTGATGAAGAGTCTGCAAGCAAGTCACCATTCTCATCCTTGATCACGTTTACCCTTGGCTGATATCCGTTCTTAAATTCCTTTATACCCTTATATAAATCTCGAATGTTTTTATTCTTACTATTTGTTTCTACCTCATTCAGTTTTTCCTTCAAGTAACCTCTCTTTTTATTCCTAAGTGTACGACTTGCTTCCCGTCTTTCATTGAAATAATTATCTCTATTCTCCTCACCTGGATCCTGTAAGAATTTCAATTTTGCCTGTTTCCTTCTTTCTACTACCATGCAACAATCTTCATCTAACCACGGTTTCTTTTTCTTAGTTTCATAATAACCTATGCTCTGCTCAGCTGCAATTTTGATACTATCTCTGATATTTTCCCACACGCTATTAACATCTAATTCTTTCTCAACTTCGTCGGAACTTTCTAAAGTGGCAAACCTATTCGAAATTTCGACCTGATAATTTTGCTTAGCTTCCTCGTCCTTTAATTTCAAAATATTGAATTTAGTAATATTAACTTGTTGCTCTACTCGCTTGGCTACTGATAATCTTTCTCTTAATTCTCCAATCACCAAATAATGGTCAGAATTACAGTCTGCACCTCTGAAAGTTCGAATATCTACTATACTAGTATGTCTCCGTTTATCTATCAAGATGTGATCTATTTGGTTGTGTGTCAATCCATCTGGAGAAGTCCAAGTATATTTATGTATATCCTTATGGGGGAATGTTGTACTTTTGACAATTAAATTTTTCGATGTGGCAAAGTTGACTAATCTAACTCCATTGTCACTACTAATTGCGTGTAGGCTCTCTTTTCCAATAGTTGGTCTAAAAATATCCTCCCGTCCTACTTTAGCATTGAAATCCCCCAATAAAATTTTCATATGATATCTAGGGAACTGATCAAAAGTATGTTCCAATTCCTCATAGAAGCTATCCTTTATATAGTCGTCTTTCTCTTCTGTTGGGGCGTGAGCATTTATAACTATGATGTCGCACCATCTACCCTTAAGTACTAAATATGATAACCTGTCACTGATAAATTCGACCTTTTTTACTGCTGATTTTATTCTTTTATGTACAAAGAATCCTGTTCCTAATTGGTGATTATTGTTTCCTTCCCCATAATACAACAAGTAATCTCCTATTTGTGATATGCCATTCCCATCTAACCTAACCTCCTGTACTCCCACAAAGTCTATTCTATATCTAGCTAGTTCTTTTGCTACTAATGTTACCCCTCCTGTTCTATAAAGACTAGTTACGTTCCAAGTGCCAAATCTCAAAACCTTATTCCTTTGCTGTGGTCGTGCCAGAGAATCAGTCCTATTCCGAGGCTTACTGTAGGAATTCGTAACAAGCTGTTTTTTACGGTGATGGGTTGTTAGCCCCTCGCCCAACCCCCAAGCTGGAGGACCACCCCTTATCGGCTGTCCACGACTGCTTATTCAATATATTCGCAGCTACCCTCCATATCTGGAGGCCGTCTCCTCTATCCGCAACCTGAGGACGCGCCATGCCGTGGTGATAGGGACCCACCATACATGGGCTAGTATACGTTTAGAGATATAAATAATTTCTACATTAAAAACTCGAGAAAAATCGTAAAAGCCAATTTCCATTACCCAGCCATTTTGTGATTTCTTTTCCTATGGAGCTAAAATGAGTTGTCTTTGTCATTTCCTGCCGTGAGCACCTCGTACCCACACTGGGTATGAACAAGACACGCTCTGTCTATCTACTATTGGGAGTTAAAGTCCACTGCCTGGAAAAAATGACAATATTCTAACTAGAGTCAACTGAAGTGCGACTGGAAACACTATCGCTTTAGTTACGGCAAATAAAAGCATCTTCTCCCAAGAAAAAAAATTGTAACATTTTATATTCATACTTTTCTAACACTTCTTAAATTTCATATCTTATAATACTTAATCTGTCAACATAAGCTTACTATTTTATATGGAGATATTGAAAACTAACTTCACTCGTTCATTAACGATTCTTATATCACAGTCTACTATATACAGTCACGAAGCTTGGGATGATTTTTTGCATTTCTCGCGATAGTTGCTAGCCGCTTGGAGCGCTGTGAGTACTAGGAACAATAGACTGTGTCAATGCCATCGTGATCTAATACAGGCCATGTGACTCGCTTAACCCGATCATGAAGGGCTGCGTTTCAACCATATAAATTAATTGCAATGCATAAAGAGTAGCATATATTTCTCTAAAATGTAGTGTAATTGCATTAATAAAATTTAAAACAATGATTAGGAGACACTTCAGACATAATTCACTTGCGAGTTAAGGTGTAATGTTCTTTTTGATGTGAATATTACGTTGTTCGTGTGTGTAATACCTGCCTTTATTTCGATTAAATATTGCGAAATTCTTGTACATTCGTTTATGCACGATTAAATAATTTTCAATTGCACCTCACGAATATTTAGATATATAGAAATTATAGATTATGTTTACTGTACTAGTTGCCCCTTTCTGTCTAATTTTAGTGGTCTCCAATGCCCTGCCATTACATATGTATGTTATGTCACATGGAAATTATAGGTTATGTTTACTATATTTAACTTATATTCCTATATTCGCAATTATACATTATAATTAAACATAATGTCATGCATGACACCCGTCACATTCAATTTGTCTGTATTTTAATACTACAATTGAGTACTGAATTATTGTATTTATCTACTACCTAAGAGACGAAGTAACACAATCGTACGTACACTAATTTCATAGGAGGGGTATGGTAAATTTTCTGTCTACAATTAAGGAAGGTAGACGTGCTAAATTAAAATCACAATATAAATTCGTTTTTATTGAACCTCAAAATAGCTTCCATTCTAAACTTGAAATGTTGATGCGAACAGATTATGTTAACACGTAAAATTCTCTTCACATTAAAATAACAGAGTTTTGTAATTATTTCTGCAACATATTATGCAACAAGAAGTAAACGGAACTTATGGACACATTACACTAAATAAACTTAGCAATGGTACGCAATAAAGTTATAATATAATATTTCACTGAGCTCCATTCACTGAAATAGAAAACCCGAACAAACATTACGGCCTGGTCTAGATCGAAAAGGCATTGACTGTGCCGTATTTTTGCATTTTTGTGAAAAGTTGTGTAAACTGTGAAATGTTCGTTATCGGTTGTAATAACAGTAAATGGCTAAAATACAATAATTTGAATAATAATATGGGACAAGGAGACGTTTGTGGTGCTATAAATATTGTAAGAAAAAGAGATCAGAGTTATCCTTCTTCCGAAAGATCCAGGAAGGTGAGTTTATAAAATATAATATATATTTTATGAAAATAATATATATAAACCTCTTGTATTTCATATTTCAATAGTGGAAGGAAGGTGTTAATTTTTTTTTTCAAAATAATACGATATCGAAAGTACAATACATTTTATCGTCTGCTGGGGAAAGGATCTGTGATGAGGCGATAGTAGCGATCCTGGTGGTTAGCAACTATCTATGGATGCGTACTTCAACTGTGTATGTTTGCATATTTAGAAAGTATTGAGCTTCGTGACTGTAGACTGTGCTTATATTATATCATAGGCAATTTTACAAGACTTTTCATCTTGTCTACAATTTAGAACAGGACGAGAGAGAACTAGCCTGATATTTAGATATGACTATTTCGCGAACAATAATAAACAGGCCTAAATCAATATTTAAAAAGATAACACAATTATATTACTATTAAATAAGATACTAAAGTTGCCAACTTAATATATTTCACAGGGCGGCAAGGTCTTGGCCTCCTGCAATATGAAATTCATAGTTAAACATTTCATAAAATCTGTAGATATAATGATTAGCGAAACTGCAAAATTAAACTAATATTTGAGGTTATAACATTACATTTTGAACTAGGTACTTTCGTTTTGCGAATTATCGACGAGATGAGAACTCTTGTGATATTTGAATATTACTATTTCGATAATATATTAAAAATTATTTATAACATTAAGATATTTAATGCTTACGTTTTCTAGCACGGTCTTCACGGCCCACTGTGTTGATAAGGGCAATGAAAATATTTAACATCTGAACATCGTGACAAGATATTAAACAAATGCGCATCAGGTGCGACAAGATTGCAAACTTCGATTCGTTGAAACAGTCAAGAGCACCCATCGTACTGAATAGTTTAGTTTTTAAGCATTTAATATCTCATTAATTTTAATGTGCGTCGTAAAATTAAACTTTAATTAAAATCAGAATATACTGTAGAGTGTACATTTTTAATTTTAGTTTTATGTCCTACACTGAGCCAGTGAGAATACCTGCACATAATTGTCAAGAGACACCGTTTTCCAGTGCTGGTCAAATGTATAAATCGTGAGTTTCCAACATTACCTTCGTCTTCAGATGAACGAGGTGGATGAGTGAAGAAATCCATTCTTAAGGACTCCAACTAAACGACATTTCATACAAGTTGAGAGGATGCGAAGGCATTTCTTTCCCCTTCTACTTGCCCCGAGTCCGTCAGTAACAGAACGGTAGTTGTTACCCCTTATACCTGCATCCCCAAGTTGTACATGCAAGAAAATAGAATATTAAATAAAGTTCAGAGGAAAACACGGAAATTTTACTTCAAGCAAGTAAAGCGATCGGTTTGGAAGTAAATCCCGAAAAGACAAAGTATATGATTATGTCTCGTGACCAGAATATTATTATAGAGATTTATCCTTCGAAGAGGTGGAAAAATTCAGATATCTTGGAACAACAGTAACAAATATAAATGACACTCGGGAGGAAATTAAACACAGAATAAATATGGGAAATGCGTGTTTTTATTCGGTTGAGAAGCTTTTGTCATCTAGTCTGCTGTCAAAAAATCTGAAAGTTAGAATTTATAAAACAGTTATATTACCGGTTCTTCTGTAGCCTATGGCTGTGAAACTTGGACTCTCACTCTGAGAGAGGAACATAGGTTAAGGGTGTTTGAGAATAAGGTGCTTAGGAAAATATTTCGGGCTAAGCGGGATGAAGTTACAGGAGAATGGAGAAAGTTACACAACACAGGACTGCACGCATTGTATTCTTCACCTAACATAATTAGGAACTTAAAATCCAGACGTTTCAGATGGGCAGGGCATGTAGAACGTATGGGCGAATCCAGAAATGCACATAGAGTGTTAGTTGGGAGACCGGAGGGGAAAAAGACCTTTAGGGAGGCCGAGACGTAGATGGGAGGATAATATTAAAATGGATTTGAGGGAGGTGGGATATGATGATAGAGACTGGATTAATCTTGCATAGGATAGGGACCGATGGCGGGCTTATGTGAGGGCGGCAATGAACCTTCGGGTTCCTTAAAAGCCATTTGTAAGTAATTAAGTAAGTGGATATAAAATACAATGGCACAGATGTTTGAAAATTACATGTTTGAGTATATTTTAGTGTCATTCTTACAATATTTTCAACTAATAATTAAATTAAGAAATGTTAGTTTGTATTATGAAGTCAGGGGAAGCGACACACTGCATATTGTCCCTTTGTGTATGTTGTAGAGTAGCAACTAGCGGTGAAGAAAACATTTATCTTCTCCTGTCAGTAGCTTTTTTAAAGTTCCAGTTGATATAAACACAATAAAAAATGAAATATTAACGCTTAGTATAGACTTTCGAAATATAGATTATCAGTAAACATTTTTAATAATAAAATTTGTCACTGTGTTGAGAGTCAATTAGTCCAACGTTAGTAAGATAACAGTAGCATCTTCCCCTTCACTGATGGTAAAGAGTGTGAGTAGAGGGGAAAGCCTATCAACCAAACTGAAATGGGGATTAGTAGAGACCCTTCTCCCTTTCTCTTTTTCATTTAAATATGAAAGTAGGGTTAACATTATAGAATAACTGACTTGCACATTTAACTAGCAAATATAAACGTGCAGTCCAAATACCACTTGAATGCTTGCTTCCTTGTTCCTTTAAATACCGTATATATTTTTTAGACAGTTTATACTAAAGTAGATCTTTTTACCAGACCCTCGACCTTAAAATTGCAAATTTTAACATATCAATCCATATGATCTACTTGGATTTCATGCCGAATTTCATGGTCAATAAATCTACTTAGTGTGCGAATAGAAATCCGTGAGAATCGTCTATACAGGGTGTTTCAAAAATACGGGGCATAATTTCAGGTATGTATTTCCCACATGTAGACAATCAAAATAGTTCATTACAATATGTGTCCGGAAATGCTTCATTTCCGAGTTATGGCCTTCACAACATTGAAATTCACTGGAATGTTTTTCTTTCCGCAGGTCGTTGTCATTACAGAAGATGTTCAAAATGTCCACCTCCTGCTTGAATAAGGCAGGAAAGTTCGGATTTACACCACACTGCTGCAAGAACCACTGACAGAACCTAACTCGTGCAGGGTAATCTGCTGGTGACAGGGCCTGTACACGTTGCAAATGATAAGGATACAATTGATACTCTTTCAACAGTCTCCAGACAGTCGTATGACTTGCAACGCTACTCTTCGTGTGCTGATAGAAGGAGTCATGTTCACAGCCTCCAGAATCTCCTCCTGTACTTCTGGAGTTGTAGATCTTGGTCGTCCCCTTCCCAAACCAGGAGAGTTAAATTTTCCATACTCGCACAGACGGTAATGGAGACGTACAAATGTCTTCCGATCTGGACATTGTCGCTGTGGGTACCTCTCCTGGTACAAACGACGAGCCAGCGCAGCATTGCCGTCCGCCTTACCGTACATGAAGTGTATCTCTTGCCAGCTCTTGATTTGAATACATGTCGCACAGTCTAACGCCTACACAACACTGAATGTAACCTTCGCCTCGGAATGAACTGTCAGAGTGCCCTCTTAATGTGCTTCTTTTGACGGCAACGACCCGCGGAAAGAAAAACGTTCCGGTGAATTTGAATGTTGTGAAGGCCATAACTCGGAAATAAAGTATTTCCGGACACATGTTGTAATGAACTATTTTGATTGTCTACATGTGGGAAATACATACCTGAAATTATGCCCCGTATTTTTGAAACACCCTGCATAGACCTGCCAGCACGAACAAAGGATCTGCGAACTCATTTCGTAAACAGCCCTACTCACAAAGAAAATGCCACTGTTAACATTTGATTCGTAAATGGCTATAATTTAAAATATGAATTATGAAATCAGCACAGAAGTTCAATATAATATGAGACTGTCCCCCCACATTATGAGTTGTTACGCTTTGTGCACAAGCACCCATAGGTTTAAAGTCCCCCCCACGTACAAACCTTAATAGGTCCACTGCTCACACGAGTATCGAACTGGACGACCACTGTGTAGCAGACTGGCCTCTTTCGAAGCACGGTCGTCTATTTTGATGTTATTCGAAGTGTGGACTGCTTAGAACAAGCCGTGGCGAGAACGTGACTCGCGAGACATTGTGGCTCGCAGTGATAGCTGTGCTTGCTTCTAACCTCCGCCAACCCTCACCCTCTCACTCACTGGAGTCAAACTCCGTTCCATTTGTATTTGTCTCTGACCTGCGAGTGGCATATGTCTCTCTCGAAACCATGTACGAAAGTTTCAAGTAGGATGGGAGGACGCATTTTTTTGCTGTCAATATGATGAGAATATTAAATGTATGATTTGTTCACAAGTATTACGAGGAAAACGGTTGTATAACATAAAACGGCATTATACCACATGTTACTGATGAAACATTAAAAGATTAAGTGTTATTATCATCATCATCATCTCTATACGTCGACCCTTTTTCAGCAGATGTACGAATAATGCGGATAGATCTTCAATTTGAACTCACTGATTTACTATGTGATGTTAAATGAAAGCTAGATGTAAGGACTTGACAAATGTTGAACTTTCAAATCTTTGCCAATAAATAAATATCCGAAGCTTCGTTCTTTCGCTTGCTCTGTTGAAGCCACGTTCGCTACAACTTACGTTTGTGAAAAATTATTTTCAACAATGAAAATAGTAAAAACCAAATTTAGATCACGACTGACAGACAAATATCTTCGTGATCAACTACGACTGGCAGTAAGTGACATAATTCCTGATTTTGAAAGTTTGTCGCAGAGACATTCTAAAGACAGTTAATTTTAGGCTGTGATATTGTTCATTTATTGTTCATTTCTTTCTTCGTTACACGTACTAAACATTAGTTTGTAGCCTTGTACTGTATAAAATTATATTTAAGTGCTTGACGTAAGGATAATGAAAATCCGTTAATAAGTCAGACAGTTGCTTTACTTACCTTTCGGGTGTCCGCCTCCCTCCATATGTGCTATGCACGTTGCAGGTTACACAGTGGCTAGGCGCACGATTACATTTTCGCCACCGCTGGCTTAGATAGAGCGACAACAAACCAGGTAAGTATTGAATGCCTAGAGACAGTGTCTAACCCCTGCTGTACCAGCCTGTATTTCTCTTCGCCTCCCTATTATACTCCTTTATAACAAGACATTCTAATCTTGAACGGCTAATATTTTTGTAATTTATCAGTGACATATATAACGTGATTAACTATTGAAAAAAAAGTTTATTCTATGTTGACGATCATAAGGCACTTAAACTGATAAGAAGTAAAGGTGACATAGAACAATTATTACATTTAGACAATGATGTCTACAAGTTTGGTGTGAAAAACTACATTTTAATGTAGACAAATGCTATTCCATGACTCATACTGCAAGTCCATCTCATTCAAAACCTAACACAAAGAATTGTCAGTTATTGAAATGTTTTATACAATACCAAGGAAGGTACTATTTTAATTATATGCTTCCATTTAATCAGCATGTAGCCACTGTAATAGATCACAGTTTTAGAAATGTATGCTTATTTCGCAATCCTAAAGATTTTTAAAACATCATTACTTACCTCATATCACTCTTTAGTAGTCATGGCAGCCGCTAGCACAGGGAGGGTGGGGGGACGAAAGAACTTTACAAGAAAAGGCTGCGTCTGAATCCATAGACATGATCCGCCCTGAATCCTCTACTTTGCGTAGATTTTTTAATATACGTAGATTGGGAGAATGTGTTCTTATGTAAGGTTGTAGCAAACAGTACTTCTTTATATGAAAGTACAATATAAAACGATATTACGAGTTGAAACACCAAGCGGACTATGAAGGATTTGATGGAGAAGAACGAGTTCTTCTAATAAAATGTCTAAAAGTGGATAAATGTGACGTAAGTACTTCACTGACGCTGTGACCTATTACAATTATTTGTCTAACAAAGTTAAATGCCATTTATCGTAGTAGCACAAGTTAAAGCTCACGGAATTTGCTGACAGTATGTAGACCTCTTCATGGTTGTGAAACTTGGACTCTCACATTGAGAAAGGAATATAGCTTAAGAGTGTTTGAGAATAAGGTGCTTAGGAAAATATTTGGGGCTAAGAGGGATGAAGTTACAGGGGAATGGAGAAAGTTACACAACACAGAACTGCACGCATTGTATTCTTCACCTGACATAATTAGGAACATTAAATCCAGACGTTTGAGATGGGTAGGGCATGTAGCACGTATGGGCGAATCCAGAAATGCACATAGAGTGTTAGTTGGGAGACCGGAGGGAAAAAGACCTTTTAGGAGGCCGAGACGTAGATGGGAAGATAATATTAAAATGAATTTGAGGGAGGTGGGATATGATGATAGAGACTGGATTAATCTTGCTCAGGATAGGGACCGATGGCGGGCTTATGTGAGGGCGGCAATGAACCTCCTGGTTCCTTAAAAGTAAGTAGGCTAAGTAAGTATATTTTCGTAGAAGATGGAGGTGTAAAGCGCTGATGCAAGTTATGAAGTAGCGCGCACGATTGTCGCAAGACATGGAACTTATTCAGAAGACAATTAGACTTTTTTATTTTTAACGTGAGTACTATTTATACTGAATGACGCCTTCTGGAGAAACTGTAGATTACTACGCAACAAAAGATGATAATTATGGTGATTGTGATGATAATTAACAAGGACTGAAGTATAAAACAAAAAGTGCAAAGTCAGACTTGAATCTGGATGTCCAGCCGAAAACTGGAACATAGTAACATTGTACTAAACAAAAATTAATTCCTGAAATTATGTGACATATTTATTTATTAATTTTAAATATATATTACAACAGAGCTGGCCTCAAATTATAGTAGCTACGTACTGTGAATCAATAATGCAACAGTCAATCGACTTACAGTGAATGGAAAAGAATAGAGTGATAAGAAAAAGAAAGAAATAAAGAAAAATAAAATAAAATGAAGAACAACATGAAATAAAAAGGAAAAAAAAGTAAAATAAAAAAGAATGATAGTCTATCTCTACAAAAAATGGAATGCGTACTAAGGGTAATATGGTGTAGGTCTTTGTAACATTTACCTTTACCAATTATCCCAGATATATTAAATTTATTACGACATTTCTAAATTTCGTATAAAATAACAAAAATCCAAACTCCATAGCTTACATAACTCATAATATTATGTAGAATACAGAATCCTTTATTTTCGCTGGCAGAGTTGAAACCATAAGGCCTTCTCTTCCACTGAAGCAGCCTTAATTATTGCAGAGAATTCCATTGCATTGTATTGTATTTATTAACATTCCATGGTATTCATACATTGCTTTACAGCTAGAATATGGAACAAGTCAAAAAACTTGATACTATTATAAAGTCTTAATTTATAGTCACAGTCTAGATTAAATATATACAGAAGAGATTTACAATATAGTCTACTAGTACAACACAAAGTTTTAGTATCAATTTCATGAAGCGTTGTTGAATGTCATGAATTCACCTACAGAATAGAAGGCGTGAGAAATTAGGTACTTATTTAATTTGGCCCTAAATAATCTTACGTTTTGAGTTTCATTTTTTATATCGTTAGGGAGGCTATTAAAAATTTTTACTGCCATATAACGCACTCCTTTTTGATAGCACGATAGACTTGCCGATGGAGTATGAAAGTCATTTTTTGACGCGTATTTATGCTATGAACTGTTCAATTAGTTACAAAGTTTTCACGATTACATACGAGGAAGATTATTAATGAAAACATATACTGACAAGCCACGGGCATTATTTGTAGTTTTTTGAAAATAGTCCTACACGATTCCCTAGATTTGGCACCTACTATTATTCTAATTACTCTTTTTCGTAATAGGAATATACTGTTACTATCTGTGGAATTTCCCCAGAATATTATTCCAAAACTCATTACCGAGTGGAAGTATGCAAAGTATATTGTTTTTAAGGTATTTATATTTACTATCTTTTGCATAGATCTAATAGCAAAACATGCTGAATTTAGTTTGGGGGTAATTTCTTTAATATGATTTTTCCAATTTAACACATTATCGATTTTTAAGCCAAGAAATTTGGTTGCTGTTGTTTCTAATAAGGATCTATTATTAATTATTGCACTAGAAATTTGCGAGGTTGAATTATGTTAGTTTTGTTACAATTTAATACTAATTTATTGACTGAGAACCAGTCACATATTTTAAAGAGAATTTCCTTTGTTGAAGATTGGAATGTGTTGGAGTTATTGGCTGTAATTACTATACTTGTGTCATCAGCAAATAATATGGGATGACCTACATCTTTTATTAGGGGGGGCAAGATCATTTATAAACACTAGAAAAAGTAGGGGACCTAATACTGATCCTTGAGGAATTCCATAATTATTGCAATAATTAAACTTCATCGAATATTACGTGTGAAAATAACAGGTTTTCTTCTTCTTTCAGGACTGTAAATCTTCACTGGTTTATTCCATTCGGTTTTGTATTGTTATCCCATAACTGATTGCACGTCTCCTATTTCAAAAACTGTTCTCTCATTGACTATGTTTCTCGTGTGTATCATGTTTAGGTCAACTCTGATAATTCACTATCAAGTGTGGCACTGCAAGGTTTCAATTACTAATGACGTGTCTTTCATAGCTTCTCAATCAAATATTGAATAGAAATGATCTCAGATCCAACTCTAATATACATAATTACTAGAGATGCAATTATGATAAATTCAAAATGGCTCAAATACCGTCAAAATGTTTAAAAGCATATCAAGTATATTACTATAAATCTTTAATCGGCGATAACATTTGAAATTGAGTATAAAATGCGAAGTGCACGCGTTTCTGCGAAATAAGAGCGAAATTAATTTTGTGAGATATTTTTGTACTTTTGTAGAAAAAAATTCAAAATCTACCTAAAGGCACCGCTCCATCACATACACGTTCTAACATTTTTTTGTTTCAGATAGTTTGGTCACCCCTCCGCGTTAGCTTTTACAGCATGAATAGCACAGAAATGTGACAACCTAATAAACCATTTTTATTGTTACCTGTATCATTATGTCGAGTTTTCAACTAATATTTCTGGTGCTGGTGATAGAATACTGGCTGCCTATTCGATCTCTTTAGGTTTAGCATGTGGTAGCTGGTGATTGTAACAAGACGGATCGGGACGAAATCACACTATATTATATTTTGGCATGTTTGTTAATGTTCACAATTTTTACTCTAATGCTATACTGTATGTTATATCTTTACTTATTTATTATTTCTAAGATTTTAAAGTGGAAACGCACCTGTTAACACATTGATGACATTGAATTTCTACCACAAAGTCTTACATTAAAAATGTTCCATCCCATAGCCCTACAAAATATTAAATTGTAAGAAACATTAAAGATTATATATTACAGTTATATGAATACTAATAAATATAATATAATTATTAAAGAAATTAGTAATAGTCAGACATGTTTCGGAGATGCTTCTCCATCTTCAGTGACTATTTACCACGACGGATGGTTCAGGTGATCGAACCGCGTTGTTGCTTGGCTTATAGGAGCCAAGTAAATCTACTGACATGAGCCTATCGCATTTAAGGATACTTAAATGCCATCAACCTGGCCCGGGATCGAACCCGCAACCTCGGGCATAGAAGGTCAGCGCTATACCAACTGCGCCAACCAGGCCGATTCGACCGTTATAAATCGTCTTCTGAAGATTCGCGGACAGGGGGTGGGGGAAGTAGGGACGGTAATGTTTGAGCGCAGGTGTTGTTATTCCTGAGCCAGACCTTAAGAATTCAACAAACTTACCGGTGCATTTTATTGGTCTCATTAGAACTAATACTAACGAAAATTTGACAGATTTGAAATAAAAGGGATCCACGTGAAAAGAAAGGAACTGCAATTTGCTTAAAAAAATTATATTTTTTGCGTTTATGTAGTTTTAGAAACAAGATACCCATATGTAAAAGGAAAGAAATGTATTTTGTAATCTGGAAGTAACATGTAATTAGAAATATTTCAGTTACATACGTATAAATCACGTGGCTTTAACAAAATGAAACAAAAAATCTGTGGGCATTATGCAATCATTCAAATACAAATTTCATCCTCAAAATAAATGATGAAGTTCAGATAAGTACAAATTGACATTATGGCAATACTTTTGTAACGATTATTGAAATAAATAAAATACAGACCTGAACAGAATACTCACATTATTTTATTAATAACATAATTGGTCAAATACATAGCTTTCACAACATTTCGTTTCCACACAAGCTTCAACACTTTCTATTTACAATACTGTTACTTATTGGCGGTAATCAAGAGGGCGGTAATCTAGCCATGGTGGATTGGACATGGTGGGAAGAGCTCAAGGGGTTACCTGACATTCGCCCAATAGTTAGGGACACATCGGAATGAAACCAATCAACCCAACCGGGTTTCAAACCTGTACCCCTAACCCTTACATCAAATTCTTCTTGTTCTCTTCCTCCAAGCATTGTACCCTGAGGTCCGTCGACCCCAATTGTTCAAACCATCTCTTCTTCGGTTTTCGCATTAATCTCTTCTAACTTAAAACCCATTCCAGATGTTTCTCTACAATAATTTTTTGCGTTTCCGTACCGGTAACTCAGTTCAAAGTGTCCTTACTTACGCCGTTTCATTGACTTCCACTTGAGTCCCATTTAAGTTTTGGAGTCTTCCATCATAATTATGTAAAACGCGTAAGACTGAGTCTCGTGTATTCACACGCAGTCTTCATTTCTGTGTAACCAGCTGTTTTATTTCATTTCTGCATAATCTGTTTCTGTCCCCACATGGCATGACAGGAAGAATGACTTGTAAATTTATTCATGAATATCACTGTACTAAATACGTTTTTAAATATTTGGAAAAATATGTAAATTCCGTTTCATATATTTCTCACTTCTCATCATATGCTAAATATATGAACGTATTCACTTCTGTTGCAGTTAAACGATGTCACGGACAAGTCCATTAACTAACTTCCACCAAGAAACAGAAGTCCATCTGTAATGTTTATGATCAACACAGCGATGTTGATGAAGATTCCTCCAAATATTCAATTCCATATCAACACATTATTATTATTATTATTATTATTATTATTATTATTATTATTATTACTTGCTTACTTACATACTGGCTTTTAAGGAACCCGGAGGTTCATTGCCACCCTCACATAAGCCCACCATTGGTCCCTATCCCGAGCAAGATTAATCCATTCTCTATCATCATATCCCACCTACCTCAAATCCATTTTAATATTATCTTCCCATCTACGTCTCGGCCTCCCCAAAGGTCTTTTTCCCCTCCCGCCTCCCAACTAACACTCTATATGCATTTCTGGATTCGCTCATACGTGCTACATGCCCTGCCCATCTCAAACGTCTGGATTTAATGTTCATAATTATGTCAGGTGAAGAATACATGCGTGCAGTTCTGTGTCGTGTAACTTTCTCCATTCTCCTGTAACTTCATCCCGCTTAGCCCCAAATATTTTCCTAAGCACCTTATTCTCAAATAACCTTAATCTCTGTTCCTCTCTCAAAGTGAGAGTCCAAGTTTCACAACCATACAGAACAACCGGTAATATAACTGTTTTATAAATTCTAACTTTCAGATTTTTTGATAGCAGACTGGATGATAAAAGCTTCTCAACCGAATAATAACACGCATTTCCCATATTTATTCTGCGTTTAATTTCCTCCCGAGTGTCATTTATATTTGTTACTGTTGCTCCAAGATATTTGAATTTTTCCACCTCTTCGAAGGATAAATCTCCAATTTTTATATTTCCATTTCGTACAATATTCTCGTCACGAGACACAATCATATACTTTGTCTTTTCGGGATTTACTTCCAAACCGATCGCTTTACTTGCTTCAAGTAAAATTTCCGTGTTTTCCCTAATCGTTTGTGTATTTTCTCCTAACATATTCACGTCATCCGCATAGACGAGAAGCTGATGTAACCCGTTCAATTCCAAACCTTGCCTGTTATCCTGAACTTTCGCAATGGCGTACTATAAAGCGAAGTTAAAAAGTGAAGGTGATAGTGCATCTCCCTGCTTTAGCCCACAGTGAATTGGAAAAGCATCAGATAGAAACTGACCTATACGAACTGTGCTGTACGTTTCACTGAGATACATTTTAATTAATCGAACTACTTTCTTGGGAATACCAAATTCAATTAGAATATCATATAATACTTCCCTCTTAACCGAGTCATATGCCTTTTTGAAATGTATGAATAACTGATGTACTGTACCCTTAGACTCCCATTTTTTCTCCATTATATGTCGAATACAAAAGATCTGATCAATAGTCGATCTATTACGCCGAAAACCGCACTGATGATCCCCAATAATTTCATCTACGTACGGAGTTAATCTTCTCAAAAGAATATTGGACAAAATTTTGTACGACGTCAACAAAAGTGATATTCCTCGAAAGTTACCATAGTTGGCTTTGTCCCCCTTTTCGAAAATAGGTACAATTATGGACTCCTTCCATTGTTCTGGTACAATTTCCTTTTCCCAAATAGCAAGTACAAGTTTATAAATTTCGCTAGATAATGCACTTCCACCCTCTTGTATTAATTGTGCTGGAATTTGATCGATACCTGGAGACTTGTACTTTTTCAGATTTTCTATCGCAATTTCGACTTCTGAAAGCGTGGGTTCGGGTATAAATGGCTCAGCAGTTTGTATTTCAATTTCGTCCCGATCATTTCTATTTGGCCTATGTACATTTAGTAGTTGCGCAAAATAGTTTTTCCATCTGTTTAGGATTGATGGAGAGTCTGCAAGCAAGTCACCATTCTCATCCTTGATCACGTTTACCCTTGGCTGATATCCGTTCTTAAATTCCTTTATACCCTTATATAAATCTCGAATGTTTTTTTTCTTACTATTTGTTTCTACCTCATTCAGTTTTTCGTTCAAGTTAACCTCTCTTTTTATTCCTAAGTGTACGACTTGCTTCCCGTCTTTCATTGAAATAATTATCTCTCTTCTCCTCAACTGGATCCTGTAAGAATTTCAATTTTGCCTGTTTCCTCATATATTTTTATATATTATTATTATTATTTTTTATTATTATTATTATTAGTATATGCTGCAATTTATTAAAAGTCTTGCAGGATAAAAGGAGCAGTAACTCAACAATTGGAAATTTTCAAGGAAGATAAATCATATTAATTTGAAATGTTCCTATGTGACAATTGAGCTATCCTCTCTTCCCCGTCTAAAATGGAATCATGACTGACTTTAACATCGTCAGTTTAAGACGTCGTTGCCCATGTCATACGAAAGTAAGGCTTCTAATTAAATCTCGTTATGATTTTGTGTAATATAATAAATTAATATTATTAATAATTTCGTAATGACGTCAATAAGGACAGAGAATTCGTTGTTTGAGATTTCCCTCATAAAAGTGTAGACCATTCATCTGGAACGAACACTTTGACTGTGCTTTATTTCTTCAAGATGTGGAAAACAGCATCGCACGATAAGAAGGAATGTCCTCTTGTTCAGAATGTGGCCTATGGTATTCATTATTTGAACTAGCCACTACTTATGAAGACTTTTAGAAAGAATGTTAGAACGCTACAGCTACTGTTTCTATTCTGTCCTATATAAGCATCGCTGAAGAGGCAAGAGTAGCGCTATACGCGGACGATTCGGCATTTCTCACGGCATCGTGGAAGCCAAATGTTGCCATTAATAGGCTACAAGGTCACCTACGTGACATTGAACCATGGCTCCTTAGATGGAGAATTAAATTAAATATATCAAAAACACAAGCCTTATTATTTAGCAGGAGAAATAAATTCAATAGACCGGGCATAAATCACTCAAAATTAGCCATAAATGGATCACAAATCGAGTGGAAAACTTCAGTAAAATATCTCGGAGTAACACTAGACAAAGGGCACACTTTCTCCGAACACGTACTACAAAAACTGCCAATGCTAGGATTGGTGGAGCTTTATCCAATATTGAATAAAAGAAGACATCTAAACATACACACAGCTCTAACTTTGTATAAAACATTAATTAGGTCAGTAATACTATATGCTTGTCCTGCTTGGGGACATGCACCTATTACAGTCCGTAAAAAATTACAAGTTTTCCAAAACAAAATTTTAAGATTCATCACAGGACTTCCTAGAGTAACTTCTGTTAGATTGATTCATGAAGAACTAGAAATTCCGACAATTCAAGAATTTATTTCAAATCAAGCCTTCTGCACGTACACCAAGTCGTACATCTGCACAAATCCACTAATTTCTTCACTAGGTAATTACAACCCTGCATTAGACAAACATAAAAGACCTAAGAGCGTACTCCACCCTCTAGCTTGGAACGACAACGTACAAGACGAATACCAACTTGAACACTAAATAACCACTTGACTCTACACACAGACAAGTCTATTAATGCACTAATAATGTTATTTCTCTGTTTAAGGATCATCACGTTATTGGCAGCATAGATGCATTGCTCTTATTGCAAACAAATTTTATGTACCTTTAATGTATTTTTAATTTGAATCATGATTAAACTAAAACCTCCCACCCGAACATATTCCGACCCCACTATAGCCAATTGGCTTGTCGTCAGCACGACATCTCATCCTGCTATAGGTTTTTCCGTGGTTTCCCTTGAGCAATAGACAAATGTCGGGTTGAGCCCTAAAAGAAATGGGCCACGGACCACTTCCCTTCCCCCACTCTTTCTCTTCTACTATCACAAAGAACTTGCTAATTTCTTAGATACCAACCCTGAATTATGATAATAGGGGAACATAAATATATTGTAAGGGCTAACGGCTTCGAAGCTGGGTACCTGGTTCTAATGAAGTGCACTGGTAGCAATCTAACATGGGGGCATGAGAGTGTTACTCTGCCTGCCATTAAAAATTCACTTCACTAAATCCCCAAGGTAAAAAAAAAACAAAAACAAAGAGTATCAACTATGGTACAACATCCTTCCTGATGAATTTCAATACTTCATTTACACCGCAGCCAGCTTCATGTTAAAATGAGAACCGATTAACTAAAAAAACTCCGGTCAGGTTATTTGCTCTCAGTTTCCAGTGGTTTAAAACCAAACGGCACTACCATTTCAATTTAAAAAAAAAGTCAGTTGGTCAGTTTTCATTTTGACTGCATCAATTATAGGCGAGATAAAATGCTTCTGAAAATGTGTTGGTAGACTTTCTGGGATGGCACACCCTAGTATTGGACCGGACTTATTTGCTTTCGCGACAAAATGAAAACAAGTGACAGTAGAGGAATATTTCTTGTACAACGTCACAATGTGTGGCCTTCATGGGTTGTGTGCTTTCACCCGTACTTGGCTTGGCTGGGTCCGTGACACACTTTGTCTCATTGTAATTCCTATATATACTATTTTTGTTCAAATCCTAGAGGTGAACTGGGTGGTATTCGTGAATCCGGCGCTGACAGATGGACCATCTTGCCTCAGTCCCTGATAGAGCCAATTCTCGTTTCGCGGACGAGTAGCCTAGTAAGCCCCAGGGCCCGGACACCCCTTAAATATAAAAACAATAGAGAATGGGAATGTAGCTTTCAAGTAAAGCTGCCTGTGAAGCAGACTTGAATAATTTCAAGGGAAAAATTGTTCCAGAGCCGGGTATCTTTTTACACCAAAACTATTCTGACAATTCTGATTTGATGGCAATGACTGCAATGAAATCATCGGCATAGCTCAGCCGGTAGCGTGTTTGTACTCTGGTCCGACCGTAGGTTCGAGTCCTGGTCGGACTGATTAAGTGGTTCGGCTCTATCCGAGGATTCCTCAGCCACAGTCCCCTCATACCAAAAAACGAACTCGCCATCCACCGACGATATACAGGGTGATTCACGAGGAAAGGTAAAAAATTTAGGATGTCAATTCTGAAGTCATTCTGAGTGAAAAAGTTCATATGAATATAGGTCCGTTTTCGAACGGTTACGGGGATATGGCTCTTTGATTTCACACAAACTTCTGAGATTCCATTGTACTAACTCGCATTTAGAGACATATAACGGACAAATTTAAAGTTTATATTCACGTATGCATACATACCCAATTTTCTACAAGTCGGGGTCGATGTTTTCGCACATTTTCAAAGGTACCTCCTTCTGCTTCAATGCACTGTTGCGCTCGGGCGTGAATCGCGCTCATCGCTCGGGAGAGTTGCACGTGGCTGTCTTTATGCCGCATCCAAAATACGGTGGATTAGCGCCTCTCTCGTTTCCCTCTTCCTTTGCTATATCAAGTCTTTCATCCAACCCCATAGACAGTAAGTACTCTTCGATATGGTACCCTTCTGTTCGGAAAGCGTCGTTCATATTCAGCGACGGCACGCAAGGAACTTCCATCGCATAAACCATAAACATACACAATATCGGCGTATTCTGCAGTCGAAAATTTATAAGGCATCTTGAAAAACACAACTTAACACTTCCGATAACTGTACCTGTATAACTACTGTACTGTAGGTAGCTGACTGAACTGCTGTGAACCGATAAGCGATAGCGTATTTGTTGAGACATTTGTAATCCCCCACCACCCGGTTTCTTTCTCTTATCTACATCGCTCACAATGCAGATTCCAATGTTACGTCATTCATTGCCATCGGTGACCTTGTCTCACGTCAGCAGCATATGGTAACGTCTGATTCACATTGGGGCGAGACGTTTTACCAAAAAATGCATCTAGCTCCGCCATCGTTCGAAAACGGACTTATGGTCATAGGAACTTTTTCACTCAAAATGGCGTAAGATATCGTATCCTAAATTTTTTACCTTTCCTCGTGAATCACCCTGTATAAGTAACTAACAAACATATCGGTAGCCTCGTCTCGTAAGACTGCAGAAAATTGTCAACTGATAATTTTCATTTAATTTATTTTCAATTAATACGTCCGCTACGGAGTGCATTAAATAAGATTGTCTTGAATTCCGTTCTAACTGCTTATAAATACTGTTCAATTAGACAAATAATTATTTACCAAACTTCCTTATGTTGATCGTGAGTACAGTTTATCAAGTAAATATAATTCCCTTTGTTATGTATTATCCATCGTGCCTACTAATTGGTAGTCACATTAATGAATTATTGCAGCTGCAATTAAAATATCTATATACCGGGTGATTCTGAAAATGCGTGCAACACTTAAACAGGAAATGAAGAGTCCACTGCAAGAATGATGGATGTCATTTGGAATACATTTTGCAGGAGAAGCGATTGAAAGTTTGAAATGCTTAGCGCTCAAAGCTTAACTGTGATTTTCCGATCATTACTGGACAATGACTATCAGTGTTAATGCCATATAACTCTGTGTGTACATTCTATATGTCTTAAGCTATGCATTGACAGTCTGCTCAAAGTTACTTTGCCGCTAGGTGGCAGGCAGTACCCACCACTATTAACATTATCAGTATATGCAAAGTCACCACCTGCCACCTAGTGGCTTCTCGCGCATAACCGTTGATTGGGCAGGCAGTGTAAATAGCCATAGGGTGTGATCCAGCAGGCAGTGCATTAGACCAATCAGGATTCTTCCTGCTCTTTCAAAAGCTTTGGAATGCATTGTTGAGAAGTAATAACAGATTACCTTAATTATTATAACCAGGCTTCGTATTCCAGCTACCTGAAGACTGAAGTTGAAGACACATTGGGTATATAGTACGACGAACACAGGTAATGCAACGGATAAGGATATAAACAAACAAGTCGTCGCTGCGTGTTCGTGGAGTACAGTCAACTCCCAACAATCTGAAGCTATACTAGTAAACACATGCTTGAGCCGTGATGTTCATTGTCGTCGTGATCTTTGCAGTGAATAATAACGTGCATTCGTAAGTTACGGAACTTGAACATATGCGGATGTCACTTGAAATGATTTTATATTGCAAGAAATTCTTTCAATAGCACATGACGTTATTGGTGCAGGATGTAGTACAAGATATTCCTATTGTCTGATATTTTTTCGTGTTTCATTAGGATATTCCATATGTCGTTCATCACTGAAAACCCAATAATTTTCATGTACTTTTCTAGAAATTCCCTAAAATGTAGATTATATAATTTATTATTTGGGATGTTGGCACTGAACATCATGGTAAGCTACACAAATCCATGCTAAAGTCGAGTTAATATCTTCATAATTTTCAGATTTTGATGGTACTGGTTCTTTTGGATTACGCTCAACACAATTTCTGTGTCTTTTGGTATTGTAGTGTCTTTCAGTGTACTGTTTTTCTCACTTTTACGTTTATTTTACACAATTTATATGTAATGTTGCCCATATTTACAGTGAAAATATTAGTTCAAAAATATCCTCAACTATGCCCTGCAATATTATACGCTTGAGCGTCTTACCCAAGGCATTTTACCTCTGCAATGAACCTTCAATCAGCCACAAAGATGTAGTTATTTAAATAATACGACTAGTAAGAGCAGTGATCGATAAGACTACTCACTATGACTGCGTCCCGGTTTTGACTTTCTAGAGGAAGAGGGCAGAGGATGCGTAACTATTTTGTATACGAACGTACCTGTACCAGCGCTGTGACGTCATATATACTTCGAATCAGACTCACTTGAGAATTAGTGCCTCACTGACCTTCACAGAGCTTATCGCTCTGAGTGACATCTTCACAGTCCCCGTTCCTCCCTCACGTAGCTCCTAGGCGTGGGCAGGTTCTATATCAGTTTCATAAGCAATATCAGTGGTGGCATAATGGCATTATCAAAGCAGTGTGTACGCGTTAGAAAACGAATATTTCATGAAAAATGGAGGAAGAGTTTTTTTGCTGTTAAGAAGGGGAGAACATACGATGTATGTTATACTCGAAAATCCTATTAGGCATTAATAAATTTAATATACAACGACATTACTCCTTATGTCATAAAGAACATGCTGAATTAGAAGGTAAGACAAATTAAATATTATTTTTCGTACTATTCCGAAGAAAATTTATGATCTTAACATTTGCATAGTATACTAAATACGACATTATACCTTAAACACGCTGCATTAAAAGGTACGAGGAATTAAATGTTGTTTGTACGTGTTATTTCCAAAAGAAATTTATAAATATATATCAAATGTGCGTAGAAAACGAAATATGATTTTCTGAAATTATTTTAGGTCGAGAACGTGCAAATCTATTAAGTAATCTTGAGAAACGCCACAATATTCAAGAAAATAAACGTAGAAACGTGATGGAATATTATTGGCTAGTTATGCAATTTCTCGCCTGTGATTTAAATCAATTCAACGACGGAGAAACAGTAAAGAGGTTTATGATTAAAGCTACCGAATTAATTTGCCAAATTGAATAAAAGTTTCCGAGTCTCTCACGTTAACCAAGCGCTTTCCTAATAGTTCGCCGCTGACCGCCTTAGCGATTACGATAAGGTGACGCAGGTCACAGCAGTTTATATTTCCCATCCTACTCTGCAGTCTCCTCTCCTAGTCAGTGTTGCCAATTCAGCAGTTTTCCCGCTAAATCTAGCTTTTTTGGATAACCGTCTCGCGGGTAAAATTATATTATCCCGCTTAGCGGGAATACTAGCGGTTTTTAATCTTTAAAGTTTCTGAAATGAAATTTATATTAGCATTATAAGCGGCTTTCATAATTACATTTAATTCGTTCAGTGTGTGTTTTGTGAAATAATGGATGTGTAAATGTAGTGATAATTCCATATTATATATATGTTACCGTTAAAACCAGAAATCCGTTAAAACCAGTTTCGACTAGTAAAAACTAGTTTAAGCAAATAAAGATAGATAGAAAGTGAGTTTTCGTATGATCTAGAATCAGTGTCGGGTTAGGTTTGGTTTGGTTTGTTTAGGTTTTTTTTTTTTGGTAAAAGCCTAAAAAAGCTATACAAATCAAACCTAACCTGTCATTGGTTCTAGATCTTACGAAAATTCGCTTTCTATCTATATTCTCAAACTAGTTTTTGTTAATTGAAACTGTTTTTGTCGGATTTTGGGTTTTAACGGTAACATATATAGTGCAATAAGAATTTAAATATGTTGTGTCTGTGATAAAAGTGTTCAAAATTGCTTTATAGCGCCACATTGAGATTGATAAAAGTACGCAATATTCGTTACATTGGCGGGTGGATGCTCTATCATGACCATCATTATTATTATTATTATTATTATTATTATTATTATTATTATTATTATTATTATTGAACAATAAGTATACATTAAAATCTATAGATACTAGTGGCTTGTGCAGCAAATGCTGCTGCAAACTAAGTTCGTTAGACGTTCAAATAAAAAATTTTCAGATTTATTTTCAATGAAGAACACTTGTCTTTTTGATAGTTATTTGCTTCCATAATAGTGAAACATACTCCCTCTGAATGGATTTTTTTAGGCCAAATACTTTTTCTTGAACCTATCCGACTTCAGTTTTTGAGTTTCAACGCGAAAACGCAAGTATCAATGTCAGGACGATAGCAGTAGCTATTTCAGGTCATTGTGGATTGTAGGCAGAAGTTAAAAAAATGTCAGGTTTGCTAAGCTTTCGAACAATAGCATTTTCGTATACCTGCTGCATGTAGAACTTGAAATGTAGAGCGTAAAATCATTTTATCCTACTAAGAGATCTTTCTGAAATTATCTGGAGACTACAAAATTTTCCAGGCCTCTTATTTTATCAGTAAGTAATACCTTTTTATCTTTCCTTAGGAACTGTAATTTTTGCGCTCTCTCGAGCCAATACTGAAGACAATGACACATATCAATATCTACACTACACCGCTATTAAGTATATGAAAAAGACTCAACCCCACTGGATTAATCAGTATAAAAATATTTGATTTCTAATAACAATATTATTATCTTACTTAAGTTTTGTAGTTATATATAGCAGTTACTCAGTAAATTATAGAAATGAAGATCTAAATTAAGATATTCTCTACATTTACTTACATAACCTCAAAACGTTTCACTTTCATATCATCAATATAGCATTAATATGTATAATTAATGAAAAATAGTCACATCATGATATTAACTATAATAATATTTAATTTCTAATGATAATAATGTCATCAAACCACCTCAAGTTTCGTAGATTTGAATATCAGCTGTACTCAGAAAATTATACACTGCAGAATCAGTTTTTAATAACAAATTGAATTGAGCTCTAAATATGTCGGCCATCCTGCAGGTCATGGCCTTCGTGTAATAGCCTATTGTTTATTGTAGTGTGTGTTTTGTTCTGAAATTCAATCAAGTCGGCCGTGATTCAATAAAATTGTTCTCAAAACTGACAACAGATGGATTTTGGAAAATAGGAAAATTATGTAGGAAAATTGACATTTCACTGAAAACTACTACTTTTCCGAAAAACTTTGGCTTCCAAGCTTCAAAATGAGGGGCCATTTATTAAAATCCGTTCAGCCGTTTTCCCGTAATTTCCATTACCAGTTCAAATTATAGATATAGATTTGTTAGAAAATCGCGGGTTTTCGAAAGTCATCTAGCAGGATTATACGAACAACTGTTGGCAACACTGCTCCTAGTAAACAAACTATTTCAAATCGAGTGCCTCACGTCTGATAGACTGTTGTACATCTCGAAACCACACCAAGTACCGCAATACTGTAGAGTCGCTAAGATAATGCCTACATCACTGTTTGTCTGAAACATGATTTAGCGTAAGCCAAGCTGCGATCTTTGAAATTTCATTCAACACTGTAACAAGGAAACTATGTGCAAATTATTCTACGTATATAATTCAATTTTACTGTGAATAAAGAGGCATTTTGGGGGTGTAACGACAAAGAAATCTCTGGTATATTTTCACAAAGAATCGTTTGAGAGACAATTACTGCCAAATAGTTATCAGAAGAATGTCCGTGATCAATTTAGTGCCGATAGCATGAGGCGCTTGATTGCCGCGCGGCAGGGGTTCCAGTCCCATCTTGTTAATCGTTATTTTCACATTTTTTGTGGCGCGATTTTCGTTTTGATAGGTTTTTGGACTTTAATAACTATGTACACAGCACATCTATAGCTATTATATGCAGATGGAAAACGAGCAATTCTTTTAAATTGAAACAAATCAATGATTTGCTACAAAAATTTAGTTTCATGAAACGGTATAGAAGTATAGGAGCATAATGTACCTGGACAACAATCCTTCACATAGAGACGCATTATAGCTACTTTCCTTTACACTATTGTTATTCCAGGCTAATTTAATTAGTTTTAAATACAAACCACGACCGTTTAAAATTCAAAAGATTGTTACCACTCCTACAACTCGTTTCCACACTTCTCTGTCTTTTGTTTGTCTTTCTGTACGTCACATTGTACTCCTCTTCAACGTATTCGTGATCTTCCCACTTATATTTCTTTCCACCTGAATTGTCAGAAAAAAACTTCATACAAGCCATTACAACGAGCATTAAACAAAATAGATCTAGCCACTGTATCAAATACAAAAATAAATAATACCACAATTACATATAGTAAGACAGTAAAAAATTTAGGGGTAGGCCTATATTTAGATTCAAATTTAAATTTTCAAAGTCAAGTGGCCTACATATGTAAGAAAACTTTTTCCATAATTCATTCCGTCAGACACTTAACCAACTTTTTACCTCTCAGCCTTAAAAAGAACCTGATCCAAACTTTAGTGATGCCCCACTTCGATTATTGCGATTCTCTATTCACAGTCTAAATACTGATCTTGCCCATAGACTACAGCGTGTTCACAATATCTGCGTTCGTTTCGTTTGTAACATTAGAAAATTCGATCATGTAACACCGTCACTAGAATTGTTGTCTTGGAGTCCACTTAAAGAAAGAAGATTCTTCAACTCTCTCTTATTACTATTTAAAATCATCCACACCCTCTTACCTAGCATCTCGTTTTGATTACCTTTCACTACCTCGAACCCGGAACATGTGCCTTCTCTCTATTCCTCTGCACAGAACATCCTTCTACTCATCATCTTTCAGCATATCTATTCCACGCCTCTGGGATTCTCTCCCTGACCACGTCAGAGACTGTCGGACTATATCAAAATTCAAATTTAAATTAAAAATCACATTCTAGTTCGTGGAATTGCTTGTTGAACACCTGTCAGGTTGCGCAACTTCGGCTTTAACCCATGATATATAGTAAATATTGTAACTATGCTGTTGTAAAATTAACAATTAATACGTAATGTATTTATTATTATTATTATTATTATTATTATTATTATTATTATTATTATTGTCAGTTATCAATATCATCATTGCTATCTCTGTTTTCTTTCTTTTCGTTGTATTAGCTCGATGAGAGCTCTATAATGTACTTTTGACTCTGTTGACCCTCTATAGGGCTTTAACTTAATTTGTATTATTTTCATCAGTGTTTGTATTTCTTTTTTTTTATGTGCTGCCTGGTAGGATGTAAGAGAAGGCATTATGCCTTAATCCTGTCAGGTTAAATAAATAAATAAATAAATAAATACAATCTGCGGCTTCAGATCAGTATTATATGTCTGCTTTTTGTATACTTATTAGTTATATTGAAATATTTAAGTGGCCTACTTCAGTAATCAGATTTCTTCATTTTATACAACTTCCGTGTCTCAAACACTTAATACATGGAACAAGGCACGCAGGTACACCGAAGCGCTAACATCAGTGTTGTCTCAATACGTTAAAATAGAACGCTCATTACAATTTACATTTATAATTCATCTCTATGTTGAATAAAGTTATTAATTGAGAAATTCTTCTTCATTATTTCAATGGCTGCAAGTAATCCTCTTAGGACTGGTCCGAAAGCAAACACTTAAATTTCTTCTATCCGATACTAGAAAAATAATGAGATCCCCCACAGGATGGGGCTAGTACAACGCAAGGCCAGGCCTTTACTTATAAATCCATGCTCAAACTGAGACATGACGCCCTGTCTGCACTATATAACACACAGTCAAAGTATTTGTCTTTACTTGAAGACAAACAGGATTATCAAATCTTTTAATAATATATCATAGGTAAAATGGTATAAATTTTAATTCAGATGAACGTAGCAATTGTTTACCGTTGTTAATTAGTGCTAATTAGAATTTCTTACTTCTAAATTGGTTATTCACTCTTGAATATACTCTTTGGACATTTATATAATCACTGATGAACTGTTAAATTATTTGAATGAATGAATAAATAAATAAATAAATAAATAAACAAACAAATAACTAAATAAATACATAACTAAATAAGTAAAGAAATAAATAACTGAATAAATAAATAACTCAATAAATAAATAAATAAATAAACAACTAAATAAATAACTAAATAAATAAATACATAACTTAATAAATAACTAAATAAACAAATAAATAAATAACTAAATAAATTAATAAATATATAACTAAATAAATAAATTAATTAATAAATATATAACTAAATAAATTAATAAATAAATAACTAAATAAAGAAATAATGACCAAGTAATTAAATAAATAAATACATAACTAAATAAATAAATAACTAAATAAATAAACAAAGAAATAAATAACTAAAGAAATAACTAAATAAATAACTAAATAAATAAATAAATACATAACTTAATAAATAACTAAATAAACAAATAAATAAATAAATAACTAAATAAATTAATAAATATATAACTAAATAAATTAATTAATTAATAAATATATAACTAAATAACTAAATAAATAAATAACTAACTAAATAAAGAAATAAATAAATAAATAAATAACTAAAGAATTAAAGAACTAAATAAATAAATAACTAAATAAATAAATAACTAAATAAATAAATAACTAAATAAATAAATAACTAAATAAATAAATAACTAAATAAATAACTAAATATATAAAGAAATAAATAACGAAATAACTAAATAAATAAATAAATAACTAAATAAATAAGTAAAGAAATAAATAAATAACTAAAGAATTAAAGAACTAAATAAATAAATAACTAAATAAATAAATAACTAAATAAATAAATAACTAAATATATAAAGAAATAAATAACGAAATAACTAAATAAATAAATAAATAAATAAATAACTAAAGAACTAAATAAATAAATAACTAAATAAATAAATAAATAAATAAATAAATAAATAAATAAATAACTAAAGAATTAAAGAACTAAATAAATAAATAAATAAATAAATAACTAAATAAATAAATAACTAAATAAATAAATAACTAAATAAATAACTAAATATATAAAGAAATAAATAACGAAATAACTAAATAAATAAATAAATAACTAAATAAATAAATAAAGAAATAAATAAATAACTAAAGAATTAAAGAACTAAATAAATAAATAACTAAATAAATAAATAACTAAATAAATAAATAACTAAATAAATAAATAACTAAATAAATAAATAACTAAATAAATAAATAACTAAATAAATAAATAACTAAATAAATAAATAACTAAATAAATAAATAACTAAATAAATAAATAACTAAATAAATAAATAACTAAATAAATAAATAACTAAATAAATAAATAACTAAATAAATAAATAACTAAATAACTAAATAAATAGATAACGGCTTCGCTGTGTTAGCATATAATTGTTTGGTGTTATTTTACCTAATTGACTAGTTTCGATGTCGTTTACATCATCCTCTGAATCCTACGAGTTCTAGGGCTACCTTTTGTTTAGCTACTTCTTGTGGTGGGTTATGTTCATCATTGTATCGAGAAGGTTGCGTGTGTTCTGAAATTCAATTGAGTGTTCAGGATGTGCTGTGAGTTTGTTTCTGTATGTTTCTAAATTTCATATTGCTCTACAGAGTCAAGATTCTGGTTGTTTTGGCTGGATGTGTAGTATTTTTATGTCGGTGTCTATGTTGATATAGTTATGGTAGGGATTTTTTAGGTGTTCTGTAAAACGAATTGTTGTGTGGCGTGGATATGTTCTTCGTAACGTGTTTGAGAAGATCTTCCAGTCTGTGGAATGTAGAAGTCATTACAACTGTTGCATGATAGTTTATACACTCATCTTAGGTTGTATTTGTTTGTCTGTCTTGTCTTTGTGTTGAGGTGTTTTACGAGTTTATAGAGTGTTCTGTATGCAATGCTGTAGTTTCTTGCAATCTCGTAAACCTAAATCGGTACCTATAATATTTATAAAGTATTTGTCGTACGCTGAACAATATATCACAATATATCTTGGTTTCGTAACATAATCTACTTAACCTGCAATGTGGCATTTATGTTCTCTGCAAAGTGCTGTACAAGTTGAACATAATGCTTTGTAGTAACATAAGATAATGGTAAGATGTACCTATATTTCATATAAAATGTAGAAAGTATACAAAAACACTTGGACCATAATTTAAATAGAACTAATACCCAAAGACTGTGAAAGCAATTATTTTAAACCACTCAATATATTGGCGTCAGTAGAGGGCCAGCTGAAGTTAATGAAGCTTACAATATTTTTCTAGAATATTATTTTGCATTCTTTTCAGGAAACATAATTGTTGTTAGTATTTATAGATTAACAACCAGTGGCGCGACAGCCCATGAACTACTGGCCTCACGTCCACATTACTCAGAAGAGGACAACGATCATCCAACCAGAACGGAGGTATTGTGTGGTCAGCAAGATGATCCTCCCAGCCGTTATAGCTCGTTTTCCTAACGGTCGTCTTAATGTGTATAATGAATGTATGTAGTGTTATTTGGAAAATTGGTGACGTCACATGCATCTTGTACCATAATGTAGTTACATGCACCAAATCTCCACACTCATGTTAGCCCCTTGTTGTAACATAACGCTCAAAAACAAAAATTCCAATACCTACCCAAACAAAAAAGTTATAATAGGTGCACAAGATAAATGGGACATCCTGTATATTATAAGAAAACTTAAAGACGAATACCAGATATGGAGCATGAAATTAGACAAGGAAAAGCAACACGTGTAAGGTAAATGTAGGGAGAAATACTGCAGAGATATTAATTCAGGCTGGATAGAATAGGAGAGTTTCAATATTTAGAAGCCGTTACTTAGTTACAAATGGAGGTTCATTGCCGCCCTCACATAAGCCTGCCATCGATCCCTATCCTGTGCAAGATTAATCCAGTCTCTAGCATCATATCCCACCTCTCACAAATCCATTTTAATATTATCTTCCCATCTACGTCTCGGCCTCCCTAAAGGTCTTTTCCCCTCCGGTCTCCCAACTAACACTCTATAGGCATTTCTGGAGAAGCCGTAACAATTATTCATGATTCAGAAATTTAAGAAAGAATATTTAAAACAAAGAATTGTGTCGCTACTATGAATTCTATCTTACAAAGCACTATTAAATAGCATACAACTATAAAAAATATTGTCATTTAAGAGATACGAAAGACAGCATCTTAAGCCAAAATAAGTTGAAAGACAAAGTATGAATATTCTGGAGAGTTCGGTTAGGATTTCCAAACTCAATTCATAAAGACAGAGTAACAAAACAATGTAGATGACTGCACACCTAGTCATCACAGAATATCTTATACAGGGAAATCATTTTATTTTTACTTCAATTTTTATTGTACCTGAGTTTTTGAATGTACTTCACTCCCACCCCTTCTACTAAGGAAGTTCCAACTCCACACAGAACCAAGACCGCAGATAGTAAGCAGTACTGAGTTACTGAGTATAGTACGTTCCAGAAATATGTTCGCGTTTTCCAGTGACGAAAGAGCTTTCAATATTGAATCATATTTTCGCACAGGTACTGTCCGTTTGCCTACGTCGCATACCGATTTCCCCCACCTGCTTCTGCTCGCCCTTCTGTAAAAGCTGGGCTGTCTTAGCTCTTTTCTGAAAACATTAATTTCTGTTAGGAATTGGACGTTTACGTAATATTATACAGCTGTTTAATTTAACTTAAATAAAAGGGCCTCGTTAAGTAATTAACTGTCACGTGATGTCCTCCCTTTCTACAATCCTGCGGCATAACCACTTGGACGGACAGTAAATAGCATGTCTGAGTAATTTTATATTTTCGGGTCGGGCAGAAGTGAAGATTGAATTCACAGTACGTAGAGTAGGTACAGAATTATTTCAACATGAGTTACTAGTACGAAGGACGAAACTGGCAATTGGAATTAGATGCAATAGTCTATAGTGCGATAATATGCACAAAAGAACTGAAGCCTGTATCGAAATGAACGGCCACCATTTTCAAAATTGTGTTTAAATGTTCATATTATGATTATTTTTCAATTTAACTTCTTTCTCTATATTGTACGCTAATGTGCTGTAGACGGTATAATATACACTGCATAATGAATACGTTCGCATGGATAACGCACTTCATGAGTAAAAACACTTATTCTTAATACAGTACTGTACTTTGATTAAAGGAAAACCTAATGAAAATTATGAAACTCAAAATCGCGATATTTCCTAGTTTACGTAAATGGATGAACTACTTTTCTTCCTTCCTATACCTAGTAGAGTGATTTGTGTTTTACGCCAGTATCATCGAACTCCAGTCTTGGAGGGGGGAGCAAGCGGTGTTTCCGGTTCTCTAAAATATAGACAGGTTAATATTAAAAATGTTAGTAAAAATAAAATGATGTCCCTGTATATGTCAATTCAACTTAAGGAATGAGAAAGAATATCCAAGTCAAAATGACATGGAAACCAGCGGAGACGAGGAGGAGAAGTAGACAAGAAAAAGAAGGCATGATGAGTGAGATGGTACGTCACGGACTGAAAGCTGACCAATGGGTTTACAATTAGGGACCCACATGATGGAGATATTCCTTATAAAGTGCATACATACATATCAGAGAGAGAGAGAGAGAGAGAAAGAGGCAGACATAATAATTAAAATAACAAAATTATATATTACATTATTCTTTTGGAATCTAGTATGGAATTTCAATTACATGACATTAATCAATATAACATTATTGTGTCCCGCTTATATATATGAGGTACAGTTGTCAATTAAGACTATCCTGTACTTAAATTATATTCAATGGTTTTATATTTGGCTGCTCACATGGATGTCAAGACGATCTGTTTTCTTGACTTAGCAACACTGAATTTGTACAGAAGTATCGAGTGTGGGTACTTTTTGAAAAGCTCTTAATGAGCACTATTTTTTTAGTAGGTTATTTTACGACGCTTTATCAACATCTAAGGTTATTTAGCGTCTGAATGAGATGAAGGTGATAATGCCGAAAATTACCTAGCATTTGCTCGTATTGGGTTGAGGGAAAACCCCGGAAAAAACCTCAACCAGGCAACTTGCCCCGACCGGGAATCGAACCTGGGCCACCTGGTTTCGCGGCCAGACGCGCTGACCGTTACTCCACAGGTGTGGACTTGATGAGCACTATTCAAACATAAAAATATATATTGGGTGTTCCATTTAAAATAAGAGAGTTGGAGTTACTTCCGGTTAAACCGGAAATAGAAAAAAACTCGGTAATACCATTATTAGTATATGGTTTCCTCACATACCAAGTTTCATGTCACTGAACCGTATGCTTCAAAAGTTATTTAGGTGGTGCGGGACTTTTAACTAACTCTGAATAAATTGTCAAACCTACTAATTTCTTAACATGGCCAAGTTATTTCTTCAATGTTTTATGTAAGTTTCTTATGGCAATGTTAAGTCCCTATCACCTGTACCAAAAAAAAAAGGTAGGGAGGAATCATGTATTAAATTTCTTCTAGCAATATTGATTTTTTTTAACTATTAACTTATTTATATTATGGCTCTGTAATATAACTGGCAACATATTTTTCTAGCTCAAACAATGATTTAGAAGTCTATTTTTACTTTCACGGATTATTACTTGAACACACTTGTTATTAAACGAGCACTAGACTTTAAATTGAGATCATACATATCCCCCTCAGAGCACCAAAGAGGTTCTACCAGATCACCAGGATGTTTAATAAATACTTATTTTCTTAGTTTTGTGTTACAGTCAGCCAAAGTAAAAAAAGAAAATGCCACTAGTGTTCTTCGATATGAAAAAGGCTTTCGATAATATCGGTCACGCTCATTTGCGAAAATCTTTATCATCCACTGCAGCCCCGGAAAAACTAAAAGACTTAACACTTTTCTTACAGGAAGGCAACACGACTCAGGTAAACACAAACCACTCAAAAACCAGACCAATAAAAATTTCTAAAGGTGTGTTACAGGGTTCGCCGTTATCACCAACACTATACAATGTATCCACTGACCATATTCTACAAGAATTAAGTGAAACAGAGATAGCAAATGCATATGGGTATAACTTAGTTAACGGATTAACTTCATTAACAGTCCTAGGGTTCGCATATGACACCGTTATAATCGCGAGAGACCGAGATTCGGCTATCGAATTGACAAAAGTGGCTCTTCAAAGATTTGAAGAAATCGGATTGAATATTAACTTAGGGAAATCCGTAGCCATCACTATTGAACACGGTAAATAGTCCGGATTTAACCTCGAAATTCTCAAACACCTCCAAATTAAATGTATTTCAGAACAAGACTGTATCAAGTACGTGGGTCTCAACTTTGCCAATATAATATTTGACTCTCGAAAAATGATTTCAAAATTAAAATAGTACATTATGCAACGAGCCTATAATGGTAGTAATTAAGACGCGAGTATGTTTATGACACGAGCGCAAACGAGTTTCATAATTTTCATACGAGCGTCTCAATTACCATTATAGGCAAGTTTCATACTACTTTTTATGCTCGACCATATTTCTAACTTGAAATTATTCATAACTATTCATGTTATTTTTATCTGACTGGGGAGCGGAAGTGACCTTGTGCAATATCTCGTAAATTGTGAGATGTGCGCAGACGCGAAAATATTGATTTTTCCCGAGACACAAATGTCATTGACCTTGATATAATCTAGAGAGTAAAATAAACATTAATCTTGATATAACCTTGAAATTGATTTAGACATTGAAAAACGAGATGACAAATTGAATTTATTTGAATATTATTTACAATTAACGCTAATTATTACAGTAACAGAACATAACCTTCTGTGACAGTATTGGATTTCCAGCCTCCGTGACGTTTCGCTAGTTGTCTTTCGATTGCATATCCGAGAATAATCGATACTTGCGCTTTCATATTGCTACAATGGCGTTTTCTGATTGGTGGAACACCTGAACTTTAATGAATAGTTGTACTTTAATGAGGTCCATTAAAGGGCTGCTACCAGGTGTATAATTACTATATTTCGGCATGGTTGAGCATAAAAATAAATTGGATCTACTTTCTTCTTCATTTTGGTTACATCTAGACCAGAAATTTAAAATACTTAACTCTTCAATCTGTCCGATATTAATGTGCCACTTTTTCTCAATTCCTCTCGAAAAAATCCAAACTGGTTTCCTACAAGACGCAGATAAAATGATCAAAACAACACTGAAAGAAATGCTATGTTTACCTACAGATACCCCAGATTCAATGATTTACTCTGAGAGTAGATACAGGGTGCGTCAGAAAGAACGGATGGATTTCAAACTATCGATACGCAGCGAGGGGAGGGATAGAGTGAGGGGGACCACGACTGTTGGGTCAGCCATAGAATGCAGTTTCAGTTGAGAACATGGTGTTGGTCTGGTGTACAACGTGCTTTCATCGCAGAGACATTTTTGAAAAATGAAGAGTCTGTGATCGCCACTCAGGACTCATTTCGACATCGGACGTCACGCTAGGATTCCAGCTCGGAATACAATTTTGCGGTGGGTGGCTTCATTTCGTACCACAGGTTCAACATTAAAGAAGAAATCACCAGGACGAACACGGAGCGCGTGTACTCCTGCAAATGTGGAGACAGACAGTAGGTTGTCCGGCCACCTCAACGATCAGCCCGCAAACATGCTATTGCACTAAGATTGTCCGAGGTTACGGTAAGATCTCGCGCCCTGCGAGTTCTTTCTTTGGGACCATTTGCAGGCCTAAGTAACCACATACACTGGACGAACTGAAGACGGCGATTCGTGAAGAAATTGCGGCAATCCCACCACCAACTATGACTGTGAAAGTTACGGCGAACTTCAGAAAACGCCTCGATGCCTGTATCGAAAGCCAAGGACATCATATGGATGGTGTTGTATACCATAAATACATGTATGGTGAATCTCTTCATAACAATAAATTTTTGATTTGATGAATCCTTACAATTTTCTTGCCCTGTGAAATCCATCCGTTCTTTCTGACGCACTCTGTATAAAGGCCTTGGTCTATTTCGAACTACATGGGAAGCAGTCCTTCAACAAATTAACAGTTGTCAACTTTTGATGAGATCAGATAATCAGTATATTGCCAACACAAGAGATTTAGAGAGTGAACTGAAAACTAACCTCGGAAAGTTTCCTCTGGATAACAATTTGATCTCCCCAGACACCATTAAGAACAAAAGAGGTCTAATTGACGCAAGGAAACTCAGGAAAATTTTGCGCTTTGAAGAATTTAATAAATAGTATCAACTGCCACAGAAAGGTAAAGGAGTCAGCTTATATCAAGACTTCACTCCCGCAAACAGCTGGTCAGACATCATACAGGGCTTTCTAGCTCTGAATGGAGAGATGCGCTGAAGATGACCGGTAATGTTGCATGTTCCAGGCAGAACTCAAGACAATAACCACTGTAGGCGATGCCACAGTGAGGTTGAAACTTTGGCTCATGTCTTGGATTCATGCCCATTTGACGAAACTCTTCGTAACAGCAGACATCACAAGATCAGGTCTGTAATCGCAACATGCCTTAAGTCCAATGGCTACACTACCTATGAAGAAGTCCATGGAATAGCGGATACCGGAAGTCATCGGCATATTGATATAAGATTTAAACCTGGAGTACGCACCTGTGGAGTAACGGTTAGCACGTCTAGCCGCGAAACCAGGTGGCCCGGGTTCGATTCCCGGTCGGGACAATTTACCTGATTGAGGTTTTTCCGGGGTTTTCCCTCAACCCAATATGAGCAAATGCTGGGTAAATTTCGGTGTTGGACCCCAGACTCATTTCACCAGCATTATCATCTTCATCTCATTCAGACGCTAAATAACCTAAGCTGTTGATAAAGCGTCGTAAAATAACCTACTAAAATAAAATAAATTTAAACCTGGAGAGACAAAAGGTTATATTCTGGATCCGACCATCAGATTCGAGATGCATCAGAATCAACCCGAGGAGGTTAATCTAGAGAAAAGGAGCATTTATGAACCAACTATCCCTTATTACAAAACATTATATAAACTCAGGGATATAGAAGTCGTCGGATTAATGGTGGGCGCTAGAGAGAACATAATAAAACAAATCGTGTCATTCTGTCATAAATTTAGGGTCCCAACAACAACAATTAAGGAAATTTCTATGAAAGCCTTGAAGGGTTCTCTGCAGATTTTACGGCGACACGTGTACTTCAATTCAAACTGGATTTTCTCATCCTATTTTTTTAATCTGTATTTTTTATTTTAATGCAAATTTTCATTATATGAAGTATTATCTACTGTAAATTTTAGTTTATTGTAAACAAATTTCCTGTAAGGCATTTTTAATGTCATCTTAAATATTACTATGCAAATCTAGTCTTTCAGGTGAAGCTCCCTGTAAAGCAGATTTGAATAATTTCAAGGGAAAAATTGTTCCGAGGCTGGGTATCGATCCCGGGAAAACCACAGAAAACCACAATTCCAAGTCACACAGAGATTGTGTGCACTCGTTGTGGGTCTCTGGCGTTTCGTCAGCCCACGCGAGTTGTGTGCATTTAAAGGGAAAAGTTGAGACGGTCCATTAGCTATACTATTGAGACAGGAGGACAGGGAGGCTGGCGTTACTCCCAGGTTTTGGTAGCCACGACTCAACTCCATGAGACTCCTTGGATAGTGCAACCGCTTTAAAATGACTTTGTCTTAACTGGGCTAAACAAAATCCCTCCCCAACAATATCTACTTTTGTTGATCGATGGAACTATCATAGAGCCAATTGGCTAGTATAGATCCATCGATTCATAGAGTCATCCAACCTAAGAGCCAACTGGCTAGTCTCTGATATTGAGACAACTCATCCTGCCTAAGGTTTTTCCGTGGTTTTCCTAAGGCGCTAAGACAAATGTCGGGATGAGCCCTAAAAGAAATGTGCCACGGACCTGCACTCATATCCCCATGAATCTCCCTAATTAACTCTAAATTAATTAACTATTACATCTCTCCCCCCTCTTCGCAATTGAGCCATCATATAGCCAAATGGCTGGTCTCGGAATTGAGACGATTCAACAAGGCTCATGACAACAATCACCTCCTACATAATAGCCAAATTGGCTAGTCTCTTATATGAGACAACTCATCCTGCCTAAGGTATTCCGTGGTTTTCCTCAGGCGTAAGACAAATGTCGGGATGAGCCCTATAAGAAATGGGCCACGGACCTATATGCCCTTCCCCATATATATTCCCCCCTTATTATAAACGATGTATGCCCTAGTTCAGAACCTATAAATTGTCTATTAAATATACGAGGTCACTCAATTAGTCGCAATTGAAAGGACAGGGACCTCTCAAATTGCAGATTTAGATTTCACGGCGCTTCTTCCGACGGCCTTCACATGCCTTGTCATCGAACAACAGATGGCAGCGTCTTGCCATCCTAACGGCAAATACCAGCCAGCTCTTCCTCTTCCCGTTCCGTGATCACTTGATCAAATCTCAGCTCCCCTCGCGTATGTGGTACCTAAGCGGTTACGTCCAATTTCGGCTTCCCCTTCAAAATTTTCTAGAGTTCCTTCAGTGGAGCAGCGTAACCCGGAGTGAGACAAGTGGCCAACAGGCTTGGAGCTCACTTATTTAGTTTTGTACAGCCCCCAATCCCTTGCAAGGACTCGTTTTGCGTACCTTTTAAAATTTTTTCCTCCCAATTCTCTTTCGATTTTTCGATTTCGATTTTCGATCACTTGTAACCTTCGTCACACGGTATCGGGTGGAGTTCCCGGGTAGCTCAGTGATAGAGCGCTGGTACGTTCAACCAGAGGTCCCGGGATCGATACCCGGCTCCGGAACAATTTTCCCTTGAAATTATTTAAATGTTACTGTTTAACATTCTTTATCTTTGGCAACCTCACCGAGTTGAGGAAGATTAAATTTATTATTATTCATTGCATATTAATTTATTCAAAGATATATTATTTACCAACATTTCCCATATACGCAGTTATGTTGCCGATGTTTATGTTGAGGACTGTAGATGAGTTTCACATTCCTGCTTTACTACGAATACTTCATTGCCCGTTTACCTTTCTATGGACAGCGAAGAGGACATTGTAAGTAGTAAGTAGAAACATCACAGTGCTGATTGGACGCATGAAAGCAACGTTTTCACATTCTGCGCACCTTTTGTAAGGGGTCACTATTTCACTGTAATTATTCAGTTGTTTCAAAAGAAGAGCCGAACTGATTGTTAATTAATTGGTTTAAGTTATTCGTGTTACTTAGGAGACACGTAGGACTTATTGGAATGGAATAATTCACTTCATCATGTCGAACTTCTTTCTGAGAGTTACATGCTACAATCAAATACCTTACTATAATAATACCGGACAGCCAGCAGTTTTACGTGCGAACGACGATGGTGCTGCTACCTACCTGCCGGGATGGAGATACTCGCGAAACAAGCTGTAATCAACTGCAATGTATATTGTTGCTGGGCTAGTTAATTTGTTAATACTTTTATGAATTAGTACTAGTGTTAAAATGTCAGGGTGTATATGTGCTATTTATAATTGTGACAATTGCAGCATTGCAAATTGCTCCAAATCGTACTTTCGATTTCCGACAGTTCATAAAACGTGAGTCAACAACATTCTTTAGTAGGCCTAATTCCTTCGTCTTTGTGCTGATAGAAAAATACAAATTAGTTTTTTTTTATTATTATTTAGACCTCATAAATAAATACAAGTTAAAATGTATTGGATTTTAAGGTTTGTCAAATTAAGTTTTATTGCTGTCCACATGCCTTTACTAATTATTACAAGCATCAGATTACTATCAATTTTATCTTTGCAGTTGTCAGCAATGCGTATATAAAGCATTATTGTAAATTCATTCCTAATATCAGATTGATTTTGTCTCGGTAAACCAAAGAAAAAATATGTAACAATTAATTAAGGAAAGTAATTTATGAAATATGCAATATTTCTCATTATATGTAGCTTTGATGTAAGATAATAATTTTACATTAAATACTATTCAACATTTCTTAAGTGTTTCATATACTGGCACATCATTTTATTTTTACTTACATTTTTAATATTAACCTGTCTATACCTTTAGAGAACCAGAAACACCGCTTGCTCCCCCCTCCAAGACTGGAGTTCGATGACACTGGCGTAAAACACAAATCACTCTACTAGGTATAGGAAGGAAGAAAAGTAGTTCATCCATTTACGTAAACTAGGAAATATCGCGATTTTGAGTTTGATAATTCTCATTAGGTTTTTCTTTAACCAAAGTACAGTACTGTATTAAGAATAAGTGTTTTTACTCACGAAGTGAGTTATCCATGCGAACGTATTCATTATGCAGTGTATATTATACTGTCTACAGCACATTAGCGTACAATATAGAGAAAGAAGTTAAATTGAAAAATAATCATAATATGAACATTTAAACACAATTTTGAAAATGGTGGCCGTTCATTTCGATACAGGCTTCACTTCTTTTGTGCATATTATCGCACTATAGACTATTGCATCTAATTCCAATTGTCAGTTTCGTCCTTCGTACTAGTAACTCATGTTGAAATAATTCTGTACCTACTCTAGGATTGTAGAAAGGAAGGAAATCACGTGACTGTTAATTACTTAACGAGGCCCTTTTATTTAAGTTAAATTAAACAGCTGTATAATATTACGTAAACGTCCAATTCCTAAGAGAAATTAATGTTTTCAGAAAAGAGCTAAGACAGCCCAGATTTTACAGAGGGGCGAGCAGAAGCAGGTGGGGGAAATCGGGATGCGACGTAGGGAAACGGACAGTACCTGTGCGAAAATATGATTCAATATTGAAAGCTCTTTCGTCACTGGAAAACGCGAACATATTTCTGGAACGTACTATACTCAGTAACTCAGTACTGCTTACTATCTGCGGTCTTGGTGCTGTGTGGAGTTGGAACTTACTTAGTAGAAGGGGTGGGAGTGAAGTACATTCAAAAACTCCGGTACAATAAAAATTGAAGTAAAAATAAAATGATGTCCCTGTATAATTCCACATCAGTAACTCACGTTTTAAACAATAGTCCGAATCTCGCTATGTTAATATTTGTATATGTGGACGTAATTCCATCCCTCTCCGCTAGATGTCAAGTCCGCGATTTTTCTCACTCACGTCAAAGATGCTAGTATACAGCTGTCCGGTATTATTATAGTAAGGTATTTGATACGATCTTTAGACAACATGTTTTACAACCTTCGAAAGATCGAGAACACTCTGAACCAAATCATCGGTCGTAAGAAATCCTTCTGATGTGTAATTTCTTTATGAGAATTTTTTAACTATTGGGAGGAACTTACGAACTAGTTTCTCATAATTAATGGACGATTTTATCTTCTGCACCCGAATGCTACTGGCTGCAAAGATGCCAGTCTAATGTTATCATTTCGTTTTTCTGGAACCGACGCCGCGCGATTGGTTCAATAATCTAGAAAAAACCGCTAAGGTATCAGTTATCGTCCTGCTACCTAAAATAAAAATAAAAAAAAGGCGAATTCGTTATTTCAAAGGTTCATTTCCCTCGCGCCGATATTTTATTGAACTTGTGGTTCATTTTGTATATTTTCATACATTCCAACATCGATATGATTAAAACCTTCCCCCTCCCCCACCGGTCCATTCCCCAAGCCACAAAAAAAGTCAGCACAAAAAAGCGTGGCTCAATAGGATGAATATTTGATGCAAATATGAGGCCAGCTTATATCATTGGAATAGTGTTTTGTGGAATGAAAGGAGGATGGGGTGGAGAGGGGGGAATTGAAGTTGGGGTTGGTATGCTAAAATATGGAAAATAATAGATGCGTTTCCATTTTAGTTTTTTTTTTGTAACGGAATTTTTATTTTTCATTTCTCTTTATACCCCATATACATTCAACTCTTTTCCCCCAAACCAAACTCGATCGGGAAAGACATGCCAGAATAAGACTATTTTTGTGTACAGTATGGATATCTGTAGCAGACTATCCCAGCCCATGTTTATTTTGGCGTCGGGAGAAATTCCCAGCACATCCAGTATTAAAAACAGAATACGTTACACACTGATTTGTTTAATGATGCGTTTATGTCACAGAGGGCTCTGATAGGCATTATTGGTAAACTGCACAGGTGGCGGGCATACTGGGAGCACAGAAAAGAGACAGTGCGCATAGTTAATGAAATATTACCGCTGTATCAACTATATGGTCCAAACGTCATCCAACGTGACAAGGTTAATTTCATGTGTGGTTTCGTGATTAGTAATTTATATCATTTTCTTGGCTGAATGACACTTCCGATTCTGAACATGGTTATAGTTCATGAGCTGGAGTGAAGTCGCAGGGAAAGTAGCCTATATGCGTGCATAAACTAACGACGCCTCCATGTTCGACAGTATCAACAGAGTATGCTGATTCACACGTCAGTATATGAAGTTGCTGCAATGTAATAGTAATATACGTTACAAGAGCGGTATGTTGACGTTTTCATGTTCCAGGAAAAGATTGAAAAAGCGAAACGTAGTTCAGCTTTTTTAATTTCCGAGAACATGAAAACAAACATACCGCTCGTGTATCGTACATTATTTTGTGCGAACATCGTTTATTACATACCTGAAAGACGAATTTCTAATTAGTTGCAATGAAATCTCCATGTTGGTTTCTGTTTAATGACGGCAACTTCAGAAAACCAAAATATCTTTCTTCAACATTGTTGCTATAAAATGTTTTCTGTGTTTACTATACTCCAGCAGGCCCTGATATACGTCTGTCTTTTTTTCCCCGGTCTATAAATGCGAACTTAAAACAAACGGTAAGGTTATGTAATGATTTATTTTTCATTTTAATATTTTAACAATATTATTTATATAACATATTGCAGTAATAATATCGGCATCTGGAATCTTGTTGATTTTTTCACGGCTTCCTTAATGTTACTTGTATCAGGAATGCAATAAGTTTCGTGGAGTAGTAGACTCTACTTAATTTTTGCAAATATTTAAAAACAATAATTAACATTGCAATTTAGGTGAAATTGCAGTGGTAAGTTTCCAATTTATAATTATTACTATGTTAAACGTCTCTAAAAATAATATGTTAAAAGCCTAAAGCAGTAAAATGAATGTCGCGCTTAAGCGGTAAGAAGAGGGAAATTGTTATGTGTGTTACGTTGGGAATACTGAATGTGGTATTTCACACTTACCGCGTATTGGTTCTGTGCGGAAAACAAGCAAATACGCACGATGTCGCACAAAATATAATATAGGCATATAAAATTATTAGCCCGCTAAAGTTCAAAGCAATAAATAAAATATTACTATTGGATTGTGCAGCAAATGGTGCAAACTAAGTTCATTAGACGTTCAAATAACCATTTTTGAGATTTATCTTAAATGAAGAATACCAGACAATCTGAAAGTTATTTGCTTCCATAATAATGAAACATACTCCCTCTGAATGGTTTTTTTATGCCTAATACTTTTTCTTGAACCTATATACACCTTCAGTTTTTCAATTTGAACGCGAGAACGCAAGTAACAATGTCAGGCCGATCAGTGGGTTTTTCATGTGGAAGTAAAACAATTGCTATTTCAGGTCATTGCGGATTGTAGGTGAAAGTTAAAAAAATGTCAGGTTTGCTATGCTTTCGAACAATAGACATAGCATCTTGGTATAGCTGCTGCATGTAGAGCTTGAAATGTAGAGGGTAAATTCATTTTATCCTAATAAGAGATCTTCCTGAAATGATCGGGAGACTACAAAATCTTGTAGGCCTCTTATTTTATCAGTAAGTAATAAATTTTGGTCCTTTTTTAAGAATTCTAATTTTTGCGCTCTCTCGAGCCAATACTGAAGAGAACCACGCATATAAATATCTACACCACACCGCCATTAAGTATATGAAAAAGACCCAGCCCCACTTGATTAATAACTATAAAAATATTTGATTTTTAATAATATTATTATCTTACGTAAATTTTATAGTTTACAGCAACATATACTATATAGTCGCCACTCAGTAAATTACAGAAATCAAGATCTAATTTAAAATATTCTCTGCATCTTTTATATAACCCCAAAATGTTTCACTTTCATATCATCAATATAGCATTAATATGTATAATTAATGAAAAATAATCACATCATGCCATTACTATAACAATATTTCATTTCTAATGGTAATAATGTCATCAAACCACCTCAAGTTTTGTAGTTTTTAATATCCAATACACAGCTGTACTCAGAAAATTACACACCACATAATCAGACCTGTAAATTATTTTTAGTAAGCCTTGAAGGTTTTAATAACCAATTGAATTTGAGCTCTAAATATGTCAGCATTCTTGCAGATCATGGCCTTCGTGTAATATTGTTTACTGTAGTGTGTGTTTTGTTTTATTCTAAAATGCAGTTAAGTTAGTTCTCAAAACTGACGACAGATGAATTTGGGAAAATAGTAAAGTTATGTTGAAAAATTGACATTTCACTGAAAAGTACTATTTTTCTGAAAAACTTTGGTTTGCAAGCTTCAAAATGAGGGGTCATTTATTAAAATCCGTTCAGCCGTTTTCCTGTAATTTCCATTACCAGTTCAAATTATATACACGTGTATATATATATATATATGATTTTTAACATAACTAGCTCAAAACCTACTAGGAATACATTTTTATGTTATAAAATAACGTATTACAATAGTAATATAAGCTATAAATAAATAATGATTGGATAACTGTCAGTGTTGTACTGTCTCTACGCTATTTTAAATGAACTTAGAGTATTTACGAAATCTAGGCGCAATACTGCCTTTCACTTTTCTCAATTTAACAATCTTGTAGTACTTTCAACGGATGACCTTTTACGCTTTCAAGGAAACGCAGTTATACATCTTGATTACACAACTTGTAACACTGTATCACTTCGGAATATGTATGATAAGACTTTCTTGTGTTAAATTTTAACGTACCTTGTTAACATGTTTCGACCTATTTTGGGTCATCTTCAGAACTGGTCGTTGTTGGTCTTGTAGAGTCAAAGAGTGTATGTGTTTTGAAATTGAGTTGTGTGTTGAGAAAACACTCCCCAACGATATTCTCAACACACAACTCAATTGCAAATGACATACACTCTTTGACTCTACACTACGAACGCACCCACACAGGAAACAAGAGGCGCCAAGACCAACAACGACCAGTTCTGAAGATTACCCAAAATACGTCGAAAATTGTTAACACGGTACGTTAAAATTTAACAGTCCACACCTGTGGAGTAACGGTCAGCGCGTCTGGCCGCGATACCAGGTGGCCCGTGTTTGATTCCCGGTCGGGGCAAGTTAGCTGGTTGAGATTTTTCGGGGTTTTCCCCTCAACCCAATATGAGCAAATGCTGGGTAACTTTCGGTGCTGGACTCCGCATTCATTTCACCGGCATTATCACCTTCATATCATTTAGACGCTAAATAACCTAAGCTGTTGATAAAGCGTCGTAAAATAACGTACAAAAAAATTTAACACAAGAAAGTCTTATCATACATATTCCGAAGAAACGTAGTTATTACAAAATTTGACGTGGGACAGTTTATTAAGATTTTCTATCAAATCACAAGTTAACGAGTTGAAGGCTTCATTGTAGGAAGAGATTTCAACCCATACGCCGATTTGGATCCTAAACCGTGGTAATATATCGGCATCTGACGCGGGAATATTAACACCAGAAAATATTCAACATACATCAGCACACAAATGAGCTACACACATGGACGTCATAAGAAACAGCACGAAATTCTAAAACAGAAAATAATTTTAAAAAGCCACCGGCGTGGCTCAGTCGGCTAAGGCACTTGCCTCCCAGTCTGAAGTTGCGTCCGGGCGCGGGTTCGATCCCCGATTGGGCTGATTAC